>NC_060145.1:434300291-434624997 GCF_021461385.2 Schistocerca piceifrons | reverse complement strand
TATAGCGACGTCAGTTAGTGTTATCTCCACGACACGTCTTGTCGGTATACTTTATTCTCATGATCGTAACTGCAATCAGATTATTACCATTTATGCCGTTAAGGGGCTTTTAATTCTTATTTAAAATTTTCTTCCTTATTTTATCTGAATATGAGTGTGTTCAAGCTGATTGAAAGCTATTGACTGTTAATCTCGAATCACTTATTTGCAATCCTCTTAATGAGTCATTATTGTCTCTAATAAGCAAATAAAATATCGTGCTGGGTTGACAGTCACATATAGAAAATTTTATACGGACGACAACATTTCCGCGTGTGACTGTTAACTTTACTCAAATACACGCATCAAAAAAAGTTACGAGAGTTCCGGAACCTGTACAGAAAACTCGAATAGAGATCAACATAAACATCATTTCTGCCCTTTTTATTGTTCATAAAAACCACACATTGCATGTTGTACCACCATACAGCGAGAGCTTCAGAGGGTGTGGTCGAGATTGATGTACACATCGGTACCTCTAATACCCAGTAGCACATCCTCTTGCATTGATGCATGCCTGTATTCGTCGTGGCATACTATCCATAAGTTCATCAAGGCACTGTTGGTCCAGATTGTCCCACTCCTCAACGGCGATTCGGCGTAGATCTCTCAGAGTAGTTGGTGGGTCACGTTGTCCATAAACAGCCCTTTTCAATCTATTCCAGGCATGTTCGATAGGGTTGATGTCTGGAGAACACGCTGGCCACTCTAATCGAGCGATGTCGTTATCCTGAAGGAAATCATTCACAAGATGTGTACGTTGGAGGCGCGAATCGTCGTCCATGAAGACGAATACCTCAGCAATACGCTGCCGATATGGTTGCATTAGCGGTCAGAGGATGACATGCACATATCGTACAGTCGTTACCGCGCCTTGCATGACCACAAGCGGCGTACGTCGGCCCCACATAATGCCACCCCAAAACAGCAGGGAACCTCCAACTTGCTGCACTCGCTGGACACTGTGTCTAAGGCGTTCAGCCTGACCGAGTTGCCTCCAAACACGTCTCCGACGATTGTCTGGTTGAAGGCACATGCGACACTCATCGATGAAAAGAACGTGATGCCAATCCTGGGCGGTAAATTCGGCATGTTGTTGGACCCATCTGTACCTCGCTGCATGGCGTCATGATTGCAAAGATGGACCTCGCCATGGACATCGGGAGTGAAGTTGCGCATCGTGCAGCCTATTACGCACAGTTTAAGTCGTAACATGACGTCCTGTGACTACATGAAAAGCGTTACTCAACATGGTGCTGTCAGGGTTCCTCCGAGCCATAATCCGTAGGTAGCGGTCATTCCCTGCAGTAGTAGACGTTGGGCGGCCTGAGGGATGCATGTCATCGACAGTTCCTGTCTCTCTGTATCTCCTCCATGTCGGAACAACATCACTTCGGTTCACTCCGAGACGCCTGGATACTTCCTTTGTTGAGAGTCCTTCCTGGCACAAAGTAACAATGCGACGCGATCGAACCGCGGTATTGATCGTCTAGGCATGGTTGAACTACAGACAACACGAGCCGTGTACCTCCTTCCTGGTGGAATGATTGGAACTGATCGGCTGTCGGACCCCCTCCGTATAATAGGCGCTGCTCATGCATGATTGTTTACATCTTTGGGCGGGTTTAATAACATCTCTGAAAAGTCAAAGGGACTATGTCTGTGATAAAATATCCACAGTCAACGTCTGTCTTCAGGATTTCCGGCGAAACGGGGTGGTACAAAACTTTTTTGATGTGTGTACTACTATAAGTGCTTATACACATTGTATGTGAACTCTTGTTACAAATTAGTTCTACAAAAACAACAGGAGCCTGTGCCGTAGTTGGATTTCTTCCGGTATTTCACGAAATTATCCAATTTTGATCGGTTCTTAGTTTCTTGCGCATCACTTGCTCTCGCGCAGCGTTGATTCTTGATCTTACGCGATTGTTGGAACAGCTTTCGGTACCGCATCGAGATCTGAGGGGTGTTACGAGTGTATTCAGTCCGATCTCACAGAAGTTTCACTTATCCAGTCCTAATTGTCACCTACGTCTGTAGTAAAGTAATACTTACTCAATGGCCGGCGGCGGTGGTCTAGCGGTTCTAGGCGCTCAGTCCGGAACCGCGCGACTGCTACAGTCGCAGGTTCGAATCCTGCCTCGGGCATGGATGTGTGTGATGTCATTAGGTTGGTTAGGTTTCAGTAGTTCTAAGTTCTAGGGGACTGATGACCACAGATGTTTAGTCCCATAGTGCTCAGAGCCATTTGAACCATCTTACTCAATGACAATTTAGAGTTCAAACAGCCTGCACTAGTGACAGCTATTTATACTATGAGCACCCATTAAGATTTTGAAATGATAAACATAACCAGAAGGGTCATTTTCGTATTTATCGAAGATATTTGATCCTCGCAATATATTCTACAAGATAAATTATGTTTTTTGTCGTACATACTTCAGCACTTGCTTTGTTTAATTCCTATTTAAGGAACAGAATATCGAAAGTTATATTGGAATGTTCCATTAATACAAAGACGACCGCCGCATCGCCAGTATATGAAAAAATCACAGTAGACGGTCCTCTGGTAGCTATGGTGGGCGCATTACCGACGTTTGTCCATGTTGCCGGGCTGATGTTTCATTTGAATCAGGAGGCTGCTTTGTCGCAGATGATACAAATTGCTGTCAAACCCAGCGGAGAACCATCCTAGCCGGCCGGAGTGGCCGTGCGGTTCTAGGCGCTACAGTCTGGAACCGAGCGACCGCTACGGTCGCAGGTTCGAATCCTGCCTCGGGCATGGATGTGTGTGATGTCCTTAGGTTAGTTAGATTTAATTAGTTCTAAGTTCTAGGCGACTGATGACCTCAGAAGTTAAGTCGCATAGTGCTCAGAGCCATTTGAACCATTTTTAGAACCATCCTACAGGAAAAGAGTTTTCTTTCCTTTCCAACTGGTTTTGCATAAATGGACTCGCTTTAAAGTTTGAAAAATGGAACTAAGCTAATCGGAATACACTGAAGAGGCAAAGAAAATGTTACACCTGCGTAATATCATGTAGGCTCCTCGCGAATACGCAGAAGTGCCACAACATGACGTGTCATGGACTCGACTAATGTCTGAACTAGTGCTGGAGGGAAGTGACACCATGAATCCTGCAGGACTATCCATAAATCCGTAAGAGTACGAGGGGGTAGAGATCTCTTTGTAACAGCACGTTGAAAGGCATCCCAGATATGCTCAATACTGTTCATGTCTGGGTAGTTTGGTGGCCAGCGGAAGTGTTTAAGCTCAGAAGAGTCTTCCTGGAGGCAGTCTGTAGCAAAGTCTGGACGTGTGGAATGCCGCATTCTCCTGCTGGAATTTCCCCAGTCCGTTGGAATGCACAATTGACATGAGTGGAACCAGGTGGTCAGACACGATGCTTACGTACATGTCACCTGCCAGAGTCGTATCTAGACGTATCAGGTGTCACATATCACTCCAACTGCACAGGCACGAGACCATTACAGAGACTCCACCAGCTTGCACAGTCCCTTGCTGACATGCAGGGTCCATGGATTCAAGAGGCTGTCTCCATACCGGAACATGTCCACCCGCTCTATACAATTTGGAACGAGACTTGCCCGACCTGGAAACATGTTTCAGTTATCAACAGCCCATTGTCGGTGTTGACGGGCTCAGGCAGGGCGTAAAGCTTTGTATCGTGCAGGCATCAAGGGTAAAAGAGTGGGCCTTCGGCTCCGAAAGCCCATATCGATGACGTCTCGTTGAATGGTTCGCCCGCTGACACTTGTCGATGGCCCAGCATTGAAATCTGTAGCAATTTGCGGAAGGGTTGCACTTCTTTCACGTTGAACGATTCTGCTCAGTCGTCGCTGGTCCCGTTCTTGTAGGATCTTTTTCCGGCCGCAGCGATGTCGGAGATTTGATGTTTTTCCGGATTCCTGCCTTTCGCGGTACACTCGTGAAACGGTCGTACGAGGAAATCCCCACTTCATCGCTTCCTTAGAGATGCTGTGTCTCATCGTTCATGCACCGACTAACATAGCACGTTCAAACTCACTTAAATTTTGATAACCTGCCATTGTAATAGCAATAACCAATCTGACAACTGCGCCAGACACTTGTTGTATACAGCGCCGTATTTTGCCTGTTCACATATCCCTGTATTTGCATACGCATGCCTATGGGTGTTTCTTTGGCGCTTCAGAGTACATACGGCGGAAGTACCAAAGAAGAAGAATGAAACAGGGTTGAAAAATCCACGTTCTTAGTGGAGCTATCGGGAAAAAGTGGCAAAAGACGAGCTAAAACGTTTAGATTCAGCTACTTCCGCTGTAAGAATAAGAGCCAAATTTGGGGACGTATAAGTCAGTTATTTACTGATGCCATAGGACACGGGCTAGTATTCCAAAGTAGCTCATTATTTATGCGTAAAGTATTCATTGCACAGGGTAATGTAATTTGAGTTATTTGTGGGATGAACACGTGTACATCCTACAGACGTCTGTTTAAGTAAGTGTGCATAATAAAAACAGCCTTTTAACATATTTATCCGTCGACGAAATTCGTAATTAACCCAGACTGGGAACCAGTACCGTAATGTATCGAGCTCCTGAACCCGTCGATATTCCCAAGACGTACGCGGGTGTCCGATTAACGCAGTCACCAATATTGCAGAACGACGAAGCACAGTCTCGATAGGGTGCGATCGTGCTGCTGTCAGATTCAGAGGCGCCCTGGTAGTAGACGAGGCGTGACGCGAACTTCTCAGAAGCAAACAACATTCAAATTTTTGTGAGTGTGAAAAATGGTTCAAATGGCTCTGAGCACTATGGTACTCAACTGCTGTGGTCATAAGTCCACTAGAACCTAGAACTACTTAAACCTAACTAACCTAAGGACATCACACACATCCATGCCCGAGGCGGGATTCGAACCTGCGACCGTAGCGGTCGTGCGGTTCCAGACTGTAGCGCCTTTAACCGCTCGGCCACTCCGGCCGGCTTGTGAGTGTGAAACTCGCTGTGTAATCCTTCCTTGTTAGAGGTGGGTTGCCCATAAAGTGATGCACCTGATTTTTTACTTCAACAATTCTTTATTGAACATGATGAGAATCAGACATAAGAAAGAATGATGTTTTATCTACACCCCCATTTTTCCACGTAATCAGCATCCCGTTCTATGGCCTCCCTCCAGTGCGGAAAAAGAGCGTGTATGCCCTGTCGGTACCAATCCTTGTCGTGGTGGCGGAGCCTGTGCTTTAATGTGTGAATCACCTCCTCGTCGACCTCTAAATGTCTGCCACGAATGGCATACTTTATTGGCGTCTGTCATCGCGAATGACAGCTCGCTGCAATATGTCAGGTGTGACTGTCGCGGACGGTCTCCTTGACCGCTGCAAATCGTGGAGCTCCGCCGGACCGCATTCCGATGACCTCACCCTCCGTGCCCAGCGACTAACTGCACTTCTGTTGACAGCAGAGAAATTTGTAAATTTGTGGTAAGATCTTATGAGACCAAACCGCGTAGGTCATCGTTTCTTAAGCTTACACGCTATTTAATCTAACTTTAACTTACGCTATGGACAACACACACACCCACGCCCAAGGGAGGACTCGCACCTCCAACGGGGGGAGCCGCGCGATCCGTGACAAGATGCCTCAGACCGCGCTGCTACCCCGCGCGGCCAACGGCAGAGGCTCCATAGACTTTGCACAATCGTTTGTGCATAGTCCCCACAGTTTCTTTCTCTGCAGTGAGAAATTCAATGACGGCACGTTGGTTGTAAAGTACATCACGTACAGACGACATTTTGAAACTGTCCTCCAGATACGCTATCTGTCGGAAGTGACGGAAACTTGGCGCACTCAGTGAGAAGACTTCAAATAATATATACGTAACATTTCGCAGTCGTAGCATTGCTTTCGGCTGAGAAAAAAAAATGCGGTGCATTACTTTCTGGGCAAACCTCGTAGAATATACACAGTGTTACTTCTACCTTCAGTGTGCTGCTGTCCTACATACTACACTTCGTGCTAGTTGAAATTTGTCCATGCCGCCCTCGCGCTGCCGCAGTCTCCATGGTGGGCAGAGCATTTCTGCAGCTTCTTCACGGGGCCGCTGCAGCGTCTCCTGGCGGCAGGAGCTACAACCACTCAGAACTGTAGTACAAGTCACAGCGTGCGGCTGACATTTATGCACTGCCGTGTTGTCGGCCAACGGGCAGTAAGCGCACTTTCCGCACGACATTGACATTTCAGCTGCCACTCGGCAGCCGATCGGCTGCTCCACGGTGTCGCCCGCCGGTAGCACTGGAAGTGCCGAGGACAATATTCTCAGCGAGTCCTTGGATGGCCTGAAGGCCCCTGCGTGCGCGCTAGCGGCGCTCTGTTGACTCCTCCGTTTAGCAAACTGAAGAATGTATCACTTTGTAGGGATGGGAGAAAACCGACCAGTTAAAAACCGACACCGCTATCTTAGTTTGAACATGCGGTATTTGTTTCGTCTCGCTTATAACAGGATGTTTTTTATTTTTTTAGTAAGAACTGGTTAAAGCTTTTGACAATGTTGACTGGAATACTCTCTTTCGAATTCTGAAGGTGGCGGGGGTACAATACAGGCAGCGAAAGGCTATTTACAATTTGTACAGATACCAGATGGCAGTTATAAGAGTCGAGGGACATGAAAGGGAAGCAGTGGTTGGGAAGGGAGTGAGACAGGGTTGTAGCCTCTCTCCGGTGTTATTCAATCTCTATATTGAGCAAGCAGTGAAGGAAACAAAAGAAAAATTCGGAGTAGGTATTGAAATCCATGGAGAAGAAATACAAACTTTAAGGTTCGCCGATGACATTGAAATTCTGTCAGAGACAGCAAAGGACTTGGAAGAGCAGCTGAACGGAGTGGACAGTGTCTTGAAAGGAGGATATAAGATGAACATCAACAAAAGCAAAACGAGTACAATGGAATGTAGTCGAATTAAGTCGGGGGATGCTGAGGGAATTAGATTAGGAAATGATACACTTAAAGTAGTAAAGGAGTTTTGCTATTTGGGGAGTAAAATAACTGATGATGGTCGAAATAGAGAGGATATAAAATGTAGACTGGCAATGGCAAGGAAACCGTTTCTGAAGAAGAGAAATTTGTTAACATCGAGTATAGATTTAAGTGTCAGGAAGTCGTTTCTGAAAGTATTTGTATGGAGTGTAGCCATGTATGGAAGTGAAACATGGACGATAACTAGTTTGGACAAGAAGAGAATAGAAGCTTTCGAAATGTGGTGCTATAGAAGAATGCTGAAGATTAGATGGGTAGATCACATAACTAATGAGGAAGTATTGAATAGTATTGGGGAGAAGAGAAGTTTGTGGCACAACTTGACTAGAAGAAGGGCTCGGTTGGTAGGACATGTTCTGAGGCATCAAAGGATCACCAATTTAGTATTGGAGGGCAGCGTGGAGGGTAAAAATCGTAGAGGGAGACCAAGAGATGAATAAACTAAAGAGATTCAGAAAGAATTAGGTTGCAGTAGGTACTGTGAGATGAAGAAGCTTGCACAGGATAGAGTAGCATGGAGATCTGCATCAAACCAGTCTCAGGACTGAACACCACAACAACAACAACTGGTTAAAAACACGAAATATCGATTGGACATAGCCGCAGTGGCAAAAGACTTAGTTTTTCAATAAACCTGTTTAAAAAAACTAGTCATTTTTATTTGTAAAATTTCATTGCTTTGAATATTGCGTTATTATAGAAAATGAGGAAAGCGATCAGTGCTATTTCAATAACAATGAACAATGCCGATAGAAACGAGCAATAAACACGTGGCATAAGAATTGGTACAGCACTCCTGAGACAGTAATGTCCCTCCCCCCCTCCCCCCGTATTGCCGTGTGTCGTCGCCAACAGGATGGTATTTGCGTACATGCAGTGTGCCAGACTTGCCGTATCTGGTAGTTTCTCGTTTGTGTCATCGGACATTAGTTGTATTACAGAATGTCACCATTCCTATACTGGAAGTATTTGACGAAGCGCGATATCAACGAAGTGTAGTGCTCCATCTGCTTTAAAAGATTAAGGACGGGAAGAGTTGCAACAATTTGCCACATCATATATTTACAAGAAAAATGCAAAGTAGCTTATATGTACCGTGTGTCTACATAGTATGCCTTTATCTACTTGTAGCACTTGGAAACGGACCAATTAATACCAAATATACTGTTTTCCAACTCAGTTTTCACCTTCTAACACTGGCTATTCGTAATGCACAAATAGTTATATGATCCTCGAGTGCAACATGATTTCTCAGCAGAGTTTCAAAAAATTAGAATAAATAGAAGAATAGTGATGATCTTTATTTCTTTGGCTTGTGACCTCATTCCGCGGTTTCGCAGGGTCGGAATGGTTAGTATCGGATTAGGCAAGGTCAATGTTAAGGGGTGGCCAGATGCCCTTCGTGCCGCCACCCCGTACCGCCCGGGACGGAATTTGTGTACCCCACCTGTCCCCGTATAGTGTAATCCATTGAATAGTGTGAACGTGTTCAGATGTCTGCTAGTCGTGTAAATGAGGCGGGACGTGGGGACCAGCCCGGTATTCACCTATTGGATTGTGAAAAACCGCCTAAAAACCACATACAGGCTGGCCGGCACACCGTCCCTCGTCGGTAATCTGCCGGGCGGATTCGATTTGGGGTCGGCGCTCCTACCCCAGGCCAGGATGCAGCGCATTAGCGCTCTCTACTAACCTGGCGGGTCAGTAGAATACTGATGACATTTTGTGGTATCCAAGCACTTATCACTTTTGCATCCCCTACATCATAAACTTAATTCAAAACAAGACCCCTCGAAAAGACGACATTTCTTCATGAGTATTATAATCCTAGGGACAACCAGCCGCGACATAACTGTTACTTCGGTATGCATGGTTTATGGCAAAGGCTTATAGCGTCATCTGAAAACAACGTAATAATCAAAACAAGCGAAGTTCTGACAAGTTCGAGTATTACCGAATCGTCAGTTTAGTAAGCCATACTTGTAAAATAGCGATACGAAATGTCTACACGAAGATGGGACGAGTGGCAGAAGCCGACTTGGAGGAAAATCAGGTTGCCTCCCGCGGAAATGTGGGAACACGAGACGTAATATTGACCTTGCCACTTATCTCCGAAGAAGGTTTCAAGAAAGGCAAACACATACTTACCGTACAAGTAACTTTACAAAAAGCCTTTCCTGACTTTGACTTTAATTCACCCTATCGAACTCCGAAGTGAGGGGAGCTAAAATTCGGGGAGAGAAAGTCTTTCGTCAAACTTGTACAGAAACCAGACCGAAGTTATAAGTGTAACCTATCTCCTACATTATTCAATCTGTATATCCTGAAGCAGTAAAGGAAACAATGAACAGATTTCGGAAGGGGATTAAGATTCAGGGAGGAGAAATAAAAACTTTGAAGTTTGCCAGTATGTAATTTGGTCAGAAACGGCAAAGGGCATCGGAAATCAATCGAACGAAATGGATAGTGTCTTGAAAAGAGGTTATAAGATGAACATCAACAAATGTGAAACCAGAGTGACAGAGTATGGTCGAGTAAAATCAGGTGATGCTGAATGAATTAGATTAAGAAATTAAGACCCTAAAAGATGTTGATGAATTATTCAATTTGGGGAGAAAAATAACCTACGGCAGCAGAAATGAAGAGGATGCAGAATCAAAGCTGGAAATACCAAGAAATGCTTTTTCTGAAAAAGAGAAACATGCTAAAATCTAATATAAATATGAGTGTTACAAATGCTGTACTTAATGTATTTGCTAGGATTATGGTGTTGTTCGGGGCTGGAACGTGGATAATAACCTGTACAGACAGAGAGACAATACAATGTCGTGCTGGAGAAGAACGCCGAGGATAAGATGCGTAGGTCATGTAACTAATGAAGGAGAACTGAATCGAACAGGGCAGAAAGGACCTTTTGGCACAACTTGGCTGAAAGAAGCGTTAATTTGATAGGACACATCCTGAGACACCAACGAATGGTCCATTTAGTACATGAAGGAAGTAGGGGCGGATAGAAGTTGCAGAGCAAGACCAACCCATCGAATACAGTAAGTTCAAATGGATGTGTGTTGTAGTAGCTATGCAAAGATCAAGACAGAATCGTGTGGTGAGCAGTATCATATCAGTCTTCAGATGATGACCACCGCATTAACATGTACTCGTATTACATCTAGGTGGCAAAAGTCATGGGGGTACCCCCTACAATATTTGCCCAGCGTGGTGCAGCAGCTCAACTTGGCATGAGATCAACAAGTCGTTTGAAGTCCCCTGCAGAAATATTGAACCATGCTGCCTCTATAGCCGTGAATGTTTTGACAGTCCAGGACTTTGTGCACGAACAGTCCTTTCGATTATGTCCCATAAATGTTCGATGGGATTCATGTCGGGCGATCTGAGCGGCCAAATCATTCACTCCATTCGTCCAAAATGTGCTCAAAACCAGTCGCAAACAATTGTGGGCCGGTGACATACACGTTGTCATCCATAAACATGGGAACATGAAGTCCATGAGTGGCTGCAAATGGTCTCCAAGTATCCGAACATAACAATTTCCACTACTGGGACCCAGTCCATTCCATGCAAACACAGCCCACACAATTATGGACCCACCATCAGCTAGCACAGTGCATTGTTGACAACCTGAGTCCATGGCTTCTTGGGTTCTGCACCACACTTTAACCCTGCCATCAGTTCCTGCCAACTGAAATCGGCACTCATCTGACCAGGCCACGGTTTTTCAGTCGTCTAGAGTCCAACCGATATGGCTACGAGCCCAGGAGAGGTTCTGCAGTCGATGATCTGTTAGCAAAGGCGTTCGCGTCGGCCGTCTGCTGCCATAGCCCATTAACGCCAAATTTCGCCGCTCTGCCCAAATGGATACGTTCGTCGTAGGTCCCACATTCATTTCTGTGGTTATTTCTCTCATTGTTGCTTCTCTGATAGTACTGACGATTCTAAGGCCGGTGTTACACAATGAAATTTCTTTGTCAAAGATTTGATCAAAGATGTGGTCAAATATTCGTCAAATATATTTGACAAAGATCTTTGACGTGGTGCTAAAAGGGGTATTACACTGTCATCATTCTCTGACTCGTGATGACTGGGTGTTGTGTGCTGTCCTTAGGTTAGTTAGGTTTAAGTAGTTCTAAGTTCTAGGGGACTGATGACCATAGATGTTATGTCCCATAGTGCTCAGAGCCATTTGAACCACTGCCATCATATTTTCCGGCAAAGTTCAAGATGGCTGACAACAACAACTTGTTATTAACCGCAGCAGTTGCATGTAGCACAACTGCACTGTGTGCACATGCGGAAGAGAAGAGAGGGAAAAAAGGAAACGTACCTGGGTGAAGCCGTGGGTTCTACGACGACATGATAAAAGCGTTCAACAAAACTTGTTACGTGTTACGTGAGCTTATAGTGGAGGACATCAAGTCGTACATCAATTACTTAGAATGGGTGAGCATACATTTCTGTATGTGCTCAGTGAAGTGTATCCTCATATCACAAAGCACAATACTCACTTAAGAACTGCTATATCTGCGGAAGACAGGCTCACAGTAACACTCCGATTCCTTGCTACAGGAGAGAGGTTAGGTTAGGTTAGGTTAGGTCAGGTCAGGTCTCCAATCTTCTTAATCTATTTTTGCATTCAGGGTGCCTCACGTTGTAAAGCGCCTCATGAGGTTCATACATCTCTATTAATTTTGCAGTTGTCGCTACATACCAATTGTGTTTACTGGCAATGTTTATAAAAACGCTACAGATGACTGAACGCTGCAGCGATGCTAGCGCTCCACGAGGTAACATGTCACTTTGCAGTGAACAGAAGACAAGCGACTTCTTTGATCAAATATACAGCGAGGTCCTTGATTTGATCAAATATTTGACGACATTTGATAAAGTTCCCTATTACACCATCAAATTTCTTTGAAAAGATATTTGACAAAGATATTGGATAAAGAAATTTGATAGTGTAATACCGGCCTAAGCTAACTCTCGGTAAGGCTGTCGGTCACTGCCTTGTCTGTAGTGAGAGGTAATGCCTAAAATGTGGTATTCTCGGCACTCTCTTGACACTGTTGATCGCGGAATACTGAATTTCCTAACGATTCCCGAAATGGAATTTCCCATGTATCTGGATCGAATTACCATTCTGCGTTCGAAGACTGTTAATTCCTGTCGCGCGGCCATAATCGCATCGGAATCATTTTCACGTGAATCACCCGAGTACAAGTGAAATTTCCACAATGTACCGCCTGTTTGCACCTTGTGTATGCGATACCACCGCCATCTGTATATGTGCATATCACTATCCGATGACTTTTGTCACCTAAGTATGTATTATTTCAGTATACGTAAGTATCCCCCAGACTTGTTTTCACGAACCACACCTTTGTCGCATTCGAGATTTCAGCCATAAGACCAGGTGCTTTCCAGTATTAAGTGCTAACTTGGCTCGCTCTGCATGTTACATCATAGATAGGCAGCTGCCAAGGAGTTCCCGGGAGTCCGTTAGGTACGCTTTCCCAGCAAAGAACAAGCCTGCGGTTTCGCGCCGTCTCTCAAATGAAAAGTCACTGCAAGAACCACACAGGTAGGCGGCGCCGCTGGAATGTAAATGTCTCAATGTAAAACATACTTCTAGACGTCGAAGTTCTTCTACTGCCAAGTACCGTATGCGATTCAAACGTCGTTTACAAATAGGTCTATTAAAAATGTGAAACTCACGCATTAACTCACTATAATAGAAGTGAGGTTCAAACATTTTGACATCTTCATCAATAACAACAACAAAATTTTTCATTGTTACTTTGCTGTAAATGTTGCTAAAACACTCGCTATTTATTTTGCTGAACAATAAATAAATCGTGTCTTATTTCAGCATTTCTGTGTTCAATGTTTGAGGCAAATGTGTCGTTATTCTCTTTTCTGTGTGGTGCTATTCTTTTTTTGGTTTGTTTGAAAAAGTACGTTTCTGCTATGTTTGCCTTCTTTAGTATCATTGTATGATCTTTTCACTTGAGTTTAAAGATTCCCAGTACGTCGAAAGCATTTAGTTTAATGTCACCTTCTTTCCCAATTGACTAATGTCTAATTTTGCCATTCCAGGTCTTCCGATACATACTTTTGATAGGTATCAGTTTAGCTGTTTGGATTTTAGATTTCTCTGTGTCTAGTAGATTATTTGTTTCTGACATATCGATAATAATTAGCATAAAATGTGTCCTCAACGTGGTAATTATTGCATCCTATAGAAGTTGTCACTTGACAAATGATTTCCGGAGCTTCCTAGATTTCGTTAGAGTTCTTCCATATCTTCGCTTTTTTGCAAGTCCCTTCCATAGATACTTGACGTTTCGGGTCGATTAAATTTTCTGAAAATAAATCCGAATCTGGTCTCCGGAAATTTATAGACCCCAGTCCCTAGAAGTTAGCCTGAAAAGTCATTTTTCCTCCTCCCCTCCTTCCCCAGTTCATTAGACTTTTTCAGCGTGAGGGTATTAATTAGTTGTTCATTTCTCACGCGAGTGAACCAGTGCTTCAATAACGGCAATGTTGTGACACTTTACGTAGGTTAAAATATTGGTGTACATTGAAGAACATGAGAACATCGTCCATGTCTTCATACGCCGCCCCGTATGCTTGGAGGCGATCAAGCAGCATCATTAGAAAGAGAAAACCACAATCCAGATGGGTATTAATTCCTGCCGATTTACGAAGAGGTGACAAAAGCTATGGCGTAGCGATATGCACATATACAGATGGCGGTAGCATCGCGTACACGAGATATGAAAGGGCAGTGCATTGGTGGAGCTGTCATTTGTACTCAGGCGATTCATGTGACAGGGTTTCCCACACGATTATGGCCGCACGACTTTGAACGCGGAATGGTTGTTGGAGCTAGATGCATGGGCTTTCCATTTCGGAAGTCGTTAGGGAATTCAGTATTCCGAGATGGAAGCGTCAATAGTGTGCCGAGAACACCAAATTTAAGGCATTACCTCTGACCACGGACAGCGCGGTGGGTGATGACCTTCACTTATAGACCCGGAGCAGCGGTGTTTGGGTAGAGTTGTCAGCGGTAACAGACAAGCATACTGCGCGAAATAAGTGCAGAAAACAATGTGGGGACGTACGACGAATATATCCGGTAGGACAGTGCGGCGAATCGTAGCGTTAATGGGCTATAGCGGCAGACGAACAATGCGAGCGCCTTTGCTAACAGCACGCCATCGTTCGCGGCTCCTCTCCTGGACTCGGGACCATATCGGTTGGAGCCTAGACGACTGGAAAAACCCTGGCCTGGTCAGAGGAGTTCAGATTTCAGTAGGTAAGAACTGATGGCAGGGTTCTAAGGTGGCGCAGACCCCACGAAGCCATGGATCCAAGTTGTCAATATGGCACTGTGCAAGCTGTCATAGTTGTGTGGGCTGTGTTTGCATGGAATGGACTGTGTCCTCTGTTCCAAGTGAACCAACCATTGTCTGGCTACTTGGAAACCATTTTCAGCCATTCATGGACTCCTGTGCCCAAACAATATTGCGCCGTGTCACCAGGCCACAATATTTCACGAGTGGTTTGAAGAACATTCTGCACAATTAGAGCGAATGATTTGTCCACCCAGATCCCCCGTAATGAATCCCATCGTACATTTATGGGACTTAATGGAGAGGTCAGTTCTTGCGCAAAATCCTGCATCGTCAATACTTTGCAATCATGGACGGCTGTAGGTGCAGTATAACTCGGGATATCTGCAAGTGACTTCCAACGACTTGTTGCGTTTATACCACGTACAGTTGCTGCATGACGTCGGGCAGAAGGAGGTTCAAATGGTTCAAATGGCTCTGAGCACTATGGGACTTAACATCTGTGGTCATCAGTCCCCTAGAACTTAGAACTACTTGAACCTAACTAACCTAAGGACATCACACACATCCATGCCCGAGGCAGGATTCGAACGTGCGACCGTAGCGGTCGCGCGGTTCCGGACTGAGCGCCTAGAACCGCTAGACCACCGCGGCCGGCTGGAAGGGGGTCCGACACGATTTTATGATGTATCCATGACATTCGTCACCTCAGTATATTCAGTGCTGAAGATTCCTGAAAACCAGTGGTGAAGATCTACACACGGTAGCTTTTCTCAGGAGTAAGAGTTACCCAGGAACGACTGACGGAAGAAAAGAGTGCTAATCCAGCAGGATGTGCAGAGGTGCTTGTGTTCCGTGGAAGTCTGGAAAGTAGATGATAAAGGGAAGATGTGAGGCAAGCCGTAGGGCGTATCTGGATAGTCGGTTGGTAAGAGAAATCCGGGAGAGCTGCAATGTACCAGGATCTATTCCCGATGAGGCACACAGTTTTAACCTGTCAGAAAGCTTCAGAATAAGTTGCAAAGAATAAGTTACAAAGCTGAAGGCACGTTCAGGTCAGCGCCGATCAATTCACAGTTGGAACACTAGCGCAAAGTGGCACCTCTGTGAAGAGGCACTTCTGCCGAGCCTGGATCTGTCACTGGCAAGCCAACGAATGTGGAAGCAGAAAACCTGGCTGTGGTGACAGGCTGATCTGAAGCTGAGAAGCCTGTGGTACAGGGTAGGTTGCAATGCGACCCTTAGATTGTGAGTTGGTAAAGCCAACGAGTGTAAGAACAACAAACTGCCCGAAATGTCTTCGGCTCGATAGAAATATCAACACACTCCACCTCCGCGGAAGTATCATTCCGCGCAACTATGACAAACTCAGTTATTTCATCTCCATCTACATCTACATGATTACTCTGCATTTCGCACGTTTGGGGAGGGTTTTCACACTACTTCTCGACAGTTCCACTCTCAAATAGCGCATAGGAAAAGCAAACACCTAACTCTTTCTGTGCGAGCTCTGACTTCTCAGAAGATCGCGAAAACGAAAAACTGGCTTTAAAGAAAGAGGGAGAGAGAGAGAGAGAGAGAGAGAAGAAAGAAAGTGATTACCGCCACGACTTTCTTAACATATCCGTGATACACCCTTCTCCCCTAGTTGGTAATATTACAAAACGAGCTGTCCTCTTAAATTCCTCGATGCCTTGCGTGATTCTATCTGGTAAGGACCCCTTACCGCGCAGGAGTATTCCAGAAGAGGAGGGGCAAGCTTAATGCAGGTAGTCTAGTAAATTAGTTACAAACTGCCTACTGGCTTCTGTCTCAGGTTCTTCGGCCGACGTTCTTCTAATGATTTTACTGACGTTTATCCAGCACGGGTGGCTAGCATTGTCAAAGCTTCACCCTCCATTGCTGGTGGTGAACTGAAGCCGAGCTCGCGGCCGCAGGCTATATGTACCTAGCGCGCCAACGTTCGAGGGCTTCTCCACGGTCATTTCCCGTGCGGTTCTCCTCTTGCTACCTGCGACGGTCGTTCGCTGCAGCAACGGAAGCCAATTTACAATTTCTAAGCCTTCTAGTTTATCGTGTAACTGAAATTTAAAGGAATTTTGTTACCAGAATTTGGGAAAACTTACATTTTTTTATGCTGCAGGATCGATTGCCACTTTTCGCACCGTGCAGTTATCTTGCGTAAGTCGCTTATAGTTCGTTTTGATCTTATCTGCAAATAGTCTAAGAGGGAAGCTCATATTGTCTCCTAAACAGTTAATATACACTAAAAACAGCAGGGGATCCGCAACACTTAGCCAGAGCACGCCAGTAATCACTTCTGTTTAAGTCGACGACTTTGCATTAATTACTACGACCTGTGACCGCTCTGGCAGGAAATCTCGAACCCAGTCGAGCAGCTGGGAAGATACTCCATGGGCACGGAATTTGATTAGAAGCACTTGTGACGAAAGGTGCCAAAAACCTTGTGTAAATCGATAGCACTTGTTATTCACGTGAATAAAGAACCAGTTGTGTTTGGCAAGAGCGAAATTTTCCGAATTAGTGCTTGTTATATGTCAATAGATACTTTTTTTCGAGGTATTTCATTGTGTTGGAACACAGTAGGTGTTTCAAGATACTACTAGAAATAGATGCCATACAAGGGCTTCATCCAGAAAAATGAAGGCTCCGTGGATGACAGTTGCCTATAGGACAAGACGTAGTCTCGTCTGCTGGATGCGTTAAGTTATTCTAACGTAGCTTACTATGGAAAGCGTAAATCTGTAGATGATATATGAGGAACACTTCCATCGTGAACGACTTGATGTAAGTTGATATTTAGTGTGCTCAATGCTGCTGGCATGGAGTTGGTATATATTCTTGGATATACCCACGGATAAAATTTGTCAATGACTTCCATTCCTTTCTCAATTAAATAGACCACGAAGGGGCTACTGAATATAATGCTGGATGATCATTATTCGTTCCCCTATGCATGGTCGAATTCTTCTACAGTTATGTGACACAATCTTAATGTGACACTAAGTAGCTATTTCTTTTTAAAAAAAAGATAGTAAGTGACTTGGAGTGGAGAGTCACAGATGTTGTGAACGCAAGCAGCACATGTTATGAAACAGTATATTTTATACAAAAATTCCATTAACTCAAGTGATGTTCAAATTCCAAATGGACATTTACACTATTGACAAATTTTCTAGATAAATGCCGACAAAGTATTGAAGTAGGATAAGGTTCAGAATAGAATACCAAGAATTAACATCTCACACACGAATGTAGGTTAATAAATAATTATTTTTCTCTTTTTAGCGTTCCGTAATTCAGTCGGAGGAAACGGAACCCTAATAGGATCACTTTGTGGTCAGTGTGTTTGTCCAACTGTTCAAAACCTTTTTCAAAGGAAGTGGTGGATGTATTAAGCTGCCATTCATGTCATATATTAAGGTCTACTGTTCCCTGGCGATGTAAGAAAGTCTATGCTATCAAACGATACGCTATTTATATCCCATATCTTTTTACTGACAACTCACTCATCTAAACCTACAGGGCACTTTCCGTTGATCCAGAATCAAGGAATTTTTCAAGAATCAAGGTTTCACCCAACAACCTCAGGAAAAAGTCCGAAAATTTCTAATTTGTAATTATTCGAGGGCAGTTCAATAAGTAATGCAACACATTTTTTTTCTTGGCCAATTTTGGTTGAAAAAACCGGAAATTTCTTGTGGAATATTTTCAAACATTCCCGCTTCGTCTCGTACAGTTTCATTGACTTCCGACAGGTGGCAGCGCTGTACGAAGCTGTTAAAATGGCGTCTGTAACGGATGTGCGTTGCAAACAACGGGCAGTGATCGAGTTTCTTTTGGCGGAAAACCAGGGCATCTCAGATATTCATAGGCGCTTGCAGAATGTCTACGGTGATCTGGCAGTGGACAAAAGCACGGTGAGTCGGTGGGCAAAGCGTGCGTCATTATCGCGGCAAGGTCAAGCAAGACTGTCTGATCTCCCGCGTGCTGGCCGGCCGTGCACAGCTGTGACTCCTGCAATGGCGGAGCGTGCGAACACACTCGTTCGAGATGATCGACGGATCACCATCAAACAACTCAGTGCTCAACTTGACATCTCTGTTGGTAGTGCTGTCACAATTGTTCACCAGTTGGGATATTCAAAGGTTTGTTCCCGCTGGGTCCCTCGTTGTCTAACCGAACACCATAAAGAGCAAAGGAGAACCATCTGTTCGGAATTGCTTGCTCGTCATGTGGCTGAGGGTGACAATTTCTTGTCAAAGATTGTTACAGGCGATGAAACATGGGTTCATCACTTCGAACCTGAAACAAAACGGCAATCAATGGAGTGGCGCCACACCCACTCCCCTACTAAGAAAATGTTTAAAGCCATACCCTCAGCCGGTAAAGTCATGGTTTCAGTCTTCTGGGACGCTGAAGGGGTTATTCTGTTCGATGTCCTTCCCCATGGTCAAACGATTAACTCTGAAGTGTATTGTGCTACTCTTCAGAAATTGAAGAAACGACTTCAGCGTGTTCGTAGGCACAAAAATCTGAACGAACTTCTCCTTCTTCATGACAACGCAAGACCTCACACAAGTCTTCGCACCCGAGAGGAGCTCACAAAACTTCAGTGGACTGTTCTTCCTCATGCACCCTACAGCCCCGATCTCGCACCGTCGGATTTCCATATGTTTGGCCCAATGAAGGACGCAATCCGTGGGAGGCACTACGCGGATGATGAAGAAGTTATTGATGCAGTACGACGTTGGCTCCGACATCGACCAGTGGAATGGTACCGTGCAGGCATACAGGCCCTCATTTCAAGGTGACGTAAGGCCGTAGCATTGAATGGAAATTACGTTGAAAAATAGTGTTGTGTAGCTAAAAGATTGGGGAATAACCTGGTGTATTTCAATGCTGAATAAAACAACCCCGGTTTCAGAAAAAAAATGTGTTGCATTACTTATTGAACTGCCCTCGTATATCACGAATTTTTTTTCTTATTTGTTATCTGGCTGTCCGTCTGTCCGTCCATCTGTAAAGTGTTCTTTTTCTAAGGAACAGGTTGACGTACCGCGTTGAAAGCTTCGACATCAATCTAGTCACAAGATACGCCTATTTACGTCACATATTTTCATGCTCGCAAACTCAGCCGTCAAAGCCTACTGGGTACTTCCTGTTGACGTAGAATCATGAAATTTGTCGAGAAGTAAGAAAAAAATCCGATAACTGTTAATCGTAATTATATCCATGAAAAACCCTTTTTGTCATTTGTTATCAGACTGTCTGTTCGTCCTTCCGCCTGTTAAGATCCCGTTTCTTCAAGAATGTGTAGTTGTATAAAATTGAAATTTATGTTAAATAAACGCATCAAAAAAAGTTTTGCATCATCTCGGTTCCTAGAGTTCCGAAACCTGTACAGAAAACTGGAGTAGAGATCAACATAAACATCATTTCCGCCCTCTTTATTGCTCATGAAAACCACACATAGCATGTTGTACCACCATACAGCGAGACCTTCAGAGGTGGTGCTCCACACTGCTGCACACACCCGTACTTCTTATACCCAGTAGCACGTCCTCTCGTATTGATGCATCGCTGTATTCTTGTCCCAGTCCTCAACGGCGATTCGGCGTAGATCCCTCAGAGTGGTTGGTGGGTCACGTCGTCCATAAACAGCCAGTCCTTTTCAATCTATCCCACGCATGTTCGATAGGATTCATGTCTGGAGAACATGCTGGCCACTCTAGCCAATGGATCTCGTTATCCTGAAGGAACTCATTCACAAGAAGTGCGCGATGGGGCCGCGAATTGTCGTCCATGAAGACGAATGCCTCGACAATGTGCTACCGATACGTTTGCACTGTCGGTCGGAGGATGGCATTCACGTATCGTACAGCCGTTCCAGCACCTTCCATGTCTACCGGCGGCCACCCCAAAACAGCAGGGAACCTCCACCTTGCTGCACTCGCTGGACACTGTGGTTCAAATGGTTCAAATGGCTCTGAGGACTATGCGACCTAACTTCTGAGGTCATCAGTCGCATAGCACTTAGAACTAATTAAACCTAACTAACCTAAGGACATCACACACATCCACGCCCGAGACAGGATTCGAACTTGCGACCGTAGCGGTCGCTCGGTTCCAGACAGTAGCGCCTAGAACCGCACGGCCACTCAGGCCGGCGGTTCAAGTGGCTGTGAGCACTACGCGAGTTAACTTCTGAGGTCATCAGTCCCCTAGAACTTAGAACTAATTAAACCTAACTAACCTAAGGACATCACACACATTCATGCCCTAGGCAGGATTTGAACCTGTTCTTAGATGGTGGCCGCAAAACACACTTCACATCATATTTCTGCAAAATACGACAAATCCTATTCGAAATTCTCCCTGACTGAGGCAAAAAGGCCATAGAGTTTTGCACCAGCTCAGAATCATCGTCACCCGTCCGGTGCACTGTCGGTCTGTAGCGTAACGCACGTCTGATTTGTCTTTCGCTCTAACGATAACGACGTCGGTCATCTTTGGTCTATGACGGCGCTAGTATTTACAGTGTGTCTGTGTGTGTGTGTGTGTGTGTGTGTGTGTGTGTGTGTGTTCGTTAGCTTTCCTGTGTTTCTCTGAGAACCGATGTGTTGCGCAGTTTTGCCTCGAAAATAACTGGGTGTTCTCCTGTCGAAATATCGGCAGTTGTCGACGTCACCCAGGTGCAGTCCCGTAAGTTATTTGATGCTATGATGACGACGACATTTGTCTAATATAAAGATTCATGGTCAGATCGCTATTTTATAGTGGTATAAACTGCATATAACGGTAAAATATAAACTTGCCTTAACAGATTTGCTATTTTTCTTTTAATGCTTCATTACGGTGGGGACTGTTTTCTTATGTGATATAGTAATTTTAAATTTTATCCTCGTGATGTTTTAAGAGGAAAAAGTAAAAATAATACATGGTAAATAGTAGGCACTTTTATCACTACACCTGTTTAAAGACTGACCTTGACTTTTAGTGTTTGACACACGTACTTGGGAGGCCAATGTGACGAGATCGTGCCAGGGGTAGGAGGCTTCCCCTACGTTTTAAGATGCACTTTATACCATACGTTTGCTGTCATAGAGGATAATCTTTGTACATTGCTCTTACATTATTGTTCTAACTATGTTACCGATTTTTTTGTCATAGGGAGGCCTGAGGATGGTGCTGTTTACAAAAACCGGTAGCCCTTACGTAAAATAAATAAATTTCGACTATAGACGAAAACAACCTTTTTCATTTTACACATTGCTCTGAAATTCAATCTAGTGCTGATTACGTTAAAAAAAAAGAGCCTGTTGAGTGTAGTATCCAAAATGAAATTTCGAATTATTTAATTAGAATCTTTATAATCCAGTCGCAGTGATCACTTACAATTAGAGAACAACCGCCACTGCCACGGGTTTTTTACTATTGCAGTACAGAAGGCAACAACGCTTGTGTGGTGTTTCATCGTCCGCGATTGGTACCAGAGCCTGTACAGCAGAGGAGAGAAAACTGCTTCCTGTCGTAACGCTGCCTGTGGAGTGAAGATTTTACAAATATTCTGGAAGGTCCGTTATATTCAGCACAAAGGTCCTTTAGGTATTTATTATATAGAACTCCAGGTCACACATTAGCGAACGCCCTTTCTGTGTCTAAATAAATGTCGGGGGCAGCGTCGGGAATTCTGAGGTCTCTTGCCACGCCACCGGTTCTTGGGCGGCCTTGAGTTTTCCTAGAACGCCTGGTCCGTTAGCCGTCCACGCCCTCTGCTGTCGTCACGAGTCGCGCTGCGTCTGGAGCAGCTGCAAGGACGGGCGCCTGTTACCCGCGTCGCAGCGTGCTTGCCTGGCTCCAGCTCTTCCATCGTCAAGAATGGCCGAACTGGACTATGAGTCGTGTCGACGACAGCTTGTTAAAACAATCTGTATTTCTTTTTCATCTCGTGCTCCGGATTCTTAATATACTGACAGGACAAAAGTCACGCATCGCGGACCTTCACCGAGAATACCGACTTGAGACTCTCAAGGAGGTAATCCACAAACTCACCACAAGACTGTACAGAAACTCTAGACATTCGCAGAACCCGTTTATTCTGAATCTGGGGAATTACGACCACAACCATAGATGGAAACATAAAAGACCAAAAGACATACTTGTAAGGACCTAACATCTACAGCCTAGCACACGAAAACACAACGGTACAGGTGAGCCCCTGTTAATCAGACGCCATTACTGGATATCCAGCTGGAATACACTGCCGAAAAACTGGCACGACGCAGGGAAGCCGTACCGTACACTGCATGCTGACAAGTTCCACACATCCCCCACACAGTGAGATGATCCATGGCCGATCTCCCACTACTGTATAACGATCTTGATTGTTCCAGGAATGTAGCGGCTGCAGCAACTGGGATACATCGCCATCGCTTGCCACGGTAATGATGCATGATACCCATACTAACAAATCCAACCTTGCAGCAGCTAGTAAGCCACTACTGCTCTTACTACCCATCCCACTGTCGCAGAGGTTTTTTTCCCACGGCTCGAGCCTTGGCACTTTTTTCCCTCTGCTCTTCGAATTGCTTCCCCCCTCCCCCCCCCCCTCTCGCGTTTCGTCCACTATCTATCAACTGATGGACCGTGTTAATACGTAGTCTTACCCAGACGCACGGATAACATCACAGCCCAGCGTCCTGTGATCCATTTACTAGATAACTAACATGTTGACGGAGGTGACAGTAGAACTTTTGGTTTGGTCACCACGTTGGTGCGGGCGTGGAGGGGCGCCATCTCTATTTAAAAAGTCAAGGTATATCTACTCATATCGTGTCGGATCTATTATTGTTCAGCGTACTGCAGCAATTCGACGCGGCATGGCCTCAACAAGTCGTTGGGAGTTCCCTGCAGAATTTTTGCTGCCCCTACAGCCGTCCAAAATTGCGAAGTGGTTGCTGGTGTAGGATGTTTTCGACAAATGACCTCTCGATTTTGTCCCATAAATGTTCGATGGGATTCGTGTCGGGGATATTGACGCCAAATCACTTCCTCGAATTGTCCAGAATGTTCTTCAAACCAGTCGCGAACAGTTGTTGCCCGATGTCATCCATAAAACTCCACCGTTGTTTGGGAACAATGAAGCCCATCAATGGCTGCAGATGGTCTCAAACTTATGTCCGGTTGGACATAACCATTTCCAATCAATGATCGGTTCAGCTGGATCAGAGGACTCAGTCCATTCCATTGGGACAGAACAGTGTGGTGAGTAGCATCATATAAGTGTTTGGACTAAAGACCACAACGAGAATATGTACTCATGTTACACTGAGATGAAAAAAGCCATAAGGTGTCCAGAGTAGTGGAGAAGCTCGGCGTGGCGTGGGATCGATAGGTTGTTGAAAGCCCGCTGCAGAAATACTGACCCATGGTGCCTCTACAGCCATCCGAAATCATGAATGTGTTGCCGGTGCAGGACTTTGTGCAGGAACTGACCTCTCCATTATGTCCCACAAATGTTCGATGGGATTCATGTCGGGCGATCTTGGTGGCCAAATCATTCGCTTTATTTGCGCAAAAGGTGCTTGAAACCTATCATAAAAAGTTGTGGGCCATTGACACAGCGCATTGTCATCCACAAACGTAGGAACATGAAGTCTCTGAACGGCTGCAAATGGTCTCCATGTAGCCGAACGTAACCATTTCCACCAGGGGACCTAGTTCATTCTATGTAAACACAGCCCACTCCATTATGGAAACACCACCAGCTTGCACAGTGCCTTGTTGACAACTTGGCTCCTTGGGGTCTCCACCACACTCGAACCGTACCACCAGCTGTTACCAACTCAGATCGGGACTCATCTGACCAGGCCACGATTTTCCTGTCGTCTAGGGTCCAACCGATATCGTCACTAGCCTAGGAGGGGCGCTGCACACGTTGTGCTGTTAGAAAAGGCACTTTCGTCTGTTATCTCGTGAGTAAAGCAGATGCCAGACCGAGATTCATTGGAAGAATCCTAAGGAACTGCAGTCCGAAAACAAAGGAAGTAGGTTACAGTACACTTGTTCGCCCACTGCTTGAATACTGCTCACAGGTGTGGGATCCGTACCAGATAGGGTTGGTAGAAGAGATAGAGAAGATCCAGTGGAGACCAGCGCGCTTCGTTACAGGATCATTTAGTAATCGCGAAAGCGTTACGGAGATGTTAGATAAACTCCAGTGGAAGACTCTGCAGGAGAGACGCTCAGTAGCTCGGTACGGGCTTTTTTTGAAGTTTCGAGAACATACCTTCGCTGAGGAGTCCAGCAGTATATTGCTCCCTCCTACGTATACCTCGCGAAGAGGCCACAAAGATGAAATCAGAGGGATTAGAGCCCACACAGATGTAGATGTAGATATCTGCTGCCATTGCCCATTAACACCAAATTTCGCTGCGCCGTGCTAACGGATACGTTCGTCGTACGTCCAACATTGATTTCCGCCGTTATTTCACTCAGTATTGCTTGTCTGTTAGCAGTGACAGCTCTATGCAAACGCCGCTGCTCTCGGTCGTTATGTGAAGGCCGTCGCCCACTGCGTCGTCCGTGGTGAGAGGTGATGCCTGAAACTTGGTGTTCTCGGTACAATGTTGTCACTATTCATCTCGGAAAACTCAATTCCCTAACGATTTCCGAAATGTAATATCACATGCGTCTAGCTCCAACTACCATTCCGCGTTCAAAGCCCGTTAATTCCCGTCGTGCCACCATAATCAAGTGGGAAATGTTTTCACGTGAATCACCTGAGTACAAATGACAGCTCCGCCGATGCACAGCCTTTTCATCCCTTGCGTGCATGATACTACCGCCATCTGTATATGTGCATATCACTATCGCTTGACCTTGTCGCCTCAGTGCAGACTGCATGAATAACAGCAAAGTTGCAGTATTTGGTATGTTTATCCTGCAACTGCCAATTTCCCAATGCGGTTCGCTATCTAGGTGTATTTTTGGTCGTCAGTCATATATGATGTAACTCATCACGAATTGCACTTTCGTGCCAACGTCTTCATCTCACAGTAGCACTTGTACACTATGTCGTCAATTATTTCTTGGATGTACTCCAGTCTCTCTGTGTTCCTCTACAATTTTAGGCCGAGCTCCCTCTAGTACCATGGAAGAAATTCTCTGATGTCTTAACACATGCCCGATCACCCTGCCGCTTCTTCTTGTCAGTGTTTTCCGTATCTTCCTTTCTTCGCCGTTATTGTTGAGAGTCCCTTCGTTCCTTATCTTATAAGTCCACGTAATTTTCAATATATTTCTATAGCACCACATGTGAAACACTTCAGGTGGCGTAGTGATTAGCACACTGGACTCGCATTCGGAAGGACGACATTCAAACTCGCGACCAGCCACCCTGATTTAGGTATTCTGTGATTCCCCTAAATCGCTTCACGCAAATGCCGGGATAGTTGCTTTGATAGGGCACGGCCGACTTCCTTTCCTAATCCGACAGTATCGATGACCTCGCCGTTTGATCCCTTCCCTCAAATTAACCAACCAAGCAATCAAACACTTCCATTCACTTTTTTTTTTCAGTTTTCATACAGTCCATGCTGCACCAGTATACAACGTGCTCCAAATGCACATTCTCAGAAATTTCCTACACAAAATGAGCCCGATGCTTGATACTAGCAGACTTCTCTTGGACGGAAATGCCCGCTTTTCCTGCGCTAGCGTACTCTTTACGTCCTCCTTGTCTTATTTTCCTTCCAATATAGAAGATTTCCTTAACTTCATGGTCCCCAATTTTGATATTAAGTTTTTCGCTAATCTAGCAAGTTATGAGAAACATGTGAACTAATCTCATGTCATACACGTCGCATTTATTGAATTTAACTTTACCTGTGCCTGGCTGAACGTACTTCTGCGTGTCACGTAAACTTCTCACAAAATGTCGCCTCACGCTCACGACTTGCGCAGTATCTAGCAGAAAGGACTACCTCGAACCTCTTTTGACCCCATGCAGTTACTGCGTACGGCCATCTGTGCAACCTGCAGTTGAGTACGAGTAGAGAGTACTGGGCCTGCAAATGTGAACTGGACAGTGCGGCATGTAAACTATTCAGTTTTACCAACACGCCTCGAAGGGTCATTTGAAGTTTAGCCTCGCGAAGACGGTCACTTAATAACAGTCATGGATGTCAGCATGGGAAACGGCCCGTCAAATTGCCATTTGTTCGAACACTAAACTGCCCACCAGACACATAAAACGTGCAATATCACCCTCGCAGTGGTCGCTTGCGATCAATAACACCGGCTGTTAACCGGTACCTATCAATTATGACTTTTATTGCTCATCACGTGGTTTTCCCTCGAGGTCCCTCAGGAGCCGTGTTTTGAGGCGATATTATTGTATTTCAGGTCCACCTATTATGCAAACAACTGTTTTTATACAAACCCAAACATATATCAGCACCTATGTAGCATCGCCAGTGAGTACTCTATATTTAGTTGTTAATAACCCAACAATAAAGAAAAATGAAGAACTCAATCAAGAGTGTCCAATATCGATGGTTCTTATGTGATGAAACATGTTTGGGCTTAAGTCTTTTCTGTAATCCCGTAATTACGACTGCTATACGTGGACCGGAACAACTACGCGATGACAGTTACGCACGAAAGGGGCGTCGCCTTAGCCACATCTTTAGTCCACTCACAACCAAACCTCCAGATGTCAGACACTCAGATCGGTACCACACGTTTTATGTCGACAGAGTATCAACCAAAACACCGATGTAGTTCGTCCTGTGTGCTGTCGTCCAGTAGAGGATGTGTGAATGGTAGTTAAAAATAACAACAGAACTGCGGAGTACAACCAAAGAGCATCTGCGAAACGCAAGTGTTAATATCTCTCTGGTAGGTGAGTTCGTAGAACGTCAGATCGTCGGTTCTAAGTTCGGCGCCCACCGACGGCGATTTTTTTTTCTTTTTTAACAGCTTACGTGTGAAATTTTTATATTGGAGAACATTTTTCTGACATGTAAAGAGGACGTTTCGGAGTTTGTAGAAGTGTTCTTTGGCAGTCTGCTTTCTGCTTCTTAGCTGAAAGTAGCAAACCCATAGAGCACATTTGTGTAGATAGGTGTGGTCTTATACAAATATACATATATCGTTGCTACTTTCAACTAATGAAGCGAAATCAGACTGCCAAAGAACATTGCTACAATTGCGGAAACGTTCTTTTTACATTTCAGAAATATGTTCTCCCATATGACAATTTCAAGCGTAAGCTGTTTAAATAAAAATCGCTGTCAGTGCGTTCCGAACTCGGGAACTTTAGTACGACGATCTGACAGTCTACCAACTATTGTTCGTTTCGTTTGGTCTGGGAGGAAGTCACATGACATCTGTTGAAGTTGATCGTTGATTCCTTTACTCAGTTTTTTGGTTACAAAGGACAACCGGCCCTCGGCCGTGGGTTCGTCTCCCAAGACGATAATGACCGAGCACAGCGCGCCCACCTCCTCTGTGACGCAGGGCTCGATCGATCGAATGTGACATGATACAGTATACGCTGACGTACACCACACTGGGCACGCAAGAACCTAGCAGATGAAACCTGCAGTATTTCTCATAGGACTTGCAGAGTAGTATAAGCCAGAAAGTGACATATTTATAAAGGGTATCCATGTTGGCTGCTATATGATATTAATTTTTATTTCTTTCACTTTCCTTATAGGTCTATTTCGGAAAAATTGCAACTATCGAGTGACTGCGGTACAATGTGGGTGACATTATTCTCATAATACAGTGACTGGAACTATATAGTAGGAAAAGGAAGAGAAAGAAACGTAGTAGGTGAAAATGGAATTGGAGTAAGGAATGAAAGAGGAAGCCGCCAGGTAGAATTTTGCACAGACCATAACTTAATCATAGCTAACACTTGGTTCAAGAATCATGAAAGAAGGTTGTACATAGAAGAAGCCTGGAGGTACTGAAAGGATTCAGATAGATTATACAATGGTAAGAGAGGGATTCAGGAACCAGGTTTTAAACTGAAAGACATTTCCAGAGGCAGAGGTGGACTCTGACCACAATCCATTGGTTATGAACTGTAGATTAAAACTGAAGAAACTGAAAAATGGTGGGAATTTGAGGAGATGGGACCTGGATAAACTGCAAGAACCAGAGGTTGTAGAGAGTTTCAGGGAGAGCATTAGGGAACGATTGACAAGAATGGGGGAAAGAAATACAGTTGAAGAAGAACGGGTAGCTTTGACAGATGAAATAGTGAAGGCAGCAGAGGCTTACGTAGGTAAAAAGGTAACAGAAGTGATACTGAATTTAATTGATGAAAGGAGAAAATACAAAAATGTAGTAAATGAAGCAGGCAAAAGGGAATACAAACGTCTCAAAAATGAGATCGACATGAAGTGCAAAATGGCGGATGTAGAGGCATATATCACTGGGGGTAAGACCGAGCGAGGTGGCGCAGTGGTTCGCACACTGGACTCGCATTCGGGAGGACCACGGTTCAATCCCGTCTCCGGCCATCCTGATTTAGGTTTTCCGTGATTTCCCTAAATCGTTTCAGGCAAATGCCGGGATGGTTCCTTTGAAAGGACACGGCCGATTTCCTTCCCAATCCTTCCCTAACCCGAGCTTGCGCTCCGTCTCTAATGACCTCGTTGTCGACGGGACGTTAAACACTAACCACCACCACCACCACTGGGGGTAAGATAGATACTGCCTACAGGAAAATTAAAGAGACCTTTGGAGAAAAGAGAACCACTTGTATGAACATCAAGAGCTCAGATGGAAACCCAGTTCTAAGCAAAGAAGGGAAAGCAGAAATGTGGACGGAGTATTTAGAGGGTCTATACAAGGGCGATGTTCGTGAGCATAGTATTATGGAAATGGAAAGGACTGTAGATGAAGATGAAATACGAGGTATGACACTGCGTGAAGAGTTTGACACAGCACTGAAGGACCTGAGCCGATACAAGGCCCCGGGAGTAAACAACACTCCATTAGAACCACTGACAGCCTTGGGAGAGCCAGGCCTAACAAAACTCTACCATCTAGTGAGCAAGATGTATGAGACAGGCGAAATAGCCCCAGACTTCAAGAAGAATATAATAATTCCAATCCCAAAGGAAGCAAGTGTTGACAGATGTAAAAATCACCGAACTATCAGTTTAATAAGTCACGGCTGCAAAATACTAACACGAATTCTTTACAGACGAATGGAAAAACTGGTAGAAGCCGACCTCGGGGAAGATCAGTTTGGATTCCGTAGAAATATGGGAACACATGAGGCAATACTGATCCTACGACTTATTTTAGAAGCTAGATTAAGAAAAGGCTAACCTACGTTTCTATCATTTGTAGACTTAGAGAAAGCTTTTCACAATGTTGACTGGAATACTCTCTTTCAAATTCTGAAAGTAGCAGGGGTAAAATACAGGGAGCGAAAGGCTATTTACAATTTGTACAGAAACCAGATGGCAGTTATAAGAGTCGAGGGACGTGAAAGGGAAGCACTGGTTGGGAAGGGAGTGAGACAGTGTTGTAGCCTCTCCCCGATATTATTCTATCTGTATATTGAGCAAGCAATAAAGGAAACAAAAGAAAAATTCGGAGTAGGTATTAAAATCCATGGAGAAGAAATAAAAGCTTTGAGGTTCACCGATGACATTGTAATTCTGTCAGAGACAGCAAAGGACTTGGAAGAGCAGTTGAACGGAATGGACAATGTCTTGAAAGGAGGATATAAGATGAACATCAACAAAAGCAAAACGAGGATAATGGAATGTGGTCGAATTAAACCGGGCGATGCTGAAGGAATTAGATTAGGAAATGAGACACTTAAAGTAGTATAGGAGATTTGCTATTTGGGGAGCAAAATAACTGATGATGGTCAAAGTAGAGAGGATGTAAAATGTAGACTGGCAATGGCAAGGAAAGCGTTTCTGAAGAAGAGAAATTTGTTAACATCAAGTATACATTTAAGTGTCAGGAAGTCGTTTCTAAGAGTGTTTGTATGGAGTGTAGCCATGTATGGTTCAAATGGCTCTGAGCACTATGGGACTTAACTTCTGAGGTCATCAGTCCCCTAGAACTTAGAACTACTTAAACCTAACTAACCTAAGGACATCACACACATCCATGCCCGAGGCAGGATTTCGAACCTGCGACCGTAGCGGTCACGCGGTTCCAAACTGAAGCGCTTAGAACCGCACGGCCACACCGGCCGGCGTAGCCATGTATGGAAGTGAATCGTGGACGATAAATAGTTTGGACAAGAAGAGAATAGAAGCTTTAGAAATGTTGTGCTACAGAAGAATGCTGAAGATTAGATGGGTAGGTCACATAACTAATGAGGAGGTATTGAATAGAATTGGAGAGAAGAGGAATTTGTGGCACAACTGGACTAGAAGAAGGGATCGGTTGGTGGCACATATTCTGAGGCATTAAGGGATCACCAATTTAGTATTGGAGGGCAGAGTGGAGGGTAAAAATCGTAGAGGGAGACCAAGCGATGAATAAAGTAAAGAGATTCAGAAAGAATTAGGTTGCAGTAGGTACTGTGAGATGAAGAAGCTTGCACAGGATAGAGTAGCATGGAGAGCTGCATCAAAGCAGTCTCTGGACTGAAGACCACAACAACAACAACATTTACATGTTACAGTAGAACATTGAGCGTGGATTGCTATTTATGTACGTATTGTCTAGATGGACTGACATACATACAACATACGGTACGATATTTCAGTGCCTATGTTATTACGAATTACGATGCAATGTTCCATTAGACTGACATGCGTGGAGCATTACGTCGTAATCCGTTATTCGGAATAACACAGGCACTGCAGTATCGTATTTATCCGCCGACATGCGGCAAGTGACTTTCAAGTAAAATGTCTCCCCCAGTATGGGAACATACACAACGAACGTACGAGTAGACACATGGTTCACGATATATGGAAGTTTCGGTACGGCCGCGAGTCGTGCTCGGATAATCTAATGCTAGGGTGATCGCTCGCGAAAGCAGGAAATCCAGATTCGAGCCCCGGTGCGGCACAGATTTTCATTGTCGTCATCCCATTATACAACCGATGATTGCTCATATTCGCAACTGCGAATACATTTCCTGTATTACATATAACATCGTGCTTACCATATTTTGACTGTCATTCTTTTCCTTGAATTAAGGTAGTAATTAATTTTTTATGACAGTAATTTCAAAGTTTTGGAGCTACGATATCTTATGATTACAAAGTAAAAGCACTGTTATACAGGTGATATATACATTATTTGGTTGTGTGTATAACTATGGTTGCCGCATGTTTGTAGTAGTGTATGCTTGTAGCGAGCGTAGATGCTGTTAATTTGCGTATCTTTATAGGTAGGAGTTTTTTATTTCACGTCTATGTATTTGTTACTTCTGTTTCAAAATGTCGTACATATTGTGGTGATACTTTGACATGCTTTTCCAGAGTATGTGTAGGAGCAACGATGTTAAGGTATCATTTTTGGTGTGCGTCATCTTTGGCTGTGAGCACCGCATTGAATTTGTCCGTTTTCTTTTTCGAGTATTTGAGTAAAATTCTTTAAATAGTATTGAAGCTGAAGGTCCGCCCGTTCGTTCAATATGTCTTACGGTTAGTTTGTTGCGTGTGTACAAATATTAACTTCCTCGAGAATGACCGTGTTAGGACTTTCTGCTTGAACGATGAAATAGTTATATGTTGATGTTAGCTCCAGAGTATCTATGAGCTCACGTATTTCTGGACGGCTGGTGTCCACAACCCGGCGTGTAGTGACATTAAACCAGATACGGCCACGGAAAGCCAAACTTGACGCAGACCGGGTGTGCGGGCCACGGGCGTGCCGAGGTTCGGCGTCTCTCGGATTTGCGCGCCGCTTCCCGGAAGTAGTCGGTACAGCGCGACATTTCATTCAGCATTGCGCTGACCCATTTTTCGGTCAGCACAACTCCCTTCAATTCGGCAGCGTCGTGGCGTCAGCGCTGTTTACTCTTCGATGTTTGCTCATGGCACGAAGGGCATTCACAGGCCCATTGGATATTTGCACAAAAGCAGTCTAGCGACCAGTCATCACAAACCTTTATAAATCATCTGCAATGTTACAACAGGGAGATTCGAATTCTCAGTATCTATCATCCAGGCTCATAAGCGACAGCTGTTGTGTTGGCAGAAGAGCCAACACCGTGTTACTAGTGGAGGCCGAAATGCACGCGTTTTAGCTCACGCAGGCTGGCGTGAGGAGGGAAGAACTATACTGACGTGAGGTCTGGAACATGACAATGGAATGAGAATTCAAAAAGCGGACGTAATTAGTTTGATACTTAACTTTAATCCATTAATGATGAACGTCGCTCTTGACTGTACATGATTCACAATATTATCTGTTCAGGTTATAGTAACTGAATATGGCGCCTTGCTAGGTCGTAGCAAATGACGTAGCTGAAGGCTATGCTAAACTGCCGTCTCTGCAAATGAGAGCGTATGTAGACAGTGAACCATCGCTAGCAAAGTCGGCTGTACAACTGGGGCGAGTGCTAGGAAGTCTCTCTAGACTAGACCTGCCGTGTGGCGGCGCTCGGTCTGATAGTGACGACACGCGGGTCTGACGTATACTAACGGACCGCGGCCGATTTAAAGGCTACCACCTAGCAAGTGTGGTGTCTGGCGGTGACACCACAGTGTGCATTATTCCACTGTAAGTTGCAACAGTTTTCGATGCAACTTTATACTCTGAATCGCCAAAGAAACTGCTATAGGCATGCATATTCGGTACCGAGATATGTAAACAGACAGAATACGGCGCTGCGGTTGGCAACGCACATTTAAGATAACAAGCGCCTGGCGCAGTTGTTAGATCGGTTTCTGCTGGTACAAGGGCAGGTTATCAAAATTTTTGTGAGTTTGAACGTGGTGGCATCTCCGAGGTAGCGATGAAATGGGGATTTTTCCGTTCCACCATTTCGCGAGTGTACCGTGAATATCAGGAATCCGGTAAAATATCAAATCCCCAACATCCCTGTGCTGGAAAAAGATCCTGCAAGAACGGGTCCAACGAAGACTGAAAGGAGTCGTTCAACGTGACAGAAGTACCACCCTTTCGCAAATTGCTGCAAATTTCAAAGCTGGGCCATCAACAAGCGTCAGCGTGCGAGCCATTCAACGAAACATCATTGATATGAGATTTCGGAGCCGAAGGCCCACTTGTGTTCTCTTGATGACTGCACGACAGATAGCTTTACGCCACACCTGGGCCCGTCAATACCGACATTGGACTGTTGGTGACTGGAAACACGTTGCCTGGTCGGACGAGTCTCGTTTCAAACTGTATCGAACGGACGGACGTGTACGGGTATGGAGACAATCGTATGAATCCATGGACTCTGCATGTTAGCAGGGGACTGTTGAAGCTGGTGGACGCTCTCTAATGGGGTGGGGCGTGTGCAGTTGGAGTGATGTGGAACTCCTGATACTTCTAGATATGACTCTGACAGGTGACACGTACGTAAGCATCCTGTCTGATCACCTGCATCCATTCATGTCCATCGTGCATTCCGACGGACTTGGGCAATTCCAGCAGGACAATGCGACATTCCACACGTTCAAAATTGCTAGGAGTGGTTTCAGGAACACTCTTCTGAGTTTAAACACTTCCGCTGGCCACCGAACTCCCCAGACATGAACATTATTGAGCATATCTGGTATGCCTTGCAACGTGCTGTTCAGAAGAGATCTCCACCCCATCGTACTCTTCCCGATTTATGGACAGCCCTGTAGGATTCATGGTGTCAATTCAGTCCAGCACTTCATCAGACATTAGTCCAGTCCACGCCGCGTCGTGGTGCGGCACTTCAGCGTGTACCAGTTTCTTTAGTTCTCCAATGTATATTACTGCAAAGAACGTTGGTTCAGTAAACGGGCACAACTGCAACGAATTGTCGTTTTATTGCACACTGTCCACATTGCAAGGTGAGAAACTACTTCTTTCTGATACGATGGGGATGCATTTAAAAAGAATATCGCATTATAGAACGGACACATTCTGACAAACAAAATCCAGCTCCGTAAGATTACCGCCGTTAAAGAAGACGCGGGGTTTGAAGCATTCATTATGGTCTTGAAAGAATTACGAGCATAGTTCCCAAAATGTTTTGAGGACCCTGCCAATCTTACATCTGTTTTCGAGCTATTTTCAGGCCGTTTTCTGTTTCAGGTTAAAGCTCTCCAGTGCATTTCAAGATGGTTGACCTGCAAGCATATCCTTATTTTAATGACAAATCCTTTTGCGTTAAAACCGCCCAGGAGGTCTACGTCATTTTCCTCACATAGTGTCCACGTTTCCGTAATAAGGTTGCAAAAACTGTACAACATTTCGATCAATGTAGGTGCGTGAAAGACGTTTCTTTAGTTATGAAGCTAAGTCAGTCACAATTACGTGGCAACCTGAGCCAAATTGTCTGCTTTTCTCCGAATCCCTACAGTTTGTACGAGATAAAAGTTATTATATATCTTCAGCACGTCAAAACTATTCAAATAACACTGAAAAACTGTTTTGTTTGTGATCTGTTTTGTTGATAATTGTGAAACATAATATCAAGTCGCATGCAGTGCGAGTGATCGACTATTTAAATGTGGCGCGTTTGCAACTTCCGCCTCTTCCCCCTCTTCACTCTCACGTCAGACTACATGCCGTGACGGAGGAGGAAATGTGCAACCAGGTTGAGCTCGATGGCACTCACGCCAGGACACGAACTGCGGGCTGAATTCTTGGCCGCCCCTGCACGAAACCGTTTAATGTGGCACAGTAGGCCGATAATGTTACTTTAGTTTCCTCTGCAGATCTGCAGAATACAATATTTAAATCCGTTTGTTGACAATATAGAAATTTTAGTTAATTTTTAAGAAGAATTTAATTATATAAAAAAAAGAAAACTGAAAGAAGTTAGTGTGGTGTCACCGCCAGACACCACCCTTGCTAGGTAGTAGCCTTTAAATCAGCCGCGGTCCGTTAGTATACGTCGGACCTGCGTGTCGCCACTATCAGTGATTGCTAAGACCGAGCGCCGCCACACGGCAGGTCTAGTCTAGAGAGACTCCCTAGCACTCGCCCCAGTTGGACAGCCGACTTTGCTAGCGATGGTTCACTGTCTACATACGCTCTCATTTGCCGAGACGACAGTTTAGCATAGCCTTCAGCTACGTCATTTGCTACTACCTAGCAAGGCGCCATATTCAGTTACCATTGATATTGATATTGTGAATCATGTACCTTCAAGAGCGACTTCATCATTAATGGATTAAAGTTAAGTATCAAACTAATTACATCCGCTTTCTGAATTATAATTCCTTGTCATGTTCTATACCTCACGTAAGTATAGTTCTTCCCTCCTCTCGCCAGCCTGCGTGAGCTAAAACGCGTGCATTTCGGCCTCCTCTAGTAACACGGTGTTGGCTCTTCTGCAACACAACAGTTAGTGTCGCTGCCTCTAGATCAGGGGGTGCCAGTTTCGATTCCCGGCCAAATCGGAATTTATTTTCAGTCGACAACTGTGTGTTTGCATTCTGCTAAGAATTTCAGCTCATCTTCATTGAAGCCCAAGTCGCCAAAGTGGCGTCAAATATAGAGATTTGCATTATACTATGGAACAACAGCAGACGCAATCTCCCGCCCAATAATGCCATACGATCATTGCATTTTGTTGCGTGGTTAATCGTGACAAACTTGAACAACAGTCTCCATAAATGACGTTTATCTAATATGCGTATATTGCAGCGTAGTAGCTTCTGTTTTCATATAAGTTTTACGTCCAGATTACATGAATCGTAATCAAGGACCACAATAATAGTTCCTGGTTACTTATTGTACAGTAAAGAGACAAAGGAACTGTTACACCTGCCTAATATCGTGTAATGCCCACGCGAGCACGCAGAAGTGCCGCATCACGATGTGACATGGACTCGACTAATGTCTGGAGTAGTGTTGGAGGGAACTGACACCATCCGTAAGAGTGCGAAGGGGTGGAGATCTCTTCTGAAAAGCACATTGCAAAGAATCCCAAATATGCTCAATAATGTTCATATCTGGGGAGTTTGGTGGCCAGCGGAGGTGTTTAAATTCAGAAGAGCGTTCCTAGACCCATTCTGTAGCAACGCCGGACGTGTGAGGTGTCGCATTGTCCTGCTGGAATTGCCCAAGTCCGTCGGAATGTACAATGGACATGAATGCATTCAGGTGATCAGGCGGGATGCATACGTACGTTTCACGTGTCAGAGTCGTATCTAGACGTATCAGAGGTCCCATATCACACCAACTCCACACGCCCCAGACCATTACAGAAGAGCCCATGGATTCATGAGGTTGTCTCCATACCTGTACACGTCTGTCCACTTAATACAATTTGATACGACACTCGTGCGACCAGGCAACAGATTTTCAGTCGTCAACAGTGCAATGTCGGCGCTGACGTGCAGTCATCAAGTGCACACGTGACGGCCTTCGGCCTCGAAAGCTCATAGTGATGATGTTTCGTTGAATGGTTCGCACGCTGACATTGTTAATAGCCCAGCAATGAAATCTGCAGCGATTTGCGAAAGGGTTGCACTTCTTTCACGTTGAACGATTCTCTTCAGTATTCGTTGATCCTGTTCTTGCAGGATCTTTTTCCGGTGGCACCGATGTCGGAGATTTGATGTTTTACCGGATATCTGGTATCCATGGTACACTCGCGAAATGGTCGTACGGGAATATCCCAACGTCATCGCTACCTCGATGATGCTGTGCCCAACCGCTCGTGCGCCGACTATAACACGACGTTCATACTCACTTAAATCACCTCTATTGAAGCAATAGCAACCGATCTAACAACTGCGTGCGCCAGACATTTGTTTTGTTATATATCTCTGTATTTGAATACACATGGCTATACCAGTTTCTTTGGCACTTGAGTTTACATCTTCTGTACAAGAGACTCCCACATTCTGACAGTAGTGGAATTAATTTCTAAGTATGTCTCAGAAATACATATTGTAATACAGCACTACATTAATGGCACACGGATTCGTTTTGTACAGTTATGTAGTTGATCATGTAAGTAACATGGCGTAAGAAACCTCGTAATGTAATATTATCAGTCTTACATGTTTTTAACACCTCGATGATATAGCAGCACGACTTGAGAATGCGTCAGGCTTGAAACTGAGAAAAAGAATAACTATGTTGAAATTTGCAACTTCGTTCGAATTTTTGGCTTTCATTGATACATTCGGTGATTATCTCAGACACCGCATAGAGAGGATAGATGGAGGTGTGCGTTGTAAATTAATGTCGATTAGATAGTAAACTTCTGGAAATAACATTTTAAATCATGTATCCAAAGCCCCTGAAATCAGTTTCCGGCTTAAATTTCAGAATGATAGAAGAAGTTAACCAGAATCAATTCATCACCTTTTCTGTAAAGTCTCAAATAATAGTACAGTTCCTGTAGTAAGTTATGTAATCATCTCTAGTCTTGTAACTGCGAGTTACAAGACTCCTGTCAGTGAAGTCCTGGTATGCAGAACATTCGCAAACTTACGATAGCTCTTGCTCTCTAGTACGTTTCCTTTGTACTTCGCCAAAACGTTGCGGAACAACTGCGTCAACAAGTCTCAGCTGCCTTTGCCGCGATCTGCAGTAAATAACCCAATACGACAGTGAGCGTGAACTGTTCTAACTGCTTCGATACCTGCAGTGGAGTACAAAGAAGACATTTTTAAGATAGACAGAGAAAAAGAAATGTAGAGCTTGTATTGCTACGTTTCTTCGTCCGGTACTGAGAGCTTCGGTGAGGTCTCACTGGCAGCCGTGACCGGAAGAGTGGCACTCCTGCCCGAAGAATACTGCGCTGATTAACTAGCGAAACAATTACCGTCGAATCCAGAACAATTTTCTGCGGAGCTGAATGTATAAAGTAATCGTGATAAGGTTCGCCAGGCGCGCTTTGGCCCTCGAGACGTGGTTAAACTTGTTGTAATTCTTCAGGCTTTCCCGGCGACCTGTTGTTGAGATCTTGATGTGCTTAGTGTTCTGCCTGATATCAGTGTGATGCATGCACAATATTTCGAGAACATGACTCATTGTCTTCATCAAGCGCTTCCTGACGCTGCTAGTGGAGTGAAACGGTCCCAATAGTTATACCTACTACCTTCCCCCTCCGTGGTCACTTCCAGCCGCTGCACCTGCGGTCACGGTTAAGCTTGTCTGTTGTCTGTCTTCCAAAACTAATGATAAATGCTCTGTGGCTATACATGTGTATTAAGAAAGATTCCCATAAACAACCGTTGGACTGGAAGACGTACGCCGGTAACAGTGTGTGCTGTGCTTACCACCCTCCCTCCCGTCAAGGCAAAAGATACTAACATTTCAAGGCCAGTAGGTAAAATGTCCCATTAAACGCCACAGTCCAAGTTTCCACGAAAACAAATGCAAGTTATTAGCTCTAGCCATACCTCGTTAAGAGAGTGTGCGTCATTAAACACAGCATCCAGTTAGTTAATGCCTCCACGCCGTTCTCTTATGAGGCCTCTGGTGCCTGCCGACCACGTGCACGGCTACTATTTAAAAAACAACACTCATGTAGAGAAAAAGCAAATGTCTATTCAGAGATTCACGGCAGAGTACGGGAAAGAAATTGCGAATTTTTGTAGGCCTCCCTTACTGAAGATTTTTTTTTAATTTTTTCATTCGCGTATGAGAAACATACACTGATCAGGCAGAACATTACGACCACTTAACTACTATCGATATAAACCTGTCCAGGTGAGCGTGCTGTTCGTGTGTGGAATGGGGAAGTCCCGCGATCTATCTGAGTTTCACTGAGGGCAGATTGTGATGGCCCGGAGGTTCGGCACGAGCATTTCGAAGTTGTCGGGTCTCCGAAGAGTGCTGTGGTGAGTGTCTTCAGCCCTTGGCGAGACCAGGGTGAAACCACGTTCGGACGTCATCGGGTTAGGCGCCCACCCCTCATTACAATGCAGGACGTCGTACACTGGGCACTGGTCAAACAGACGGGCGGTGAACTGTGGCAGAAGTAACATCAGACTTTAATGCTGGGCAGAATACAAGCGTGTCCGAACATACAGTGCACTGCACACTCCTAACGATGGGTCTGTGCAGCCACGACCCGTGCATGTGACAGTTTTAACACCACTATGTCGGAAACTACGACTGAAATGGGCACGTGACCATCGGCACTGGACTTTGGCGCCGTGGGAAAGCGTTGCATGGTCTGATGAATCCCGATACCATCTTCATCATGCCGATGGGAGAGCGCGAATCTTTCGTCTTCCAGGGGAACATGTTGTGGACTGGCAAGACAGCCAATCCACAGTGACGGGTAGCCGAAAGGCACGCGTTTAAGCTCACGCAGGCTGGCGTGAGGTCTGTAACAGTTAAAGGAGTTATACTAGCAAGAAAAATACGTAGCTGCTGGAATACTTAACTTTAATCCATAATTGGTGAACATCGGTCTGACGGTACATGCATCACAAGATAAGTAGCAAATGATAATGGCGCCTTGCTAGGTCGTAGCAAATGACGTAGCTGAAGGCTATGCTAACTATCGTCTCGGCAAATGAGAGCGTATTTTGTCAGTGAACCATCGCTAGCAAAGTCGGCTGTACAATTGGGGCGAGTGCTAGGAAGTCTCTCTAGACCTGCCGTGTGGCGGCGCTCGGTCTGCAATCACTGACAGTGGCGACACGCGGGTCCGACGTATACTAACGGACCGCGGCCGATTTAAAGGCTACCTCCTAGCAAGTGTGGTGTCTGGCGGTGACACCACAGAACAGCTGCTTGGGACCTGCACTGCGGCCTGGATACAAGTTGGCGGCGGCTCCTTTATGCTCTGGGAAACAATCACGAGGGCATCCATGGATCCAGTGAGCTAGTGTAAGGCACCATGAAGGCCAATGAGTGCCGTACACCTCTTCATACCGATCATGTTTCCCGACGGCAGTGGCATTTTTCAACAAGATAATGCGCCATGTCACAAGGCCAGTTGTGTGATGGGGTGGTTCGAGGAACACTCTCTCGTGTGCAGTAGAAGTGGTGACCCGCCAACTCTCCAGATCTGAATCCAGTCGAACACATCTGGGATGTGATTGCACGTGGCGCCAGAGCTCATCGCACCCCTCCCAGGAATTTACGGGAATTAAGTGACTTGTATGTGCAGGTGTGGTGCTAACCCCCTCCAGCGGCCAAGCAAGGTCTCATTCCACGAGGCATCACCGCTGTTATCCGTGGCAAAGGTGGAAGACCTGGCTATTACGTACGTGGTCATAATGTTCTGGCTGATCCATGTATAGATTATAGACACAGTTATGACTAATTACTTTTCCCAAAACGTGGCCACTTCCAGTGCATTTTCCGCTCCTTGACGAAGTTCATCTTGTGTGCAGGATGCTGGACACACTCAACATTAAAGCACACGATGAGCAGCCTGTCCTTCTCCACAGTCGCGCTGATTATCTCTTTGATCAGTCTAGCCCCATCTTGCCAAACTAACCTTTCATCTGCCAACCCCACATCTCAGTCTGTTCAGGGACTTCCAAGCCGTCCATTTATCATCATACCCACGAGGTAGGGGAAGGTAGGCCATAGGTCTCCACAGTTGCAACCTAGTTTTTTCAACACTCGTTACAAGAAAAATTAAGAAATAACTTTCTGAATCACGAGATCAGTCTCGATTAGAAAAATATCAAACACTTTTAAACAACGCCTTTGACACAAGGCTTGCCTACTACACACAAAGACATGTGCAAGCAAATCACGCTCTTCCAAGAGCTCCAAGGAACTCCTGCGATTGTTTTAGCATTCGGGCCTTTCGGCTAATCACCCATAGGGGGCAAAAATTGGTAATCTTAAGCGGTCATTTTCTGCTCTCTGTACGACCATTATGTTTTCTGGAGATCACAGTTCTTTTTTTCCGATATGCTTCAGTATTAGTGCGGCCAGCTGGGCAAACCCTCTGTTTGTAAGACGCTTTCTAAGTACAGAGACTTTCTTAAGAACATTGTGGTACTCTCCGTCCTTGACGAACCATGTTGTTGTTGACACTCTTCAGCCTGAGACTGTTTACGGCAGCTCTCCATGCTAGTTTATATCGCGCAAGCTTCTTCATCTCACCGCAGCTACTGTAACGTATTGTACATCAATTTTAACTTTCCCACTGTGTTTATCCCTTGGTCTCCTGCGCGGTTTTTACCCATCACACTTCCCTCCGTTATCAGCCTGATGATTCTGGATGTTTCCTGTAAAGCAATCCCGCTTTTAGTCAAGTTGTGCCATGAATTTATTTTGCCCCATTGGCACTAAGTTCCTCCTCGTTAGCTATTCGATGTTCCCGTCTGACCTGCAGCATTCTTCTGCAGAACCACATTTCAGAAGGCCCTGTTCTCTTCTTATCAGCTTTCACCTGCGTCCAAGGCTACACGCCAGACAATAAAAGTGACAAATAGCAAACCAGCAGCGTGCTATTTTGGAAGGAACAGTCGTGGCATTCGACTCAGATGATATGCTGAAAATACCGGAAACCTAAAGAAGGATTTCCAGACGAGAACTTTAACAGCAATACTACGGAGTATGAGTCCAGTTGCGACGTTGTTGACATAATGTGTGGCCTATTCAGTACGCAACTTCCCGTGTCTAGGATGACTGTACGCTGTGCGTAGACGGGGGACCCTATCTTCGGCTGACGAATCAGTCTCTGGCTCCCTCTACTGGTCAGAGATTCTCTGCTCTGCTGGTGCTCTTATGTGTGTTTGCAGCTTTCGTGGTGGTGGTGGTGGTGGTGGTGGTGTGTTGGGGCTTATGGGGGCTCAACATCGAGGTCATCAGCGCCCTGACACACATTAAAAGGAACGAATGTGGACAGACCTAAGAAAACTAAAGCACACACTCAAAGAAAGCAGAAAAAGAAGGAAAATGCTACATAAGAAAGTAAAACCTAAGGAAAGGGGAAACATAGCAACAAGAATGTCACAGGAAATTGTTATTGGCTGGCCACTTACATTAAATATGGGCGAGCTTGTCACACAGTGAGCAAATTAAAATCCTCTCCCGAAAATCTTTGTAAAAACATTTGACATGGCCCCGAACTTTAAAACTTTAACCACACTCGTCCGAGTGTTGCCTAAAAGAGATGGCAGGTCCGCTGGCAAGTCAGCCGCTACCCGCTGGTCAGAAAATAAAACGCAGTCCAATAAAACGTGGCGTACAGTGACCTGGACGCCGCAAGCACCACAGATTGGAGGGTCCTCTCACCGGAGCAGGAAGCCGTGCGTCATAGGGCTGTGGCCTATTCGAAGCCGAGTGAGGAGAACCTCGTCCCGTCGGTGGGGCTGAAAGGAAGTACACCACACACGCGTTGTGGGCTTCACTATACGGAGCTTATTGTCAGTCACTTCCAGCCACTCATCCTCCCACCGACGCATGACCCGTGAGCTCAACAGCGAAGTGAGTGCGTGCAAGGGGATAGCACACTGAGATACTTCTGGGGCGAGACACGCCTCCTAGGCTGCGAGATCTGCCCTTTCATTCCCAGCAATGCCAACATGCCCCGGAACCCAGCAGAAAGCTACAACCTTCCCCAGTCGCTGTAGTCGGAGGAGGGTATCCTGGATGGTCTGGACAATTTTGTCTGCCGGATACAAACGTTGCAATGAGTGAAGGGCACTGAGTGAATCGGAACAGACAAGAAATTTAGGAGAGGAAGAATGTCTCATGTGCTCCAGTGCCCGCAAGATCGCAAACAATTCTGCATCAAAGACAGTAAAAGTCTGAGGCAGGCGGACCTTGAGGATATGGAAAAACAACTGAGCAACCAACAGAATCCCCTTGTTTCGACCCATCCGTAAAAACAGTTACATAGTCGTGGTGCTCAGATAAAATGGCAGAAAATGCTGCATTAAAAACGGTGGCAGGAGTGCAATCTCTCTTGTACTGCAATAAATCTAAAACCACTCCGGGCCTCTTCAGTAACCAGGGCGGCAGGCGGTTAAAACCTTGGATTTGGGGTTGTACAGACTCCACACCGAGGGACTACACGTTGCACACGGATCCCAAACGCCAACGTAGCCCGGGGACGGCGGGAAAAAGGGCGGTCCAGAGGTGGATGGGCAACAAGACGGTAAGCAGGCGAGCTGGGAGCTGCAAGAAACTTACAAGCCTGGCGCACCAGGAGGAGCTGCCGGCGGATGGTGAGTGGCGGTTCGCCAGCCTCAGCACAGAGGCTGGGTACGGGGCTGGTCCGATAAGCACCCGTGGCCAGTCGGATCCCAGCATGGTGAACAGCGTCAAGGATCCGCAAATAAGATGGCCTCGTTGACCCATATACTGTGCACCCATAGTCCAGCCGTGAACGCACAAAAGCTCCATAAAACTGAAGGAGACGCGCCCTGTCCGAGCCCCAAGACCTGTGGCTGAGGCACTTGAGGATGTTCAGTGCCTTCAGCGTTCTGGCTTTCAAGTCACGTAGGTGTGGCAGCCATGACAACCTGGAGTCAAAAATTAGGCCCAGAAACCGCACTGTGTCTCTAAAATGTAGGGCAGCTTTCGTCGTACGTAGCACAACAGTTAGGGGAACCCCGGGACAGAGCGACGTAGTGGGGCACAACGGGATTGTGCGGTTTGCTAGACTGCAGAGCGCTGAAACCTGTTGTAGTGGCATATGGCTGTCTCTGAATGGAAGATGCGGTATCCACTTTGACTTGGTTGCGAGTGCGACTTTTAAGTGATCCGGTGCCCTTCACGTTTCCAGTTCTGTTTTTAAAACTTCTTGTGAATTTTAACGGAAGATAAGCAGTTAATTGTTAATTGTACCTTCTTAAATGACATGTAATCTCAAAGTTCGTGCCATTCGCTATAAGTTACCTAGATAGCTAGATGAAGTCCCATACTCCTTTACAGAGCGTAGGGGAACGACGCGGGAGACTCGCTCGGCCGTACTAGGCAAGGTCCTGGTGGAGGTGGTTTGCCATTGCGTTCCTCCAACCGTAATGGAGATTAATGATGATGATGAAGACGACACATCAACACCCAGTCATCTCGAGGCAGGTGAAAATCCCTGATCCCCGGGTATCGAACCCGGGATCCCGCGAGAGACCACGAACTGCCTACAGTGAGTTATATAACATGTTTAAATGCTTCAGTTAATATGCTCCATAGGCGTCGTTAACCTGAAGTGCACTCGAGAGGCGGAACAAGACGGGGAAAGTGGGATAGTGTCCCGTTCTGCCAAGTCATGTTCTGATGCAAGTAGATTGGAAACTACATGTTTCTTTTTTTCCCTTTGCTTTTCCCTATGGTATGAACTTAGGTAGAAAGATTGATAGACAGCAGTGGGGTGTTAAATCAATGCCAATGGTAGTTTCACCCGTCTTACCTTCTAAAATGGGAGTTTTAAAATTATACAGGGAGTTTTATGTACTCAGATCAAAGTTGAAGCTAAGAAGCTAAGAATAATCCCAACTACAGAATTGACAAATCGGATGGAAAATATAAAAATGTGTTCACCTCTGCATAATAATAAGACGAGCTGGTAGCATACCTGTCGTCAGTGTGGAACGCACTATTTAGTCCAACAATAAAACATTATTGTCAGATCATTAGCCTATCAACTAGCAGAAATAATTGATTTAGCACACAGATTTGACAAAGAAATTTGTCTAGTTTGCCAGGACTGGGTCATGGGATTTCTTACTACGCATCCTACTTCGTATACGCGCACGCCAGAAAATACATCGGCTGCTCGACACGTGGGATCAATAAAATAACAGTAACTTAGCGATAAGCATTAAAAATTTTAATACCTTTTTCAAAGTGACATTACAGTACAATGTGTCCGGCTTAAATGTATGGTAATACAAAACGAAGTACCTTGAGAAATAATTGAAATATTTATTGCCCGTATGTTTCTATTCAAAATGTATTTTAGATAGCTAATACACCTCGATATGCGCACCCTTATTTGGCGACAGACATCTAATCTGAATTCCTCTTCTCTCCAAGTGTTTAGCAGCATTGCATTCGTGCATATGTAATAGCTGCACGAATGCGATGGCGCATATCTGGTACATCACGAACTGTAGCTGGTATATTTGATTCGTGATAAACTCCCACTGGGCTGCTAAAGAGCCACGTAGTCGATGGACTACTTCTCCTAATACAGTGATCTGGGAACTTATGATCCGAGAAATTCCTCACAGGCGGCCGAAGTGGCCGTGCGGTTAAAGGCGCTGCAGTCTGGAACCGCAAGACCGCTACGGTCGCAGGTTCGAATCCTGCCTCGGGCATGGATGTTTGTGATGTCCTTAGGTTAGTTAGGTTTAACTAGTTCTAAGTTCTAGGGGACTAATGACCTCAGCAGTTGAGTCCCATAGTGCTCAGAGCCATTTGAGCCAAATTCCTCACAACGTTCGCAAAGTGGGATGGTGCGGCATCTTGTTGAAATATCACGTCACGAGAAAATTGTGGCACAGCATACAGCTGTAAAATGTATACGTAAGTTGTAGCGTTAACTGTAGGCTCCGCGTAGAAGATAGTCTCTGACGCTGTCTTTTAAGTGGTACCAACTGACGCAAGCAAACACAGAAAACATTTTGAGCTGGCGTACTTGTAGAAGCAAACATCAAATAAATATCTCAATTACGTCTCAAGATATTAGATTTCATGTTATTATATGTTTAACCTGGGCTCCCTGTATTTTCTTATTGTAAACGATATTTTTGAAGATTCCACATTCCTTAATGTCAACGTTCATTAAAAAATTATGTCTTAGTTAATGCAATAATTTCACAAAAAAGTGCCTTATCCTATTCTGCCCCGTGGATTGGGCAGAACGGGAAATATGCTAGCATCTCTCTGAAAAGATGTAAAAAATATGTAACATGAGGTTTTAAGTGAGTTTCAAGTAAGGTACGTCAGGTTCTACTACAAAGTGATTTTTGTACCTTAAAGAAATGTTTTCTCGCATTTATTTATTTTACAAAAATTTCCCAAAATTTATTTTACAAAAATTGTTTTCTCGCATTTTTTTATCTTACAAAAATTGCCAATTATTAACTACCCAGTTCCGATCCCAACTTCACATAACGTAGTTTTACATTCAGGCTGTAGAGGTGGAAGATGCCTCACAGGAAGTGGCACTCTGGCACTCTAGATTCACGATTGACAGGACGCCGGTTCAGTGCCCCGTGCGGTCGTCCACATGTAGGCTTTTCCTGGTTTCTCCTTCCGTAAAAAACAGGACACGACCCGTTTATTCCTTATCATTATCTACCTGAGGTATCGTTCCATCTCTAATGACCTCTTGGTGGACGGGACGTTGTAGATTAATACAATCTTGCTTGTTTACATTAAGTCGCAACGAAGGTCAGGGTGTCAGTATCTGTATTTAAGCCAACTCGCTGATCGAGTCCAAAACATATCTGGCGCCCTGGCCTAGTATCGCGGTGTAATCCACAACATTCCTCATAATGTTTATCGAAAAGTATATATAGGGTTGCATACTGCCAATAGTAAAGACTGAGGGAGATTTAGTGTCGTCATGTTTATCATGAGATGAACGTTGAGGTATCGTTCATTTATGTGGCATTGTCATGCCAGGAGACTTCCTGCTGACAAGCCATCATTGAATAACAATACGCAAAGAATCGTGTCGTGAATTAATATGAAAGGTTATTCGTCCATGCTGCAGGGTTTGGAATAGTGTATAGTGTGTTTAACACATTTACATAAATACACACATCAAAAAATGTTTTGCAGCACCTCGGTTCCGCGAGTTCCGGAACCTGTACAGAAAACTGGAATAGAGTTGAACATAAACATCATTTTCGCTCTTTTTAATGTTCATGAAAAACACACATTGTATGTTTACCACCATACAGCGAGACATTCAGAGGTGGTGGTCCAAATTGCTGTACACACCGGTACCACTAGTACCCAGTAGTATGTCCTCTTGCATTGATGCATGCCTGTATTCGTCGTGGCATACTATCCGCAACTTCATCAAGGCAATGTTGGTCCAGATTGTACCACTCCTCAGAGTGGTTGGTGGGCCACGTCGTCTATAAACAGCCCTTTTGAATCCATCCCAGGGATGTTCGATAAGGGTTCATGTCTGGAGAACATGCTGGCCACTCTAGTCGAGCGATGTCGTTATTCTGAAGGACGTAATTCACAAGATGTGCACGATCGGGGCGCGAATTGTCGTCCACGAAGACGAATGCCTCGACAATATGGTGCCGATATGTTTGCACTATCGGTCAGAGGATAACATTCACGTATCGTACAGCCGTTACGACACCTTCCATGACCATCAGTGGGGCACGTCGGCCCCACATAATGCCACCCCAAAACAGCAGGGAACCTCCACCTTGCTGCACTCGCTGGGCGGTGTGTCTAAGGCATTCACTCTGACCGGGTTGCCTCCAAATACGTCTCCGACGATATTCTGGTTGAAGGCATATGCGACACTCATCGGTGAAGAGAACGTGATGCCAATCCTGAGAGGTCCATTCGGCATGTTGTTGGTCCCATCTGTACCGCGCTGCATGGTGTCTAGTTTGCAAAGATGGGCCTCGCCATGGACGTCGGGTGTGAAGTTGCGCATCATGCAGCCTCTCGCGCACAATTTGAGTCGTAAAACGACGTCCTGTGGCTGCACGAGAAAACATTATTCAACATGGTGGCGTTGCTGTCTCTCACAGGAACTGTCGATGACATGCCTCGCTCAGGCCACCCAAGGACTCCTACGGCAGTGGATCACCGCTACCTACGGATATATCTCCTCCATGTCTGAATAACATCTCTTTAGTTCATTGCGAGACTCCTGGACACTTCCCTTATTGAGAGCTCTTCCTGGCAGAAAGTATCAGTGCGGAAGCGATCTAACCGCGGTATTGGCCGTCTAGGCATAGTTGAACTACAGGCAACACGAGCTGTGTACCTCCTTCCTCGTGGAATGACTGGAAGTGATCGTCTTTCGGACACACTCCGTCAAATAGGCGCTGGTCATACACGGTTGTTTAGATCTTTGGGTGGGTTTAGTGACATCACTGAACAGTCAAAGAGACTGTCTCTGTATACAATATCCACAGTCAACGTCTGTCTTCAGAAGTTCTGGGAAGCTGGGTGATGCAAAACGTTTATTTTGATATGTGTAATTCTATAAAATGTGCCTTACTGAGTGCTAGTAGTTTGAAGGGTGGTGTAAAATCGGCGTGTATTTAAACAAGATATTCTGCTTACTCATAAGACTTCGTGTATAGCGTTGATGAGTTTTGAGAATCTATATACTCGATGTACCGCTCGCTCGTGTTTAGTGTAGCCCTGAACAGCGCTTCAGTTCGTTGAGACTCAGTCATCAAAAACCCCACATCCCCTCCTAACGCCCCACCCCGTCCCATTCCCACGTAGAGAGTATGTGGCTGCAGTGTGAGTAGAGTCTGGCAGTTCAAGTTGAAGTGTTATGCTTATTGCTACAGAATCAAGCTATAAACATTGATGAGCTTCATGTTTAAGATCCGCCTCTGTAGCTGTATTATTTTGGGTTCTGGAACAAAATGAAATTAGGGCGTTCGAGTTGACACCGTGTACTGACTCCAGTCGATAACTAGAGGATGAACATAACGCACTTTGAGTTCGGTGTAAAACAATCTGAAAAAAGTGCTAGAGATGAAAAATAATCTCCCTTCCTCAAGGTAGTAAACTGTGAATGGCACTAAAGATAGTAGCCAGAAACATACGGATGACACAGAAACTGAAATGGAAGGTAGTAAAGCAAAATAAGAAATACTGACGTCCGTTGTCAAATATTTTCAAATATTCCTTTACTAAGGAATACACAGGAGTACTGGGTTCAAATGGCTCTGAGCACTATGGGACTTAACATCTGAGGTCATCAGTCCCCTAGAACTTAGAACTAATTAAACCTAACTAACCTAAGGACATCACATCCATGCCTGAGGCAGGATTCGAACCTGCGACCATAGCGGTCGTGAGGTTCCAGACTGAAGCGCCTAGAGCCCCTCGGCCACTGCGGCCGGCCACAGGAGTACTGCGACAGTTTATTTCCTGTAGCACTGGTGAGATGAATGACAGAGGCACGTCCCGGCAACGTGTTATTTCCTCTGACATACTTGTCACGAAATAATCACAACGAGAAAATCAGAGGCGTCAGAACTCATACCAAGGCTTAGCAACTGTCATTCTTCCTGCGTGATGTATTCAGCTCTCTGCTGTTGGTCGTCAGTACGGCAAGTGTACGAGGGGCGAGTAACGCGGTACGACAGCGACTCGTCGAGCTGCTGTGCAGAGCACGTGCATGAGGTACGAGCTGCAAATTTCGCAAGCGGCGGCCGGTGAATATTACGCGAGGCTAGAAAGCAGCCGGCGGCGGCGGCTCCCCGGCTCCCGGCTGCTGGCCCTGCTTTCACCGCGCCGGCTGGCCCGCCGAGGACACGGCAGCGGCGGCCGCCCGCTGGAAAGCCCGCGCCGCGCCGCGCTCGCTCAGCCGTGGCTGCAGCTGCGGCCGTCTCCACCTGATGCCGCAGTCCGCACACGGCGGTTCCGTGGCGATGTTACAAACTCCCAGGGATGACGGAGAAGGGACAAATGTGTCAATCTGAGTTCAGGGACCCCGGTGCGGAAACGAAAGCCATGAGCGAAACTCGTTCCGATACCCCTGACAGTGGAATACACGTACCGGTACTGTAGTTGTTCATATTGTAGGGTAGACACATATCAGAGGTGGTACTATTGATAAAAACAAGGAAAAAATGTCTAGTAAACATGGGCTCTAAAATGCATGATTCAGGAGCGACGAGCAATTGTTCACCTGCGCAATACTGAAACACATCTCCTCTACTGAAAAAGTGCCCATAGCTCTTAAGTTATGCATTTTAGAGCCCTTGTTTACCAGACATTTTTGACTTGTCTTGGTCCACACTACCACCTCTGAAAGTTGTCTACCCTACAGTATGAAGAACAACAATATCAGTACGTGTATCCCACTGTCAGAGGTATCGAAACGATTTTCGCTCATAGTTTTCAACTAGATCGTTTCCGTACCAGGGTCCCTTACCTCAAACTGACATACTTACCCTCCTACGTCATCTGTGGAAGTTTGTAAGGTCGTCAAGAAATCTCCCTTTATAGTAATTACTTCCGCCGGTTCACTATGCGATGTTGGTCTGGAAACTCTAGTGCAAAAAACAACTAACTACTTCAAGCAGCGCCATACATGGCATACACCGACGACTTAATGATGGTAGCAACGTAGAACACTAGACCCAAGTTGGAAGAAATTAGTCCACAGAATACATTACGTCATTCTCAGATAACTAATCAAAAACAACTACCAATAAAAAGAAGTCTACACGGTGCTCAAATGAACCTGTCGTCAGCAAGAAATCTGAGGGTGAGAATAGATAATGATTCAACTAAGGCATGTGTGGTAACAGTGTACCTAGCGTTTCACGTCGAAGAAAAGCAAAATTTTCATAAATGTATTGAAATTGCCTGGAAACGAACTCTTAGTGTCATAAAATTGCAATGACTGGACAAAATCAGTTCCAGCTCCCGGTAGACGCCGTCAGATTGTATCACGAAGGTACGTTTGCCTCAATAGTAGGTTATGCTGCAAGAGTGTGGGTGCATACCACAGGACTAGCTGAAACTAAGCTAGCTCCACGCACGCTGCAAAGGGCCATATTAGTGGGACTTACATAGGCAAAGAAGAAAATTTCTAGGGAAGCTTTCCTCATAATATTACAAACACGCCCCCTAGATCTACTGATCGGGAAGAAGAGAGCGCAATATTGCTCAAGAAGAGATGACGCATAAAAACTGACGTAGAAATTGTGGCAAAGAGCAAACTGTAAGAAATAAATAAATTCAAACACAATAAGAGAATGACTAAAGGATTGGTATGCAGGTACAAGAGGACGGCGCGCCTCTGAATTCTTTTCCCGTGTGACGGAAAGACTTAAAATGAGGGAGACTCTAGTTTAGAAGAGTTTGGTCCTTTTCCTTACGGACATGGGGCTTACCCCTCGTATCTGAACAGAGCAGGACGTTGACTTGATGCTGACTATGACCATGAAGAGACTGGAACGCCGAACCATGTTGTTTGGTACTGTATTCACTCCAGAGAAAACATCGGACATGAAATAGTTGGAACAGAGTATCATGCAATATACAGCATCATACGTAATGAGTCATTATGGCATAAGTCAAACAAAATTTCTGAGAAAGTATCCTGAGAGGGTTGAAAATTTACCTTCGACGAAGAGACAGTAGAATATCTGAGCCACCACAAAGACTTCATTAAATACGTATAATAGAATATCGCGGCGAATAACGCGTTAAACTGCATGTGATGCAGCCATAGGCTGTGGAGAGTGGTAAGAACCACAGCTTTCCTGTGGACCACACGGCTGTTCTCTGCGATGTGCCGCAGTGCGGCACAGCGTCCAGGGATACGAGATGAAGGGTGCTGACTGGACGCTCTCCGTCGTGCAGCCTCTGACCTTGCTGGAGTCGTGGAAGCAGCCTGTGTTGGTGCACGGAGTCTGATCCCCGGAATACTGTCAAGTGAAATGTGCAAGCGCTCGAAACACGAGGCAACAACCCAAAATACCACAGTTATCTTGTCGACGTCGGCGCTACCGAAAACTGCCACACAGCCAAGTACGGTTCATTCTCTTCAAAACCTTCGATACAGGCCGATTAAATAAAACTCTCTCGTGACATATTCATAAGATTGACTCTGAGTTGGCTATTGTTAGTGACTAAGTGACTAGGAGATCAGTCCATCGGAGGAAATGCTGGCTAACGTGATTTCGATGAACCGATCAGTTGCTGTTACGTTTGAGTGAGAGGCGTAGACATGTTTAGTGATCAGTCGAATGCGTCGCGACATGGCGCTCACGTTAAAACGGCGCGTGTTCATTCTCGAGCGCTAATCGAAGCTCGATTCGTGCTCAACGTGCGCGAAACTGCCTGCGCAGATGTTTATCACTCAACCAAAGTCTGTAACGCAAAATTTAGACGCGAAATGGCGCGAAACGAGCTCTATGGCGAGTAAATACTGTAACTATCCGAAAAGAGCTCCGACGCCAGAAAGCATTGCTGCGACCTGAAGACCGCAACAATAACACGAACTATGGTTCTCCCCCTGAAAATGGGACAGGAAGAAGAAAAACGATTCCGGTAGCATAAATATTCTTTACCACATACACTGGGGTGACTTCGGGAGTACAGATCGAAGTGTAAAACGCTGGAAATACGGGAAACACAACTCAACGTTTTTCTTAATCGTTGCAGGGACAAGTAACCTAGGCCTCGGTTGGAAAAGGGAACATCTAAGACCTATAAATCGTCTGACATGCAAAAGCTGATAAGGCAACTAGCGTCCAACAGCCGTACAGAGTAGGAAATAAAATAAGAAATGAGCGGTGTAGCGCCTTCCTATCTACCGCTATTCATTATTAATCTTTTGGTCATCCTCTTGTTAGGTTTCCATGCACATGTACTGTCAGATGCGAGACCCGCTAACCCGCCAGTTTTGCTATATTTACCCGCTCGACTGAACAAATGCGTTAAGTGACAATTCCTCTGAAAAGTCCGCCTGCTTAGCTGGGTGGCAATGTGCTCACCTCCCATGGAAGCGGGCCCGGGTTCGATTCCCGGCCGGGTTGGAGATTTTCTCCGCTCGTTGACTGGGTGTTGTGTTGTCCTCATCATCATTTCATCCTCATCACCGGCGCGCATGTCGCCCAATGTGGTGTCGACTGAAATAAGACTTACATTTGGCGGCTGAACTTACCCGAATAGGGGCCTCCCGGCCAACGATGCCGTACGCTCATTTCCATTTTCCTGTGAGAAAAGCGAGAACTGAATCCAGTCAGCACAACGAGTTAATGGTGTTCGGTCGGCCACTGAGGCCAAAATGGTTAACGTTTTCACCATCGAGCACTCAGGCCCGAGGCTACACGATTCTCACACGGATAACATCCGCGGCAGTGCATCCCCGGGGTGGTTTAAAAAGGCGCGTCGGCGAGGAAGGCAGTCTCGTGCAGAAATAACACCAGCCAACCAGAGAGGAGGTGCTGATCAATGCATCACATTCAGAGCCCAGACGAGAGAAATTTTGAGAACTACGGATTAAATAAAGAGAAGGGTCACAAATTTCTGAAACAAGAACACTAAAAGATGCAGTACTGCGATGTTCCGTCTTTCTAGGAAGAGAACAAAGATAACGAAGTTTGCCATTGGCAAGAGGAAACGGAATCGGTATTCGAGAAGGGAAAAAAGAGTGCGTGGCGGGTGAAATGGAAAACACCTGCTAGAGATGAGAGGACTGAAGGGGTTGGTCGGCGCTCCTCTTATCAGTGTTGCCGACGAGTTAATACTGTGTGTCGGACAGGATCTGGAGCGCAGGCATGTACTTTCAATGGGACGCGTTCTTCCGTTTTGGTGATTGAGGCATTTAGAAAGTCATTGAGTTTATCTTACATTTTATCACAGGACAGTGTCCTTGATAGCACTGCTGAAAATACGATATCTCCGATACGAAGCAATTCGTGTTAGTTAGTTAGTTAGTTACGTGTTCCATTGATCAATAGCACGGAAAAACCATTATGATGTGGAACGTGTCAAATGCACAATAAATGCGCACAGGAAACAATTTGTTTTCTTTTTTTTTTTTTTGTTTACATTATTGTGTTATACCTAAATATTTCTATTATCTATCCCATTCCCCTAAATGGCACAAACTGCATATACAGTATTAACAGTACTATATCTCCAGATTTATTTACTCATATTCAAGAATTCATCTATGGTATAGAAGCAGCTGTCAAGAACGTATGATTTCAATTTGTTTTTGAAACTATTGCTGCTGTCTGTCACACATTTTATTTCATCTGGTAATTTATCAAAAAGTTTTATAGCAGAATATTTTACACCTTTCTGTGCCAAAGATAGGTTAAGTAAAGGATAGTGCAGGTCTTTCTTGTTACTGGTATTGTGATCATGAATGCCACTGTTGATTTTAAACTGGTCCATGTTGTTGAGAAAAAATTTCATTACTAAGTAAATGTACTGTGAAGCAGTTATAAGAATTCCTAACCATTTAAACAGATGCGTCCAAGATGTGCGACTATGAACACAACACATTATTGTAACTACTTTCTTTTGAGCAGTGAATAACTTTTGCCTAAGTGTTGAGTTGTCCCAGAATATTATTCCGTTGTTGTTGTTGTGGTCTTCAGTCCTAAGACTGGTTTGATGCAGCTCTCCATCCTACTCTATCCTGTGCAAGCTTCTTCATCTCCCAGTACTTACTGCAACCTACATCCTTCTGAATCTGCTTAGTGTATTCATCTCTTGGTCTCCCTCTATGATTTTTACCCTCCACGCTGCCCTCCAATGCTAAATTTGTGATCCCTTGATGCCTCAGAACATGTCCTACCAACCGGTCCCTTCTTCTAGTCAAGTTGTGCCACAAACTCCTCTTCTCCCCAATTCTATTCAATACCTCCTCATTAGTTATGTGATCTACCCATCTAATCTTCAGCATTCTTCTGTAGCACCACATTTCGAAAGCTTCTATTCTCTTCTTGTCCAAACTGTTTATTGTCCATGTTTCACTTCCATACATGGCTACACTCCATACAAATACCTTCAGAAACGACTTCCTGACATTTAAATCTATACTCGATGTTAACAAATTTCTCTTCTTCGGAAACGCTTTCATTGCCATTGCCAGTCTACATTTTACATCCTCTCTACTTCGACCATCATCAGTTATTTTGCTCCCCAAATAGCAAAAATCCTTTACTACTTTCAGTGTCTCATTTGATAATCTAATTCCCTCAGCATCACCCGACTTAATTCGACTACATTCCATTATCGTCGTTTTGCTTTTGTTGATGTTCATCTTATATCCTCCTTTCAAGACACTGTCCATTCCGTTCAACTGCTCTTCCAAGTGCTTTGCTGTCTCTGACAGAATTACAATGTCATCAGCGAACCTCAAAGTTTTTATTTCTTCTCCATGGATTTTAATACCTGCACCGAATTTTTCTTTTGTTTCCTTTACTGCTTGCTCAATATACAGATTGAATAACATCGGGGAGAGGCTACAGCCCTGTGTCACTCCCTTCCCCACCACTATTTCCCTTTCATGCCCCTCGACTCTTATAACTGCCATCTGGTTTCTGTACAAATTGTAAATAGCCTTTCGCTGCCTGTATTTTACCCCTGCCACCTTTAGAATTTGAAAGAGAGTATTCCAATCAACATTGTCAAAAGCTTTCTCTAAGTCTACAAATGCTAGAAACGTAGGTTTGCCTTTCTTTAATCTTTGTTCTAAGATAAGTCGTAGAGTCAGTATTGCCTCACGTGTTCCAATATTTCTACGGAATCCAAAATGGTCTTCCCCGAGGTCGGCTTCTACCGGTTTTCCCATTCGTCTGCAAAGAATTCGAGTTAGTATTTTGCAGCTGTGACTTATTAAACTGATAGTTCGGTAATTTTCACATCTGTCAACACCTGCTTTCTTTGGGATTTGAATTATTACATTCTTCTTGAAGTCTGAAGGTATTTCGCTTGTCTCATACATCTTGCTCTCCCAAGGCCATCAGTAGTTCTAATGGAATATTGTCTACTCCCGGGGCCTTGTTTCGACTCAGGTCTTTCAGTGCTCTTTCAAACTCTTCACGCAGTATCGTATCTCCCATTTCATCCTCATCTACATCCTCTGCCATTTCCATAATATTGTCCTCAAGTACATCGCCCTTGTATAGACCCTCTATATACTCCCTCCACCTTTCTGCTTTCCCTTCTTTGCTTAGAATTGGGTTTCCGTCTGAGCTCTTGATATTCATACAGTAGTTCTCTTTTCTCCAAAGGTCTCTTTAATTTTCCTGTAGGCATTATCTATCTTGCCCCTAGTGATATGCGCCTCTACATCCTTACATTTGTCCTCTAGCCATCCCTGCTTAGCCATTTTGCACTTCCGTATGACATCAGAAAGTGGAAGTATGGAAAGTATGTTAGCTTACAAATTTCTGCATCCTAAAAATTGGCAATTATTCTGATTGCAAAAGTTGCTGAACCTAGTCGGTTTAGGAGATCCAAAATATGAACTTTACAATTAAGATTCTCATCTATATGTACACTCAAAAACTTAGTATGCTCTACCCTGGCTACTGACTTCTTTTGATGTGTTATGTTTATTGAAGGAATTACACTTTTTGCAGCAGAAAAGTGGATTACTGTGTTTTTTTCAAAGTTCAGAGCAAGCCCATTCGCAGAAAGCCACTTAATAAATTTTCCTGTTCGTTTATCTGTCCGGTAAATAGTTTCGGTCTCTCAAGTCCGCGCACGTTTTATTTCAGTCAGTGATGTTGCTCTGAACCGATTCTTAATGTTAGATGAAACTGAACAATTTTGTATTGTAAAAGATGAAATGTGGGAAGTACATCAGCGTGGAACGACTACTTTCATTTGGAGCTACACGAACGTCAACAGCGTGTGACAGAACGCGTGCGAATAGCTGATCCAGGCGATGGCTCGAATGCTCGCTGTTAACGGGATCACGGGCAAGCCCGAAGGACTGCTGGGCGAGCAGGTGGGGTGTGGAACAGGCTGAGAGACGGGCTCAAAATTGCCCCGGAACGCAGAGGAAGGAGTTTGTGAAAGGTGTAACTGCGAAATCCGCTTAACGGTCGATTGTTCTCCCGAACAGCCGGTGCGAATAATGGCTGCAGCCTTAACAACGTGGTCCCTTGTAATACACAGGCCGTGACAGTTTTGTTGTAAAAGCACCTGCTTCGATTATGTTACGTCGCTTGCGTGAGTTAGGTAAATGCGGAAGTGGCAGCTATAGGCGTTAAGTGATGAAATTATTACAAAAGGTTTATAAAGCGAAGAAGAATAATAGCATGATGAGGAGTAGCATCTTAAATATGTGACCGAAACTTTATCTTCTGTGTCTTATCCTTAAATTGTAGCTCGTGAAAAGATCTCGCTGAAAAAAAGAAAAACACCCTTTATTCGAATAATTTCCACCCCAACTTCCTTACCAGATCAATGACGCTTCCTCTCCTGGTTCTTAACAACAAATCGACGTGCCCATCTTGGGACTTTTTCCATATCTTCCGTCAGTTCTACCTGCTAAGGATCGCATATCGCGCAGCAGTACTCCATAAAATAAATGGAAAACATAGTGTGGACAACCTCTTGAGTGGATTTGTTGTATCCTCTAAGTGTTTTACTAATCAAACGCAGTACTTGATTGCCGGCCGGGGTGGCCGAGCAGTTCTAGGCGCTACAGTCTGGAACTGCGCGACCGCTACGGTCGCAGGTTCGAATCCTACCTCGGGCACGGATGTGTGTTATGTCCTTAGGTTAGTTAGGGTTAAGTAGTTCTAAGTTCTAGGGGACTGATGATCTCAGAAGTTAAGTCCCATAGTGCTCAGAGCCAGCAGTATTTGATTGATCTTCCCCCAACATCTTATTTGTGCTAGTTCAAGCATAAGTTGTCCGAAATTGTAATCCATAGGTATTTAGTTGAATCGATAACCTTCACATTTGTGTGGTTTATCGTTAACCGAAATTTAACGGCAGTTTTTTTTTTTTTTTTTTTTTTTTTTTAGCTGTTGGAACTTTTATTTGTTTAGCTTCAGTTGCCACTTTTCGCACTATGCACAAATCTTTTCTAAATCATCTTCCAATTCGTTTTGATGTTCAGGCGACTTAAGTGGACAGTAAACGATAGCATCATCTGCGAACAGTGGAAGTCGCCTTATCAGTCTCCTAAATAGTATGTACTATACAAGGAGCCGGAGAGAATTTACATCGCTTCGCCTCACATGTGGTTCGAGAAACATCTGCAGTTCATCATTCTATGGGGTCTACGAGTCATGCATGTGTGGCCGGATGCACACTCGCCTACATCACGTAGTTCACGTAGACGGGAAAAGGTGACGCTTGGAACTCATAGTGACGTGTCCTACGTTTTCTTGTCAAGTTGATAACCCTAGAAACTTCAGTTGCAACGCTTCAACTAATGTCCTTGTATGTACTCCGCATACAATCGTTGCACGATTCTCGCCTTGTGTCACGGATTGTTACGGTGGCGGGAAATGGCATTCCCGGTGCGTATGTCAACCATGTAGGGGCTCAGGTTCTGAACAATTGGTGCTAATAAAGTCCACAGCTTTCATGGTGTCTTGTATAAGAATTAAAGGCACCATAACGGCCCACGTGAATTTCTCTCATAAGAAACTGAAGATAGTAGCCAGCGACTGGAACTGATGGTGTCGTTAGGTCGTCATATTGACACATACAGGTCGGCGGCTTTCAGTGGAGTGTATTTGGCGGCGTGCGTCTTAACACTTGTGTCTACAGACATCTCTATGGTGTGTACGGCTTATTCTGCTCAACACAGCAGTTCTCTCTCTGAAATTTATCTTCTTGAATCGATCTTGGGATTCCAACGAATTTTCGTTTACTAGCGCTTTCCCTGTCATTCATCAACATCGCACAACACAATTAAACTATCACTTTTTCGAGACCGTCTAATTGTTTTGATAGCGTACAGAATTTTGAAAATCCGGCTGCGGTGGCCGAGCGGTTCTAGGCGCTTGTCCGGAACTGCGCGACTGCTACGGTCGCAGGTTCGAATCCTGCCTCGGCATGGCTGTGTGTGATGTCCTTAGGTTAGTTAGGTTTAAGTAGTTTTAAGTTCTAGGGTACTGATGACCTCAGATCTAAAATCCCATAGTGCTCAGAGCCATTTGAACCATTTTTTAGAATTTTGAAATTTGGTGTCAAGAGGAAGGGTGCGATGTGGGTATTGTAGGCGGTGGGACTGGGCGGAATATTGGTGACGTTTGGTGCATGTGAGGCATCATTTACCCACCTACCCGTCACATGAACTGCTCACCTCTGGTCTTTTTTCCTCATGTTGACATGCTGCTCCTTGAAACGTCGCAGAACTCTAGAGTGATTCGCACAGTGCCGCGCTTTTGCACCACTACAGAGGATGTTTGCAAAGACGTTAGAGAGCCACATTTCAAATTTCTGCGTCGCAAAGCGATACAGGGTATCGAGAAAGCGACTCTCTGTGTTCCGCAGTGTAGGTTCCTTGGAAATCCTTAAGTATTGTTGGTCAGTCTGAGACTCTTACCAGATCTTTTGTTGATCGAATAACATTAATCCAGCCAGCTTCTGGCAATGAAACTCAATTTAGTGATTTACAGAAATTAAATATTAATTCCTGTCCATCTTCTCACACACACACACACACACTCGCTCCGTTTCAGTCTCTCTCTCTCTCTCTCTCTCTCTCTCTCTCTCTCACACACACACACACACACACACGAGAGAGAGACAGCGCGCACGCAAACATATGACACACAAAAATTAGTTTTATAAACAAAAACCACAGTTTCTTGCTGCACTGTATTTTCTTTCTTACAGATGCTTTTCGCCTTTTACTGTAAGGCATCTTCAGTGGAATGTACAGTGATACAGCATTTATTTGATAAGGGACGTTTGTAGATTATAAAACACTTCGCATCTTGTTTTTTAGTAAATGAATCATTACTTAACAGTTATTCGCGTTTTTGATTGGTATCTGTAATTCCTCTCATTTTGGTCGTATGCTGGAGGTCGCAGTATAGCTTTACTTACAAAACATAAGCACCTTTCCGTGCTACGAACTTTTCTCTTCACAATGTTCATATTGCTTGCGCTTATTGCTGTGGAGCACTAGTATTCTTCTGTCACTATCTACAGCTACTGACACTTCTGTCACTAATATTGCTCCACAGAAATTAATGCAAACAATATGAAAATTGCGAAGAAAGAAGTTCGTAACATAAAAACGTGTTTGTGTCTCGTAAGTGAAGTTATAGTGCGACCTCCAGTTTATAACGAGATGAGAGGAAACGCAGATGCCAACCAAAAACGCGAAGAACCATTGGGAATCACTTACTACCGTAAAAACAAGTCGTCAGCTGTTTTGTAATGTAGAAATATTGCACATCAAAACAAAATAGTGTTGTTTTAGATTCCACGTAAATAAAGTAAAAGACGAAACGCGTCTGGAAGAAATAAAATACATTGCAGCAACAAAAGGCGGTTTCAGTTTACAAAAGGATAATGACCGCGTAAACAAACTTGTTGCAGAACACAAAACTTTTGTTTAAATCTTAAATGTGCAATAATAAACCTTTAATAATTATATAATTTTTGTCCAGTGAGTACAACATTTAATATGTGTTTATAAATCACCACATCATTAGTTGCTCACGACGTCTTCACATTAGCGCTAATTGTTTTCCACAGGTGACTAGACTCTGCAGCAGATCCTAATCAAAATGGATTAACGCAAAAGATAGGGCTGCACATTAGATCAAAGTTTTGTTTCATCAATGCGAGAACGACTCAGAAATGTTTAGCAAACTGCAAGAGTTGACACTTGAAGAAGGGCGTTGTGCATGACCTGGAGTCTCACTTACCACGCGGTTTTAAAAATTTAGCATCTCACTGAGACACACTTCGCATAATGAGCGTGAGAAATTCTGACTTGTGCAGGGGGTCGTCGAGAACATACACTACTGGCCATTAAAATTGCTACACCAAGAAGAATTGTAGATGATAAACGGGTATTCATTGGACAAATATATTATACTAAAACTGACATGTCATTACATTTTCCCGCAGTTTGGGTGCATAGATTCTGAGAAATCAGTACCCAGAACAACCACCTCTGGCCGTAATAACGTCCTTGATACGCCTGGGCATTGAGTCAAACAGAGATTGGATGGCGTGTACAGGTACAGCTGCCTATGCAGCTTCAACACGATACCACAGTTCATCAAGAGTAGTGGCTGGCGTATTGTGACGAGCCAGTTGCTCGGCCACCATTGAGCAGACGTTTTCAGTTGGTGCGAGATCTGGAGAATGTGCTGGCCAAGGGAGCAGTCGAGAATTTTATGTATCCAGAAAGGCCCGTACATGACCTGCAGCATACGGTCGTGCATTATCCTGCTGAAATGTAGGGTTTCGCAGGGATCGAATGAAGGGCAGAGCCACGGGTCGTAACACATCTAAAATGTAACGTCTACTGTTCAAAGTGCCGTCAATGCGAACGAGAGGTGACCGAGACGTGTAACCAATGGCACCCCATACCATCACGCCGGGTGATACGCCAGTATGGCGATGACGAATACACGCTTCCAATGTGCGTTCACCGCGATGTCGCCAAACACGGATGCGACCATCATGATGCTGTAAACAGAACCTCGATTCATACGAAAAAATGACGTTTTGTCATTCGTGCACCCACGTTTGTCGTTGAGTACACCATCGCAGGCGCTACTGTCTGTGATGCAGCGTCAAGGGTAACCGCAGCCATGGTCTCCGAGCTGATAGTCCATGCTGCTGCAAACGTCGTCGAACTGTTCGTGCAGATGGTTGTTGTCTTGAAAACATCCCAATCTGTTGACTCTGGCATCGAGACGTGGCTGCACGATCCGTTACAGTCATGCGGATAAGATGCCTGTCATCTCGACTGCTAGTGATACGAGGCCGTTGGGATCCAGCATGGCGTTCCGTATTACCCTCCTGAACCCACTGATTCCATATTCTGCTAACAGTCATTGGATCTCAACCAACGCGAGCTGCAATGTCGCGATACGATAAACCGCAATCGCGATAGGCTACAATCCGACCTTTATCAAAGTCGGATACGTGATGGTACGCATTTCTAGTCCTTACACGAGGCATCACAACAACGTTTCACCAGGCAACGCCGGTCAACTGCTGTTGTGTATGAGAAATCGATTAGAAACTTTCCTCATGTCAGCACCTTGTGTGAATGCTCTGGAAAGCTAATCATTTGCATATCACAGCATCTCCTTCCTGTCGGTTCAATTTCGCGTCTGTAGCACGTCATCTTCGTGGTGTAGCAATTTTAATGACCAGTAGTGTAATTTCCTCATATAGCATCGTTTAATGTGGGAAATTGGTTGGTAGGTTGGAAGAGTAAATGCAGCAAACCAGGGGATCACACCAGTTCCATGTGTGATGTGCTTCTGGTACAGCGTACGAGGCTTTATGGAACACAGATGTAGATCAGTCAGTGACGGCACTGGGTCCACGATCCTTTGTTGTTCTGTAATACGAATTCCCAGGGACCACGCCTTCACAAACTGCCCTTTGTCCGAGTGGGCCACGCTGGCAGTTTTTTCTAGTAGGACTAGGCGTTGCCGGCACCTGCTGACTGCCATTCGAGCTGTGCTCCTCACCCTCAGCGGACCCTGCCATTCACATTTACCGGAGCTGACGCAGGTTCGTTGTGTTCTGCCAGTCATTCGTGTTTCCGTCAGGGCAGCGTTGTAACCTCAGTGCTTCACGTCATAGTTAAGATACTTGTTTGGTGGACAAAGTCGTGTTCGATGTCAAACACCATCGGACTCCGGTCTAATTACGTATTGAATGTAAGACTGTAAAATCGATTCCTTCGCAAGAACTGTACTGCAATGGGGAGAATAACTTATTGTCTTCAACGACCAGTTAACTTTTTTCCTTACTGAATTATTAGTTCATGTCCGAATCAAGTAAAAAATGGGTAATAATAACTATCCTTAAAGTTATCGAACGTTGGGATAAGTAATGAATGACATATGAATAATACAGTCGACCAACTGAAAAGTTGTGTGCTGGTAACATTTACTGTTACGAGGGTGGTTTGAAAAGTTCTCGGAATGGAATAGAAAAAAAGTACTTACATCACTGAAACTTTTTTTATTTTTCTGTTTGTCTCCTTGTAGATTAATGCACTTGGTCCAACAATGTTCCAGTGCCTTGATCCCATCCCGAAAATGAGTTTCCTCCAGGCCTGCCAAATAGTTGTCAACTCCGGCTGTCAGTCCTTCGTTTGAAGTGAATCTTCGTCCACCAAGAAAAATTTTCAGTTTTGGAAAGAGATGGAAGTCTAACAGAGACGTTAGCAGGTGAATGAGGCGGGTGTGGCAACAATTCATACCTTAGTTCGTGCAGTTTTGCCATGGCGACGGCACATGTGTGCGGGCGCGCGTCAGGAGTCGCGGCACCCATCTTGCAGATAATTTTTTCATTTCTAATTCTTCAGTGAACATGTGATATACCCTTTCAGATGACATCTGGCAAGCGTGAGCAACTTCTCGTGCTCTCAGTCGGTGATCCTCCATGACCATTTTGCGCACTTTTGCAATGATTTCTGGAGTAGTGGCGCATCTTGGCCGACCGCTGCGCGGATCATCATCTAAGCTCTCCCAACCAAATTTAAATTCATTTGTCCACTTGGCAACAGTTGGATATGAAGGAGCAGAGTGCCCCAGTGTATTCTGGAAATCGACATGAATGTCCTTTGCTTTCATGCGTTTCTTTACGAAGTACATAAATCACTGTTCAAATCTCGATTTTCTCCATCTTCGTAAATCACTACACGGGTACAACAACAGAGCCACGTCACCGCTACAGCTCTCTTCCAAGAACACTGACGTGGCACGTGTTTACAGTCAACAGTCCAATGACTATCACGTGAACAACTCGTTATGCTAGCGCTAACCTCTCGCGGTGATTCCGAGAACTTTTCAAACCACCTTCGTAGTATAAGCAGAGTTAGTTACGTGACTAGTGTGTAGAATTTTATACTTATAAGCAAATCCTTAATAACTATCTGTAAACTCAGTGGGAAACTAAAAAGTGATATGAAAATGAAATAAATTTGAGGAGAAAATGAAAAAAAAATCTTTAAATTTTGCCCATGGCATTATAATTCTGTCGGGGACGGCAGAAAGGAGACGGTTACAGGAACTGGCGGTATCTTTAAAAGATATTATAGGATGAACATCAACAAAAATGAAACAAGGTAATGTAGTACAATCGAACTAACTCAAATGTCGAGGGAATTGGACTATGAAACGAGTCAGTGAATGTGATGGGCGTTATTTGCTACTTGCACAGAAATATAACCGACAGTGCCAGAAGTAGAGAGGATATAACATATAGACTAGCGATAGAAACGAAACCTTTTTCTGAAAAAGAGTAATATGTTAACATCAAACACAAATTTAAGTGTTAAGAAATGTTGTTTGCAAATATTTATCTGGAATGTAGCATTGTGTGGTAATGGAAAGTGTGTCATGAACAGTGCAGGCGAGAAGAGAATAGAAACTTATGATATACAGTGTTACAGATTTATGTCGTAAGAGGTACTGCATGGAATCGGGGAGAGAAGAGGCTTCTGGTACAGCTGACTGCGTCGAAACAGTCTTCGGACTGAAGACAAGAACAGCTGTAACAGAAGGGCAACAAAAGTAAGCTGAGCATTCGGAAATGCAGCGTTGCATGATCAAAGTAAACACATTTCTCAGTAGGTAGTCGTTTTAAGTGTTTACTAGATTCAAAACTTGTAGATCCATGTCGTATGGGCACCAGCTCCTTTGTAAGTAGCATAAATTTTTGATGTTTGTCACGGAAACTTACTTTCCTGCAATCGCTTTGCAAGCTTATCTTACACAGAAATATATCCGGTTTCACGCATCTCCCCGGACATTTGTTGAGCATCATTGTTGCAGCGAACCTTCAGCTCATAATCCGATTCTCTAAATACATAGAAACTGCAGTTGAGAGACTGGAAATCACTGAAAGGTGCATAAGATACAATTGTACGACTGTTTGTAAAGAAACCAGAACGTCAAAGACATCACACCTTAACACTCATCGCACCACTTACACGAATATCTGACGATAGTATAGGAATATCGGTATCACGATACAGTATGTCACAGCAGACTGTGCAAGAATTACGATAGGAAGTTTGTTGACGAGCGGTGTGTCAAAGGCAGCGTCAGGGCACTGGAGAGCCCTGTCCACCCGTGGCTGCTTTATATTTCTCGTGATTTTCCTGAATCACATATTCCAACATGGTGCCGGTTAGGACAGCGGCCAACATAATCAGAAAAAGTTATTTGCTTCTGTCTACAGATGTAAGTTTCAATTTGCTACTGACTGCCGGTTTCATTACCAAGTACCAACAGATCATTTGTCCGCAGTCATCAAGCTGCCCAGTATTCTTGTATGACACATCTACAGTGTGACCCAAAGTCAGTTAATATTTGAAAATGCACTAATTCACGGAATAACGTAGCTAGAGATGTAAAACTTGACACACATGTCTGAAATCATATGAGGTTTTATTGAAACCAAAAGCGAGTGCAAAAAACGGTCAACAGATGGCGCTGGACAGCAACACGTCAGTGACACCGCATGAGAATCGTGTCTAAATTAAGCTGTAGTGAGAGAGGGACTCAGATGTGTCACAGCATGTTTGCCCTACCAGAAGAGCACTGTTACTGAAGGTTTACTATCAGAATGGAGAATCCGATACTGCAGCTTAACGATCCTGTAGACATAAGAAAGGCATCTGAACGGGTAAAGGTCCTGTGACAACTGACGCTCTGAAGAAAATGATAACAAAGTTGGAAGCCACGGATTGTTAAGACGATCGATCGCCTTTTGGGCTACCAGAGGCAAGTGTTACTACCATTCGGACAGTTCAGTAATAAGTGGAGACTTTAGCTGCTTGGAGAGCGCTAAGGTGTATCCTCCAAGGCCATCCGTACAAAATCCAGCGTCATCGTGAACCGTTAGTCACCGATCCTGTGACACGACGAGCATTTGTGATGTGGCCACTTCAGGAAATGGGGAATGTGACGATTAATTTTCTGTCGCGTTGTGGAGTGGCGAAGCCAATTTCACGCTCTCAGGGTGTGTCAACATCCACAACTGCATAATTTGGGGTGCTAAAAACCCTACAACTTTCTTGGAAACACCACTGCATGACGACAGTGGCACGGTGTCGTATGTATTTTTCTTCGAGAGAACGAGGTGTGCTACTTTTCAAACTGTCACCGTAGCGAAAATGGCTCTGAGCACTATGGGACTTAACATCTATGGTCATCAGTCCCCTAGAACTTAGAACTACTTAAACCTAACTAACCTAAGGACATCACACAACACCCAGTCATCACGAGGCAGAGAAAATCCCTGACCCAGCCGGGAATCGGACCCGGGAACCCGGGCGTGGGAAGCGAGAACGCTACTGCACGACCACGAGCTGCGGACCCACCGTAACGGGTTGTAGGTACGCCGATATGTTAGAAAATCACATCATCTCCAGCCTGGCTGATAAATACCTGCTGCAAGGTACGACTCTTATGTAGCATGGTGCTCCACCCCATACTGCTACACGTATGAGAGATCTCTTGAGGATCGCGTGCTAAACCGCCACTTGCGTCACGCTTGGCCTCCCACGTCCCCACACCTCAATCAGTGTAATCACTGGTTGTGGGATTACCCGAGGTCACAAATCTGCCGCGATCGTCAGACCTCATTAGGGATACGAGAAGAAAACATGCAACGACAGTTTCTCATCGTAGCTATTGATACGCTGTACAGTGCTGTCCACAACATTCTGCCCCGACTATAGGTACTGTTGACTAACGACGGGCAACAGGTTGAGCGTTCGTTATATAAAACAACGTCTTTGCTAAAAATCAATTGTTATGCTAATTATTGCATCTAGTGGTAATTTCGTGTATTTTTTTTTATAAAACCCCATGTCGTTTTTACTTCACTACCTATTCGTTCCATGAAGTATTGAATTTTCGAATATTAAGGCAATTTTGTGCCACCCTGTACTTCGGAAGCAGGCATGACGAGTGCGGACAGGGGTGACCTGAAGATGGGACTTGGTAACGGAGCTGGTAACCAGCAGGCAAATTAAAACTTGCAACCGTAGACTAAAGTAAGTAACTCTCTCCTAACTCGCTTACGATGAATGTTGGGGTGGATCCGCTTCCTCCCTCCTCTTCCTCAACCGCCTTCCGATAATCCGAGCTTGTACTCCAAACTCCAACCAACTCATCGTCTGTGGAACGTCAAAACTAATCCATCACACAAGTTTTTTGGCACACACAAACCATTCAAGTAGAACAACTTAGACGCGACGAACGCTGTAAACGATAGGACGTAATTCATCCCTTCACGTGCCGGCATTGTATCTTAAAGTGTAATGTCGCAGCTTTCGTTAAATATGTTAAGCTTTTCTGATTAACCTCGCTTACGTAATCGTTTATAGTTGCATCGTTTCTACGCGGAAAAGAAAGACAATTATCATTTCTGGCGCTGACTGCTGTAATTATTACCCGGAAACGCCATTTGTAGCTGATAAGCAGTTCGTTTCACTTGCAGAATTTGAAAGAAGGACCAATTTTGGAAGCTGCCAAGGCTGAAATCAAATTGATATGCACATAAAGCCACAGACGATAGCAGAAACTGGAAACACCTCTCTGTGTCGTAGCAGGACGTCCACGAGAACGAAGGACTCGTCTGAGGCGGGTGAAAAAAAGTCGTGTCATACAAAGACACGCAATGTTAACTGCGTGAAATGTACTGCCACTCGGTGTCCACACCGTTCACTCTACGTAATTTTTCTGAAAGACATCGACTCAGAACAGACTGGCTGGTTCCCAGTTTTTGAGCGAAATTCGTCTGCAAAGGGGTGGAATACTTCCTGTTCCTAGTTCGTTTGTAACAATTCTCAAAAACAGGTGTTTTGGCGTAGAAATCCATACATTTCATAAAAGTATATCTACGTATGTGAGTTTGTGTATAAGTTCCACATCTCCTCTTAAACCACTGGATCTATTGTAACCAAACGTAGCACACGTCTCTATTACTGTGAGACAACAATCGCTGTGGGGTAAGAACCACCCTCCTATCATAGTTCAGGAGATACGACGTGATAAACAATGAGGTGCGTGAAAAGCTGCTTCATTATGCATGTTTAAATCTATTACTTCTACAAATCCTATTTGCAATAAATTTCGTAGACTGTATCTACATATGCCGCTAAATGCACCTACAAAATCATCTTGGTGCCACATATAACTCAGGAGATATGGCGTCGTAAACAATGACATACGTGAAAAACTGCTGCATCAACGTTTAAATTAAATACTCCTTTCTACTACCTCTATTGGCAGCATATTTCACAGACAGTACCCACATATTCCACTGAATCTACCTGTATAAGTATCTCATAGTACGACACATAGTTCAAGAGATATGTCACAAACAGAAAATGTCGCATCATCTACATCGACATTTACATTTATATTCCGTAAGCCACCCATCGGTGTGTGGCGGAGGGCATTTATCGTGCCACTGTCATTACCTCCCTTTCCTGTTCCAGTCGCGTATTGTTCGCGTGAAGAAAGACTGTCGGAAAGCCTCCGTGCGCGCTCGAATCTCTCTACATTCGTGATCTTCTCGGGAGGTATAAGTAGGGGGAAGAAATATATTCGACACCTCATCCAGAAACGCACCCTCTCGAAACCTGGCGAGCAAGCTACACCGCGATGCAGAGCGCCTCTCTTGCAGAGTCTGCCACTTGAGTTTGTTAAACGTCTCCGTAACGCTATCACGGTTACCAAATAACACTGTGACGAAACACGCCGCTCTTCTTTGGATCTTCTCTATCTCCTATGTCAATCCGACCTGGTACGGATCCCACACTGATGAGCAATACTCAAGTATAGGTCGAACGAGTGTTTTGTAAGCCACCTCCTTTGTTGATGGGCTACATTTTCTAAGGACTCTCCCAATGAATCTCAACCTGGCACCCGCCTTACCAATAATTAATTTTATATGATCATTCCACTTCAAATCGTTTCTTACGCATACTCCCAGATATTTTACAGAAGTAACTGCTACCAGTGATTGTTCCGTTGTCATATAATCATACAATAAAGGATCGTTCTTTCTGTGAATTCGCAATACATTACATTTGTCTATATTAAGGGTCAGTTGCCACTTCCTGCACCAAGTGACTATCTGCTGCAGATCTTCCTGCATTTCACTGCAATTTCCTAATGCTGCAACTTCTCTGTATACTACAGCCTCATCCGCGAAAAGCCGCATGGAACTTCCGACACTATCTGCTAGGTCATTTATATATATTGTGAAAAGCAATGGTCCCATAACACTCCCCTGTATCACGCCAGAGGTTACTTTAACGTCTGTAGACGTCTCTCCATTGAGAACAACATGCTGCGTTCTGTTTGCTAAAAACTTTTCAATCCAGCCATACAGCTGGTCTGATATTCCGTAGGCTCTTACTTTGTTTATCAGGCGACAGTGCGGAACTGTATCGAACCCCTTCCGGAAGTCAAGGAAAATGGTATCTACCAGGGGAGCCTGTATCTAATATTGCATATAATTTATGTATGAAGTTTTAATACATGTATTCTTTACTACTAAAACATTCGTACAATCGAGTCAACTTAAGGAAATTCATGGTACCTGGCAGCGTTTTTGACACCTTTTAACTGCAAAGCACGCACGGCTATAGGCGAAAACAATTGTCGCCCACGGAGCTATGAAGAGGCGTTGCCATAGAGAGGTTTACAAAATCGCATTGTAGATAGGTGAAATAGCATACAAAAACTGTATGTTCCTAATAGAAAATTGACGAAACGAATACCTGGGCAAATGTGGCTTTGTCAGCAGTATAAAATGACAACAAGGACAACGACGCTGTCATCATCATCATGATCGTCATCGTCTTTGCAATCATCATCACTTGGCCATCTGCAGAGCGCGTTGGTTGGCAAGGGGGGGATCGAATCCAGACAGCGAACAACCGCCACTCCTGAAGTTGCCAAAATATCGAGTATAGTGAAACAATTAATTCTGACGAATTTTTCGAAAGACTGAAGACTTTGTGATCAGCATGTTCTATTGTTTGGAGCGCTTTCGATTCCATCCAAGCAAGGGTCGATTACTTGTCGACCGTATTTCCCGTGTCCGTCGCCAGTTATTGGTAGACAGCTTTTCTCTCTGATTTCTTTAGATGGCGTCCATCTGTAACGAGTTCTATGGCGGACGCAGGACCGCTCCAGCACTCTTCGCGCAGCTCCTGGTACTGATTACGAGAGGGGTCTAGAGAGAGGATATGTCGGGACCGCGCCGTTCATCAGCGGACTTCCTACGATATGTGAAGGATTTTCCTAAAAAAACGTTGTCACTAAATATTCGTCTTTTTATTTGCTTTGGTTGCGAATTTCCGGTTCTCGCGTGCTTATAGTGTTGTTGGAGTGCCGGATATTCGCTGAAGTTTATGTCGGTACAGTGACGGCATTACTCAACGACCGACCGTTTATATGGGTATACTGAATTAGTGAATGAATAACCCACAGCTGACGATGCAATAAAACTTTGCTATACAAGCAACGGCTAGATATATTATAACTTCAAATTTAGCGCCCAGACTATAAATATGGATTGGTGCATAAGTTCTGTTTTGCATGTTGGTATACCGTTTGCTCTGGGTTTGTTTCTCGACTGTCATTTTTTATTTGTAGTTCACTGCTGCTGTTTGAGTTTACATATTGTCATTTGGAGATAGAAAGTAGAACTGTGAACGTTAGAAAATGGAGTGCAAACTGGAGAAATCATAACATTTCCGACATATTCTTCTGTTTGAGTTCAGTAGAGGAAAGACAGCAGCGGAGGCAGACAGAAACATTTGCACCGTGTATGGCGATAATTCCACTGCACACAGCTCAGCAAGAAAATTGTTTTCTAGTTTTAAGGAAGATCATTTTGACATTAATGACTCTCCAAGTTTTTGAAGAAATTCGGAGTTTGATAAAGGTTATTCCAACGCATTAACCCTCAATGATCCTAGACAGTGTACTCGAAAAGTGGCAAAGGTGGTGAAGTGTGACCATTGCACTATCGTGCGACATTTTCATGCAACGAGAAAGGTTCAAAAATTGGATGTATGGGTACCGAATGCTGTAAACCAAAACCTCAGAAATCAGCGTGTGGCTGTACATGCATCTTTGCTTGCTCGTCATCAGTTGGCTAGTGAACAACACCGACCATTCCTATCCTGTATCATTACTGGTAACGAGAACGGTATCTTTATGTTAATATAAGGAAAAGAACTGAATGGTTGAGCCCAAACAAAGCAGCAATTCCCCGTACAAAGTCGTATGCGCATCAACCAAACAAAGTGCTATGCATATGGTGGAACAGTGACGGTGTGGTGTGCTACAAATAGCTTTCCTGAAGTGTAACCACCATTGCTGGCATTTATTGTCAAGAACTGACACGTCTTGCAGACGCAGTCCATGAACAACGACCAGAAAGACAGCGTCAAGCGATGCTACTCCAGGATAACGCCCGCCCACATTCCGATGAACTGAAAAGAAAAACACTGTACCGGAGTCGGATTGCGAATTCATTCCACACCCACCTTACTCATCTGCTCTTGCGCTCTCAGATTTTCACCTTATCCGCTCTCTACCGAACAACCTTCAGGGAACTTCTTTTCCGGGTGAAAATGCGCTCCGAACACGGCTCGACGAGTTCTTCGCCTCAAAGCCAAGTGATTTCTACAGTCTCGGATTCGAAAAGGTACCCCAACGTTGGCAGACTCTGTAATCTTTGTTGGAAGACTTTGTAATCAGTAATGTGGAATATATTATTGATGACTGAAGTCTGTTATGTGCATCTGTCGCGTTTATTAAACTTACAGAAAAACGCTACGAACTTATGCACCAAGTCAATACACAGTCTACAAACAATTGGATAAACGGAATACGCCAGCGAAACGGAAGATGGCAGAGAGTAGACCAGTGCAGTAAATTCCTTCTTGCAAAATTTTTTTACTGATGAAGACTGTACTAGCCTTTACCGCTAACGCCAGCCCGTTACAGAATTCTCGAACACGTTGTGTGACCGCGTACCTTTTTAAGTACCGGATATCTCCTATGCAGGAGTCGACATGGATTCCGAAAACAGCGATCCTTTGGCATCCAGTTCGCTCTGTTCATCCACGAGACACAGGAGGCAGCTTACAGTACTTGTCGCTGACCTGATATCACCCACTCTTGTAATCGGCCGCAGCCAGCGCTCTGTATCCTGGCGAACGCTCTATGACGGACTCCGAGAGACGCGTGTACTTGAGATGGGAGCAGCAATTATGTTTTCTTACGAAATCAGTTCAGTAACAGCTTCCTGGAGCACGACTATTCTAAAAATTCGTTGCTAATTAAATATAGTAAAACGAACCGGAACGCGAAACGTAACTGCTAGTTTCTTTTGCTTCTCTTTCGCATGACAGTGCTGCACAGCGAATGCTAAGCAGTAGCGTACTAATTTTTTTTCTACATCTACCCAAGTACTCCGCAACCCACTGTGCAGTAAATGGCGGAGGGTACATTCTACCAACTCTCCTGTTCCACTCGCATACTGAGCGATGGAAAAACTGTAACAGACTCACTCAACTGCGCGGCTACGAGGCCGCTTTATCGGTGGCAGCCATCGCCACAGCCACAAATCCTGGCTTACACTTGCACCAGGTCTGCCCACACAAGGCCACCGACATTCCGCCAGAGCGCTTTTTTTGCGTTTGTCTTACTGTCGTAGAAAACAACAACACTTTCTCACTTTCCGTATCGCACTTTCGATTAATAACAATCATTTAACGTAATTTGTCCATGAAAAGCACGCTGCTACGTAGTAACAAATACTAAATTACGGTTCATGACGCATCAATGCTGTGTGGCAGATGGTGAGCACAAAATATTATGCCAGTTGCGCTTCCCAGAACATCTCGAAGTAAAAATCCAAGTATTAATCTGCACTGTCTTTTTGCTTAGTTCCCTTGCTCCAACGGCCGAGTCATGAAAGTGGTTAGGGTAGTTCACTCTTAATGGAATGTGCGTGGTGCGAATCCCTGTCCAGCCAACAAATACTGGGATACTCGACATGCTCTTACATCAGTTTATACTATGTTTACTTAAGAAGTATCGCCGTCGACTTCCTGCCACGTTACTGGTACAAGTAAGTCCACTGTAGCATTCTGACTACCTGCCCTGAACCGCATTTAACCACCTAACCTGATAAGGAAGAATGTTGTTTGGAGGTAATATAAGAAAACCAGCAACAACCAGTAGCTTCCAGTTCATGAGAGCATACCTACCGTCTGAATCAACAGACTCCACTCCATACATCCTCCAATCAGAACAGCCAGCAGCCGGCTGCTGTGGCCGAGCGGTTCTAGGCGCCTCAGTCCGGAACTGCTCGTCTGCTACGGTCGCAGGTTCGAATCCTGCCTCGGGCATGGATGTGTGTGATGTCCTTAGTTTGGTTAGGTTTAAATAGTTCTAAGTTCTAGGGGACTGATGACCTCAGAAGTTAAGTTGGTTCAAATGGCTCTAAGAACTATGGGACTTGGCATCTGAGGTCATCAGTCCCGTAGACTTAGAACTACTTAAACCTAACTAAGGACATCACACACATCCATCCCTGAGGCAGAATACGAACCTGCGACCGTAGCGGTCGCTCTGCTCCAGACTGTAGTGCCTAGAACCGCACGGCCTCTCCGACCGGCAGAAGTTAAGTCCCATAGTGCTCAGAGCCATTTGAACCATTTGGACAGCTAGCAACCTGCTGGACCATAACTTCTATATGCGCGAAGCAGCTCCACAGCTTTCTCCAAGTCTGCAACAACCTATTGGGAACTTGATCTGCCCCAGAGGACATGGAGTATACTCAGCAGGATCCGGAGTAATCACAGGAGCAGCGGTGGCCTGTTATACACACGGCAAAAGTGCAGAGTGCACCACTTGTGGCTTTCCAAGGCAGAATGTCAGACATACTGTTGAAGAATGCCCTCGGATTTCATAACCTGGAAATACCTCGGGCTTCGTGGAACTAAATCAGAAGTAATCAGTTATATTTAAGTAATATGTAAATATCTACATATTTAATTGTATTTATAAAGTGATATGTTATTCCCATACGATTGATAATAATAGTGCTGGGACTCCCACATAAGTTCTCAGCGCTTTATATTCGCACCTATTAATTCTGTCAGCGGCAGATCCATGGTTACCTCTGCCGTGATCAGCTATTGAACGTAACGTTGTAGGGGAGAGTGTGAGTGCTGCGCCGACTTACAGTTTCCACCCAAGTCCCTTCATAGGTCTGATTGTGTCGACATCCATCTCACAGTACTTAGCTACATATTTTGGTGCGCTTTGAGGGCCTAGACATGGGCAGAATATGAAACTCTAACGTTCTTTTCTGTAGCAGACATTTCACTGTCTCCATACTGTAAGTTTACACCAGCGGTCCACCCAGCAATTAAACTGTACAGGAACCATTTGAATGAATCATAAACTCCATAGTCTAAAGTTTCTTCTATTTGCCATCTTTTAATTCAGGGCCGGCCACGGCGTGCCAAACTCCACGCGCGCTGCGTGCCAAGGCCCGGCCTGTCACTTTCGTTTGCTCGCTGCTTCTCGGAAGTACCCGGAACGGCGCCGCATTTCATTTGGCATTGCGGTGCGGCATTTTGCGGTCGGCACAACTCTCTGGGCTTGGCAGAATCGTGGTGTCAGCGCTGTTTGAACTTCGCTATTTGTTCATGCTGTGAAGGACGTTCACAGGTCCAGTGGCTGTTTACAGAAAAAGGTGCCGTCTAGCGACCTGTCGTCACAACCCTCGAAAACAAATGGGAATGACTGACGAGAGGGATGAGAATTCTCAAATTGAATAAGTGACAAGTACTGCTTATTTTCTACTACACGACATTACAGTACCATGCAGAAAGAATTTAAACTTTTAGATGACAATGAAAGAGCAAGAAATTACAGTGATCGACAGATGGGATTCGTTGTTCTGTACATCAAGAAGCACTTGGTGCTAAATTTGCAGGCATGGAGCACTTGAAGAAACTGATTTTAAGAATAGTACAATTTCTGGAGTGACAAACATTATTCCATTTTCAGCTGCAACAGTTTTCAAAAAAAATTTCAAATGTGTGTGAAATCTTATGGGACTTAACTGCTAAGGTCATCAGTCCCAAAGCTTACACACTACTTAACCTAAATTATCCAAAGGAAAAACGCACACACCCATGCCCGAGGGAGGACTCGAACCTCCGCCGGGACCAGCCGCACAGTCCATGACTGCAGCGCCTCAGACCGCTCGACTAATCCCGCGCGGCTCAACAGTTTTCAATGGAAATTAATGACGAGTATGGAGACTATATATATTCCTGCAAAGTATGTTGGTTAAGTCAGCGGTCATACTTGGAACGATTTTTCGATTTAAATCTCGCTATTGTTGAATTTACGCAGGAAAAAGGAGTACAGGAACGTAAATTAAAACACCCCCAATCGATTGCAGACATCGCATTTTAAGTGGGCTTGACCGCACACTGCCCACAGAAAGAAATTGCAGGTAATTTCTTTCTGATTTGATCGAGATGTATTTAAAAAGGAAATCTGACAGAAACAACCTAGTTCCCTACGCTCAATGGCCTTAAAGAAAGGGCGAGGTTTTAAGATTTCATTTTGGCTTTGCAAGAATAACAACGATAGTTTTGTAATGCTACTGACGAGACTGTCAGTCTTACATCTGTTTCCGAGCTGATTACGAGACCGTTTGCCGTTTCAGTTGAAAGCGCCCCTGTGTATATGCAGATGTTACTAATTGAACTGCAAGTAACTCCAGTTTCAGCTAAAAATCTCTTTAGTTAAAACTGTCCAGGATGCTACATTGCTTTTCTTATGGAGATATGCCAAGTCTTAATAACGAGGTTGCAAAAGTACTACAATATCTCCATCGGCATATTAGTGTGAAAGACCTTTTTTCGGTTATGAAGCTAAATAAGTCATGATTAAATGGCAGATTGGGTGCGAAAATCAGTGAAATTGTTTGCGTGTGTCCGTATGCCGACAGTTTGTACCAGATAAAAATTATATTATGTCTTCAGCGCGCCAAAAATTATTGATACTGAATATTTAATTAATTTTGAAAACTTATTTTGTTTGTGAACTATATTGACGAGAAACATGAAACATAAAACCGAGTCCTATGCAGTGCGACTGTATTGTCATTTAAATGCGGCGCTTTGGCTGTTTTCCGCTCTTTCGCCGTTCTTACTCTCAGACAGCACAGCGGGGCGGTGGGGGAAATGTGCAGCGAGGCTGACAATGAGCCCCGTGGCACTCGGGCCCTGGCAACGCCCGCGAGCCGAAATCTTGGCCGTACCTGTTATAAACAAATTTACGAAGTGAAGAATTAAGTGATGGCATATATGGCTGAATACTGAAACTAGGTCTGTAGAATACAAGCAATTCATGCTAGCAGAGAGTAGAAGATTTGAAATGTGATGCTACAGAAGAATGCTATGTACTAGATGGATACATCAAATGAGAAGTTGCTGGATCGAATTTGGGAGAAAAGTAATTTATGGTACAACTTGAGTAACAAAAATGATTCAAATGGCTCTGAGCACTATGGGACTTGACATCTGAGGTCATCAGTCCCCTAGAACTTAGAACTACTTAAACCTAACTAACCTAAGGACATCGCACACATCGATGCCCGAGGCAGAATTCGAACCTGCGACCGAAGCGGTCGCGCGGTTCCGGAATGAAGCGCCTAGAACCGCTCGGCCACACCGTCCGGCACTTAAGTAACACAAACGATATGTTGACAGATGACATTCTGAGATGTCAAGGAATTGGCAGCTTGGTAATGGAGGGAAATATGTGTTTGTGTACGGGGTAGGGAGGGGGGGGGTTCAAACACTTTAAAAGAGACCAAGGTAAGAATGCACCAAGTACGTTCCAATGGATATGGATGTAGGTTGGAGTAGTTCTTCATATGCTTGCACAGAATAGCGTGGAGAGCTGCATAGGACTGCACAACAGATACCAGATTTCTAAATGGAACTGAGCGAGAAGTTTCTGAAAGCATGGAACACAGCATTGTATGATAGTATAACGTGAACCATTGCAAATATGTTGTAGAATAAACTGGAAGATTTTGATACGTGGTGCTATCGATGAAGATAGAAGTATATTGAAAGCAATCACGAGAGGAAGGGTGCTGGAAAGAGCACTAAGGGCGGATAACAGTAGGGGCGAACATAGAGTAGAATGTGCAAATAGGTTTAGAGTGTAGTACTGACGTAGAGATGGGAAGATAAGCACAAGCCGGACGGAGTGGCCGAGCGGTTCTAGGCGCTACAGTCTGGAACCGCGCGACCGCTACGGTCGCAGGTTCGAATCCTGCCTCGGGCATGGATGTGTGTGATGTCCTTAGGTTAGTTAGGTTTAAGTAGTTCTAAGTTCTAGGGGACTGATGACCACAGCAGTTAAGTCCCACAGTGTTCAGAACCATTTGATAAGCACAAGACAGCAAAAGATGGAGGACAACACGAACCAGTCGAAATACTGGTTACTTTAAAAATAAAGAATTGACAATCTTTATGTTTAAATATGTTACTGGCTGATATTTTACAGCCGGCATCAATTCTTTAACAGAGAAATAAAAAGGACTGCTGTTCAGAATTTGTTTAACGGAAATAAGAACGTATTACGTACGCACGGAAAAAATTAAACCGAAGATAAGAACGTATTACGTAAACACGGAAAAATTAAACCAGTAATAAGAATTTAACACGTACACGAGAAATAATTAAACTGATTCCATTAAATGGATATCTCGCGAAGGGAGCATGAAGATAAAATCAGAGAACTTCGAGCCCACACGGAGGCTTACCAACAATCGCATTCCCTCGAACTATTCGTTACTGGAGAAGGAGGAGATTAGTGTTCAACGTCCAGTCGACAACAGTGTCATTAGAGACGGAGCACAGCCTCGGGTTAGGGAAGGATGAAGAAAGAAATCGGCCGTGCCCTTTCAAAGAAACCATCCCAACATTTGCGTGAAACCAAATCACGGAAAACCTAAATCAGGATGACCGTACGCGGGATTGAACCGTCGTCCTCCCGAATGCGAGTCCAGTGTGCTAACCACTGCGACTGGGACTGGAAAGGTGGGAAGAGACAGTGATACACAAACTACCCTCCACCACACACCATAAGATGGTTTGCAGAGTATGAATGTAAATGAAGATGTAAAACCTATCAAGATGTTTTCACATTAATAAGTACGTATTGTGAGCAAAACATTACAAACCATTTGTTTCTTAGTAGGGAAGGCAGATCATTCTTGCACTGCGACAACCGTTTGTCACTGCAGTGAAGGTATTAATCGCCAACAGTACGAAGTATGTTAGCCAAAGTACCGTATAACTGTCTAGGCATTAAAGACACGAGTGGCGTCCAATAAGTAATACTACACACTTTTTTCTTGGTAAGTTTCGGTTGAAACAATGCGTAGGTTACTAGAGTAGACGCACCAAATAGCTGCTTATAATAATTAATCTTTATTTACGATCGCCATTTTCAATTACCTGCGATTACAATTTTGATGAGAACACGTATGAACGCGAATGTCATTTATATTAAAGTAGCTGTACTGTGCTCACGTCTAGGCTGGCACCGCTAAACACTGGGGAAGATTTTTTAACAAGTTTCATTATGTTTCCAGAATGAATTATCGCTCTGCAGCGATGACTGCGCTGATTTGAAACTTACTAATGGATCAGGGAGCGTCGTGAGTCGTGTTTCGGTAGCTCACTCGGTAGAACCGTGTCTGCGAAAGGCAAAGGTCCAGCGCTCCAGTTTCTGTCCGGCACATAGTTTTCATTTGCCAAAAAGTTGCATATCAGCGCAGACTCCGCTCCAAAGAGTGGAAGATTCGTTGTGGGAACAGTCCCCTAGTATATGGCTAAGCCATCTCGGCGTAGTATCGTCTGTTCCAGGAGTGCTGGATCGGTAAGGTACGCAGAAGAACTCCTGCGACGTTAAGAAGGTAGTGGATGAGGTGCCGAGGAGAAGTAAGGCTGCTTGGATGGCTCAGTCGACAGAGCAGTTGCACATGAAATGCGTTTCGAATCCATAATGGTATCATTTGGCACACAGGTGAAATACACTACTGACCATTAAAATTGCTTCACCAAGAAGAAATGCAGATGATAAACGGGTATTCATTGGACAAATATATTATACTAGAACTGACATGTCATTACATTTTCACGCAATTTGGATGCATAGATCCTGAGAAATCAGTACCCAGAACAACCACCTCTGGCTGTAATAACGGCCTTGATACGCCTGGGCATTGAGTCAAACAGAGCTTGGATGGCGTGTACAGGTACAGCTGCCCATGCAGCTTCAACACGATACTACAGTTCATCAAGAGTAGTGACTGGCGTATTGTGATGAGCCAGTTGCTCGTCCACCATTGACCAGACGTTTTCAATTGGTGAGAGATCTGGAGAATGTGCTGGCCAGGGCGGCAGTCGAACATTTTCTGTATCCAGAAAGGCCAGTACAGGACCTGCAACATGCGGTCGTGCATTATCCTACTGAAATGTGGGGTTTCGCAGGGACTGAATGAAGGGTAGAGCCACGGGTCGTAACACCTCTGAAATGTAACGTCCACTGTTCAAAGTGCCGTCAATGCGAACAAGAGGTGACCGAGACGTGTAACCAATGGCAGCCCATACCAGCACGCCGGGTGGTACGCCAGTATGGCGATGACGAATACACGCTTCCAATGTCCGTTCACCGCGATGTCGCCAAACACGGATGCGACCATCATGATGCTGTAAACAGAACCTGGATTCATCCGAAAAAATGACGTTTTGCCATTCTCGCACCCAGGTTCGCATCTGTTGACTCAGGGATCGAGACGTGGCTGCACGATCCGTTACAGCCATGCGGATAAGATGCCTATCATATCGACTGCTAGTGATACGAGGCCGTTGGGATCCAGCACGGCGTTCCGTATTACCCGTCTGAACCCACCGATTCCATATACTGCTAACAGTCATTGGGTCTCAACCAACGCGAACAGCAACGTCGCGATACGATAAACCGCAATCGCGATAGGCTACAATCCGACCTTTATCAAAGTCGGATACGTGATTGTACACGTTTCTAGTCCTTAGACGAGGCATCACAACAACGTTTCACCAGGCAACGCCGGTCAACTGCTGTTTGTGTATGAGAAATCGGTTAGAAACTTTCCTCATGTGAGCAGGTTGTAGGTGTCGCCACCGGTGCCAACGTTGTGTGAATGCTCTGAAAAGCTGATCATTTGCAAATCACAGCATCTTCTTCCTGTGGGTCAAATTTCGCGTCTGTAGCACGTCATATTTTTGGTGTAGCAATTTTAATGGTCAGTGTATATGTACTCTACGTACTAAATTCACTTAACTCTCTATATTTCAGTTTTTTATTCCCAGTGAGTATGAAAGATTCATCGTCAGGGCTTGTATGTTTGAGTTGAGGCTTTACGTCATGTCATGGAGAACCAGTCGCACCTGCGTCTTCCGTGGATTTGCGGCTCTGTTAGTACGTGGTAAAACTTATGTAGGCTGTTTGATTTTCATTACACACATTCGTCATCACACTGATATCTGGAAACGTTGGTCGTGTGACTATGCAAGAGTACTGTTAACCAACTTCAGGCAATATTTGAACATTTAAGTAGCGCTGCGGCGCTTATAACTTGATCTGAGTTGGCGTGTGGACAGTGAACAGTTGCAGACTATGCGCTGGCGATAGGGGAATGACTAACATAATCTGTGTCGCGCTCTTGTTGGACAATGGTGAATATAAGGACATTAATAAAATATATATTGAACGAAATTCTTGGAAACCGTCGAGCTAATAAGAATCCACTGATGTCAAGGTCTAATCCACATCTCGAGCAACCGTTTCTGCAATCGCAGATCCACGAATGAAGAATAGACGAATCGTTGGCGGCCGGGCGCCAATCTACGAAGCTGTGATATCGACGAAGAACGCATTAGAACGGTCTCCTGAGGTCTACGTGGATCGAAGATTGTGATGTAGAGGTCAGGATCGCCCAAGGAGCTATCCCTCACGTCGCGTCCGACATCACACGGAGTTATTATGGAAAGTATCCATACAAGAGTCCCTTGTCGTAGAGATAGACTTGATGGCAGTCTTGTGGTGCCCCAGACCGAATATTACTTTTATTCCAATACTCGTATCGCAAACTCCTGAGCAAACAACATTATAGTCGAGGATTATGAGGTCATTTTACATGAAAAAGTGTTTAAGTGTATTTTATAGTACCTATTTATCATCACCTCCACACCGATAGCAGGAATCGAACAGTGACCTTGAGTAAGTGACCATCACGACAGCAGAAAAGCTAAGCGTGGACTTTAGGACGTGGTTCGAAGCTCGTTCATCCCGGATATGTGCCCAGTATCATTACCTCAGCGCCATTCGGCCAAGTCCTCCAGCAAGGAGCGTGCTGTCCTAAAAGGCATATAAACTTCAGCATCCTTTCTGGCCCACAAAAACGTACAATTGAATATTTACGTGTTTTAGAGCAAATTAATCGGTAGAAACTGCTCTTCGTATAGCTCCTGGGAAAACAGGGTTTCATATTGGGTGGCAACGGAGCATAATGTACTCTACAAAATTTTCAGGTCCTGTATGGTAGTGTTCCGCCACGAATTACAAATGCACGCCCTGTAAGTTGTGGACGTGTAACATCCTGGCAGATTAAAACTGTGTGCCGGACAGAGACTCGAAGTCGGGACCTTTGCCTTTCGCGGGCAAGTGCTCTACCAACTGAGCTACCCAAGCACGACTCACGGCCAGCCCTCACTGTTGTACTTCTGCCAGTACATCGTCTCCTACCTTCCAAACTTTACAGAAGCTCTCCTGCGAGCCTTGCAGAATTAGCACTCCTGAAAGAAAGGATATTGCGGAGACATGGCTTAGCCACAGCCTGGAGGATGTTTACAGAATGAGATTTTCACTCTGAAAATAAATTATATATTTTCTATAAAAATGAAAATATGCTCAATGACCAAAACGGCAATAACAGAAGAACAGGAGTGAGTCGTGCTTGGATAGCTCAGTTGGTAGAGCACTTGCCCACGAAAGGCAAAGGTCCCGACTTCGAGTCTCGGTCCGGCACACAATTTTAGTCCTCTAGGAAGTTTCATATGAGCGCACCTCCGCAACAGAGTAAAAATCTCATTCCCATGGGCATGTACCTACTAACCTGATTTTTTGGTTGATATACGTTTGATTCTAAGTCATTTAGTTCAATGTACTCAGCCCACATTTAACATAATTTTTAGGGAGTGGCCTGTTTTGCCGAGAGAGAATAATCCAAAACTTCATTCTTTAGTGAACTATGCTTACAGTTGCATAGTCATAATCTTCATAAAACACGAAACACCTGTATAAGTGATGGTAACAGATCAGCCGTCTCCACATAGCAACGTAGTTGCCGATGCTATCAACTGTCGCATGTGTTCTGTATACCTGTTACGGGAGGAGCTGAAACCGTTATAAATCTACTTACTCGTTGGCGTCCTTGTAAGACAGATCTGTTTTGTTCTACAGGCTGGCTATAATGAAACTTTTGCTACTTGGGACAGCCCCCACGAAAAACGTATGATCGTAGGACAATGAAACATTGTGGAAACATTTGCAAGGACACATGGAACAGAGATAACGAACAAACAATTGAGAGAAATACACTTTATTTCCACATAAGAGGTTAACATTCGTTAATTACGAACCATGATTACGTCGTAGGTTACAAATATCGCTCAACGTAACTGCTATCTGCATCCACGACAGCCTGAAACCGCTCGAGATGTATCGTCTCACAAATGTACGCAGCACTTTTTTGGACGGTGGAACATGAGGTGTTCAGCTGCCGTGACACAGATCGTGCGCTGCTCCCAGGTCGCACATTTCGTCCAGCATTTTCAGCCATGGGAACACGAACTTCTTGAACTATTTGTGGCGCAATTGACCGTCCGCCTCTCTGGGAGCAATTCCCTAATCGCGACTTAATTCGAACTTCTGAAAGATGTTCCTCAACCCCGGTCCCGGAGAAGAACCTCTCCGTGTTCCGTTAATGCGTGATAGTCGAGAGAGCGACAGCACTATTGGTGTTGTTTTGATAACACAGCTTTACAAGCAAAGCCCTGTTCACCTCGTCCGGATCCATATTGACTGTCTGGAACCGTAATTCACACTGATGCTTGTCTTTAAAATTCACGTACCAATACTGGCGACTAGTGGCAACTCGAGACACTAACACTACTTACTAGCAACGCGAAGTCTGCAGCGTACAGTCTGAACATCATTTCTATAAAGCTGGGTACCCACTCAGTAAATAGTTTTCCGTGTTCACTGTCTCAAGTAGTGGAAGTTTAATTATAACCACCCTGTAAACAGCTCATACATTTGTAAAACTATTCACTTAGCGCCAGTTTAATGCCGAATGCGTATCTTTTAAGATACGTATTTATTTAAGTAAGCACTGCTACCTTCAGCTACGATGTTTCACTTTTCTGTTTAATTCCGACGCTTTACAAAGTAAAATTTCAAGGAGTTAAGTGACCTTTTTGAGATTTACATGTGCCTCAGTCTTCCTGCGCCCGTGATACACCGACATGTGGTTAATTTAGGACAATAGCTCCCGTACGAAATTCAATGTCCATGTCTCATGCCTGCCTATGGAAAGATTCCAAGTTGACAATTAAACTGCAGAAATTTGATAATTTTGTTAACTCAGTGTAAGACTTAAATACATGGTCACAAAAGACTTTTTCTAATTACGTAAATATAATGAAAGTGACAAAGTTCTCTGAGTATAACTGTGCACGTTAAAGTTTTTCAGCGTTGTTCGTATAAATATTCTAGATTTGTGTATTAAATTTCATCCAAGATTTTTTTTAAAAGTATCAAGTGTCTGATAAGACTATTACTATGCACGATATAAATAAATTACCTCCACGACAAACTTCGCTATTTTCTGAAACCGTTGGTAGGCGATAGAATTGTATGCAGTAATATCACGTGATTGGAGAATTATTTCGAAACACGGGAAGAATAAAGGCAGTCACCACTTTATGCAAAGGCTGAAAGCGGATACTAAACGTAAATAAGAGCAATACAATGCACTTGCATCGCGGGAGGCTCCTATCGTTTCATTCTGAGAGGTAGGGCATGGCACCAATGAAGTAGTATATTTCTTTCTCCGGCGTACTTCCTTCGTAAGGATAACAACGGCAAATTAAGGAATTTCAGTCTTACACAGAGCAGTGTGTACAATCCTTCTTCCCGAGCACGAATCGCAAATGCAAAAGTACAGTGCTGCACTAGGCATTCACCACCGCATTACTATTCGGCGGTTTGCAGAGAACAGATGGAGATGTTTGATAAGAAAATAGGATGAAATGTGCATATGGCATTGTTGACCGGAAGTCCCGTTCTGAGGAGTTCAGCAGCCCGATGAAAGTATTTTCATTATTTCACGTCATTTCGGTGACTCGAGCATCGATGATCAGGACAAAACACACACAGCACACACACACACACACACACACACACACACACACACACACACACACACACACACACAGACCCTTGCGAAGAATATCCCAGATCCGACCAGCAGTCGAACCCAGGGCCTCGCGATCGAGCGATATCAACACTAACCAGAAGACCCTGAGCTGCTGATGTAACCGTCTAAAATATTGATGTAGTAGTTGATACGGAAACTGTAGTGCTGCAATGTGTATGCATTGAATAGAAACCTAAATTATTACGAATGATGACTGATGGTATTACTGAAATATTTTTAAACTAAATACTTTATCGTAAATAAATGGAGCGTATTTTACAAGAATAAGCTGAAACGCCTATTAGTGTTCAAATAAACCACTGCTCATAAACCACTGGAATGAGTGACAACAGTGATATAGCTGAGAGTAGCCGTCTAGAACGTCCTAAAGTAGAAGGACTAACGTGACAGGTGTTTCATAATGAACAATGCAGAATATCGAGAACACCTGGGTACATGCAAGGGACAGCCAGGTGATCTTAATAATGCCAGGATAAGTAAATAAATAAGGTTCAAATGGTTCAAGTGGCTCTGAGCACTATGGGACTTAACATCTGAGGCCATCAGTCCCCTAGAACTTAGAACTACTTAAACCTAACTAACCTAAGGACATCACACACATCCATGCCCGAGGCAGGTTTCGGACCTGCGACCGTAGCGGTCACGCGGTTCCAGACTGTAGCGCCTAGAACCGCACGGCTACACCGGCCGGCAATAAATAAGGAAACGTGTTTCATCCACGAAAGAAGTGGCTCATAAAAGCATCCCTTCGAGCAATTATGGTGTATTGCTCGTCCATCTGAAACCCTCACGAAGTAGGACTACTAGAGGGTACAAAGAAAGTCCGAAGAAAATAGGCCCATTTCGTCACGAGTTGGTTTAGTAAGGGCGAGGGCGTTACATCCCAAGTCGAGCCACTTAACGTATCACTTCTTCCAATATTACACCTCATGAAACGACGGCGGAGAAATTAGAGGATTTTGAGCACACAGAAGGCTTACCGACACTCGATGTTCCCACACGCCATTCGCGAACAGAAAGGGAAATGGGGACATTAATGATAGTATGGCAAGTATCCACCGTCAAGGACCGAAAAGTGACTTGAAGAGAATGAATGGAAAAGTAAAAGAGACTGTGACGGGCAACGCACGACGGTGGACTGCCTGCTAATAACGTAGTGGAGCCAGTAGCGGTAACAAGTGCTCTCCGACGGCGGACAGCGAGTAGCTCACCTCGGTGTGAGGTGGTGCGATGCCTGCTGTCCTGAGCTGCCGCTGCCTCCGCCGCTACCGCCGCCTGCAAACCTGCCTGGAGCCGCCGCAGACACACACTGAAGCCACCTAACCTGCCTTCGGCCGGCCGCCACTGTGCTCTGGGAGTGGGGGCACCGTAGAGTTTTCTTGCCCGCCACTGCCGGCGGCGTCGCATCCGTCCCGTGCCGACCCACGAGTGAAACCAACACACCGCAGTACGACCACCGCCATCGTCAAGTACCTGTCAAACTGACACTCGTGTCTCCATGGTCTCAACCAGAGGTTTTCCCATTTGCACGAAAACAGGTACCAGTACTGACTTTCATAAATTCAGTGGCGTACTCAGAGGAAGCTCCCATTGACACTTGCAAACGGTCCGCAACACACGTGAATCCGTAACTGTACTGACACTACCGGCCATTTAAATTGCAGTACCAGGAGCATTATTGAAACTTCCTGGCAGATTAAAACTGTGTGCCCGACCGAGACTCGAACTCGGGACCTTTGCCTTTCGCGGGCAAGTGCTCTACCATCTGAGCTACCGAAGCACGACTCACGCCCGGTACTCACAGCTTTACTTCTGCCAGTACCTCGTCTCCTACCTTCCAAACTTTACAGATTATTGTTGTACATACACAGGGTGTTGCAAAAACGTACGGCCAAACTTTCAGGAAACATTCCTCACACACAAATAAAGAAAAGATGTTATGTGGGCATGTGTCCGGAAACGCTTAATTTCCATGTTAGAGCTTATTTTAGTTTCGTCAGTATGTACTGTACTTCCTCGATTCACAGCCAGTTGACCCAATTGAAGGAAGGTAATGTTGACTTCGGTGCTTGTGTTGACATGTGACTCATTGCTCTACAGTACTAGCATGAAGCACATCAGTACGTAGCATCAACAGGTTAGGGTTCATCACGAACGTGGTTTTACAGTCAGTGCAAAGTTTACAAATGCAGAGTTGGTAGATGCCCATTTGATGTATGGATTAGCACGGGGCAATAGCCGTGGCGCGGTACGTTTGAATCGAGACAGATTTCCAGAACAAAGGTGTCCCGACAGGAAGACGTTCGAAGCAATTGATCGGCGTCTTAGGGAGCACGGAACATTCCAGCCTATGACTCGCGACTGGGGAAGACCTAGAACGACGAGGACACCTGCAATGGACGAGGCAATTCTGCAGTTGACGTTAACCCTGATGTCAGCGTCAGAGAAGTTGCTGCTGTACAAGGTAACGTTGACCACGTCACTGTATGGAGAGTGCTACGGGAGAACGAGTTGTTTACGTACCATGTACAGCGTGTGCAGGCACTATCGGCAGCTGATTGGCCTCCACGGGTACACTTCTGCGAATGGTTCATCCAACAATGTGTCAATCCTCATTTCAGTGCAAACGTTCTCTTTACGGATGAGGCTTCATTCCAACGTGATCAAATTGTAAATTTTCACAATCAACATGTGTGGGCTGACGAGAATCCGCACGCAATTGTGCGATCACGCCATCAACACAAACTTTCTGTGAACGTTTGGGCAGGCATTGTTGGTGATGTCTTGATTGAGCCCCATGTTCTTCCACCTACGCTCAATGGAGCTCGTTATCATGATTTCATACGGGATACTCTACCTGTGCTGCTACAACATGTGCCTTTACAAGTACGACACAACATGTGGTTCATGCACGATGGAGCTCCTGCACATTTCAGTCGAAGTGTTCGTATGCTTCTCAACAACAGATTCGGTGACCGATGGATTGGTAGAGGCGGACCAATTCCATGGCCTCTCCTGACCCCAACCCTCTTGACTTTCATTTATGCGGGCATTTGAAAGCTCTTGACTACGCTACCCCGGTACCAAATGTAGAGACTCTTCGTGCTAGTATTGTGGACGGCTGTGATACAATACGCCATTCTCCAGGGCTGTATCAGCGCATCAGGGATTCCATGCGACGGAGGGTGGATGAATGTATCCTCGCTAACGGTGGACATTTTGAACATTTCCTGTAACAAAGCGTTTGAAGTCACGCTGGTACGTTCTGTTGCTGTGTATTTCCATTCCATGATTAATGTGATTTGAAGAGAAGTAATATTTAATGGTTCAAATGGCTCTGAGCACTACGGGACTTAACATCTGAGGTCATCAGTCCCCTAGAACTTAGAACTAAGTAAACCTAACTAACCTAAGGACATCACGCACATCCATGCCCGAGGCAGGATTCGAACCTGCGACCGTAGCGGCCACGCGGTTCCAGACTGAAGCGCCTTTAACCGCACGGCCACACCGGCCGGCGAGAAGTAATAAAATGAGCTCTAACATGGAAAGTAAGCGTTTCCGGACACATGTCCACATAACATATTTTCTTTCTTTGTGTGTGAGGAATGTTTCCTGAAAGTTTAGCCGTACCTTTTTGTAACACCCTGTAGATTTTAATAGTGAAACTAAACGATTAAATACACAGACAGGAAAAAGTCGCAGCACCAAGAAATAATTAATGTATATCAGTAAAATTTCGGGAACACATTCGTCTAGGTAACATATTTAAGTGATTAACAATGCAACTGCTGCCGAATACTGTGCACCTTTCTGGTTGGAAAGTGTACATGTGAAGAAGGTAGACACAAAAATCAACGACACAATGCGCTGCATTACTGGTTCCATCAAATCAACCCCATGCCACTGGTTACCTGTACTGAGTCACATCCCTTCACCTCACGTAAGGCGGAAACAAGCTCTGCTGAGGGAGGCCAAGAAAATCTCTGCATCACCCTCTCTACCGCTGCACCAGGAATTCTATCATCCGCCACAGCAACGATTGCGAGCAACAAGACCAGCAAGTGTTACTGCAAGACAACTCATTGCGGATGGTTTTGATCTAAATGAAAGCTGGAAGCATGAATGGTCAACAAAAACATTGGAAACAAGAGCCCATCACCTTGATCCCACAAAGAAGTCAAAAGCTGTTGCCCTACCGAGGAACCTTTGGTGCCGCCTCAACATTTATGTGGGCATTTGAAAGCTCTTGGCTACGCTGGTTGTTGTAGGTACTTCAGGTACAAATGGGGCTGGATCAGTTCACCAATGTGTGAATGTTATCAAGAAGAGCAGACAATTGAACATTTAGTCCAACGCTGCCCACTTCATTCATACCCTGGAATTCCCGATGATTTGTTCACTCTCACACCCAGATTAATTAACTGGCTGAAAAACACGGACTTTAAGGTTTAATCTTGTCTAATATCATATGTATATTGTATAAAATCATTTGCCTTATATCAACTGTATATTGTACAATATCACCATACGATTAAAATAAAAAATGAAAGATTGCAAGATCACATGTAAGCGCGAGATAAGCCATTGCAAATGTGAAATGTTGGTACATAAACAACCAGCGTAACCGCTAAAATGCTCATTGTAAGCATGCAAAGGTGCATGCATTGTGTTGTACAGGTGCCAGATGTCAGCTTGTGGGATGGAATTCCATGTCCGTTCCACTTGGACGGTCAATACAGGTACGGTGTGTTCGATCGGAGACAGACCTGATGACCTAGCAGGCCAATGCAACACGTCGACACTCTGTAGAGCATGTTGGGCTAAAACAGCGGAATGTTGGCTAGCGTTATCCGGTCGGAAATCACTCCCTGTAATTCTGTACATGAATGACAGCACAACAGGTCGAATCATCAGATTCCAGGGTCCGTGAGATAACCAAATGAGTGCTTCTTATGTCATACGAAATCACGCCCCAGTCCATAACTCCAGGTGTAAGTCCGAACTTGACACCACATAAGACGAAAATGGCGGTGGTCTGGAGTCAGTACAGTGCAGGCCGTCTGTCTCGGAGCTGTCCTTGAAGGAACCGATTTGTAACTGTTTGTTGTGTCACCGCTGTGCCAAATTCTTCTCAAATTGCTCCTGCATATGCAGTACGACGCGCCAAAGCCATATGCCCTTCCGGTAGTGCCACATGGTTATCCGAGCCACCGTACATTCCCGTGACCGCCGCCAGCTATCATGTACAGTGGCTACATTCCTGCCATGTGTGTCTGCAGTATCGCAGAGGAACATCCAGATTCTTGTAGCCCTATTACACGACCTCGTTCTAACTCAATTAGGTGTTGATAATGGCGTCTTTTACCTAAAAGACCTTCTTGACTGACATCAACTGCCCACATCCAATCTCTTAGATAACAAACGCTCACGACTACTGCAAGAAGCATTTAAAGCAAACCTGATTTGCAGTCTCATGGTGACGCTGCTAGAACCCTCCTATGCGACTGGCGTGAAACCTGAATAGGCATCACCTTTGAGATGTAGAAACACGGCTACCAACTTTCGTTTATGACGCACAACTGCTTCTTGGTGTAGCGATTTTTTTTCCGTCAGTGTACAGGGTGCAACACTAAGTGCAACGAAGTGGTACCTCTGACAGCAACAATGGCTCCAGCCCGGTTGGGTATGGACTCCAGGATGACATACTGGTGTCTTATCCAATGCTGCTACAACTCTGTACCAGAGCACAACAATCTCAGGCGCTCCCGCTTGATGGGATACCAGTCTCTTGTCAACCCTTGACCAGACGTCTTCAATGGAAGAGCGATACGGAGAATATGTTGGCCAGGGCAATATTCGAATACCCTCTGCATCGAGATATATCAGGACAGCGCGGGCAACATACAATTTTGCATTTTCTTGTTGAATGATGTTACAAAGAATTCGAACTCAAGGCACAGCCATGACGATGTTGTGTACGCATTGAGACCCCATACCATCTCGCCAGGTGTTGAGCCTGCGTAGTGAAGAAAAACGCAGCCTGCCAACGTTGGCTCTCCTCAAAGCTTCGACACTCCGATATGTCCATCGTGATGCAGTAGACATAACTGTCATTCGTCAGAAAAGACGACATGACGGCACTCGTCTGTCCAGTGTAGTTGCTGGTCGTATCACTGTCCGCACGTGTGTCTTTGCTACTGTGTCAAGGGAAGCCCTAAGAATGGTCGCCATGCTCACAGTTTGTGCTGCTCTAGACGCCGCCGCAGTATCTGTGTGGATGCTTGTATCGAAAGCCATTTTTGGACTCAGTGTACGTGACGTGGCTGGATGCCTTAGCACTACACGGGGGTTAGTCGCTTGGGTTCACACATACAGAAAATGAGACGGAGTAGATATAGTTCAAGGATTTTAAAGGATGTTTTGATGAAGTCTTCCAGCTCACCTTTTTCGCCCGAGACAGGGCCAAGTAGTGTCTTGTCCTACACAATTGTTTCGAGCCATTTTCCTAGTTCAGGAATGCTCAACCTTTTTAGGTTTGAGATCTTCTACATCCTCCCCCCATGAACCATGGACCTTGCCGTTGGTGGGGAGGCTTGCGTGCCTCAACGATACAGATAGCCGTACCGAAGGTGCAACCACAACGGAGGGGTATCTGTTGAGAGGCCAGACAAACTTGTGGTTCCTGAAGAAGGGCAGCAGCCTTTTCAGTAGTTGCAGGGGCAACAGTCTGGATGATTGACTGATCTGGCCTTGTAACATTAACCAAAACGGCCTTGCTGTTGTGGTACTGCGAACGGCTGAAAGCATGGGGAAACTACAGCCGTAATTTTTCCCGAGGGCATGCAGCTTTACTGTATGATTAAATGATGATGACGTCATCTTGGGTAAAATATTCCGGAGGTAAAATAGTCCCCCATTCGGATCTCCGGGCGGGGACTACTCAAGAGGACGTCGTTATCAGGAGACGGAAAACTGGCATACTACGGATCGGAGCGTGGAATGTCAGATCCATTAATCGGGCAGGTAGTTTAGAAAATTTAAAAAGGGAAATGGATAGGTTAAAGTTAGATATAGTGGGAATTAGTGAAGTTCGGTGGCAGGAAGAACAAGACTTCTGGTCAGACTCAGTCAAAATCAAATAGGGGTAATGCTGGAGTAGGTTTAATAATGAATAAAAAAATTGGAGTGCGGGTAAGCTACTACAAACAGCATAGTGAACATATTATAGTGGCCAAGATAGACACGAAGCCCATGCATACTACAGTAGTACAAGTTTATATGCCAACTAGCTCTGCAGATGACGAAGAAATTGAACAAATGTATGATGAGATAAAAGAAATTATTCAGGTAGTGAAGGGAGATGAAAATTTAATAGTCATGGGTGACTGGAATTCGACAGTAGGAAAAGGGAGAGAAGGAAACATAGTAGGTGAATATTTATTGGGGCTAAGAAATTAAAGAGGAACCGTCTGTTAGAATTTTGCACAGAGCATAACTTAATCATAGCTAACACTTGGTTCAAGAATCATAAAAGAAGGTTGTATACATGGAAGAATCCTGGAGATACTAAAAGGTATCAGATAGATTATATAATGGTAAGACAGAGATTTAGGAACCAGGTTTTAAATTGTAGGACATTTCCAGGGGAAGATGTGGACTCCGGCCACAATCTATTAGTTATGAACTGTAGATTAAAACTGAAGAAATTGCAAAAAGGTGGCAATTTAGGGAGATGGGACCTGGATAAACTGACTAAACCAGAGGTTGTACTGAGTTTCAGGGACAGCATAAGGGAACAATGGACAGGAATGGGGGAAAGAAATACAGTAGAAGACGAATGGGTAGCTCTGAGGGATGAAGTAGTGAAGGCAGCAGAGGATCAAGTAAGTAAAAAGACGAGGGCTATTAGAAATCCTTGGGTAACAGAAGAAGTATTGAATTTAATTGATGAAAGGAGAAAATATAAAAATGCAGTAAATGAAGCAGGCAAAAAGGAATACAAACGTCTCAAAAATGAGATCGACAGGAAGTGCAAAATGGCTAAGCAGGCACGGCTAGAGGACAAATGTAAGGATGTAGAGGCTTATCTCACTGGGTGTAAGATTGATACAGCCTACAGGAAAATTAAACAGACCTTTGGAGAAAAGAGAGCCACTTGTATGAATATCAGTAGCTCAGATGGAAACCCAGCTCTAAGCAAAGAAGGCAAAGCAGAAAGGTGGAAGGAGTATATAGAGGGTCTATACAAGGGCGATTTACTTGAGGACAATATTATGGAAATGGAAGACGATGTAGACGAACATGAAATGGGAGATACGATACTGCGTGAAGAGTTTGACAGAGCACTGAAAGACCTAAGTCGAAACAAGGCCCCGGGAGTAGACAACATTCCATTAGAACTACTGACGGCCTTGGGAGAGCCAGTCCTGACAAAACTCTACCATCTGGTGAGCAAGATGTAGGACAGGCGATATACCCTCAGACTTCAAGAAGAATATAATAATTCCAATCCCAAAGAAAGCAGGTATTGACAGTTGCGCAAATTACCGAACTATCAGTTTAATAAGTCACGGCTGCAAAATACTAACGCAAATTCTTTACAAGCGAATGGAAGATCAGTTTGGATTCCGTAGAAATGTTGGAACAAGTGAGGCAATACTGACCTTACGACTTATCTTAGAAGAAAGATTAAGGAAAGGCAAAACTACGTTTCTAGCATTTGTAGACTTAGAGAAAGCTTTTGACAATGTTGACTGAAATACTCTCTTTCAAATTCTAAAGGTGACAGGGGTAAAATACAGGGAGCGAAAGGCTATTTACAATTTGTACAGAAACCAGGTGGCAGTTATAAGAGTCCAGGGGCATGAAAGGGAAGCAGTGGTTGGGAAGGGAGTGAGACAGGGTTGTAGCCTGTCTCCGATGTTATTCAATCTGTATATTGAGCAAGCAGTAAAGGAAACAGAAGAAAAAATTGGAGTAGGTATTAAAATCCAGGGAGAAGAAATAATAACTTTGAGGTTCGCCGATGACATTGTAATTCTGTCAGAGACAGTAAAGGACTTGGAAGAGCAGTTGAACGGAATGGACAGTGTCTTGAAAGGAGGGTATAAGATGAACATCAACAAAAGCAAAACGAGGATAATGGAATGTAGTCGAATTAAGTCGGGAGATGCTGAGGGAATTAGATTAGGAAATGAGACACTTAAAGTAGTAAAGGAGTTTTGCTATTTGGGGAGCAAAATAACTGATGATGGTCGAAGTAGAGAGGATATAAAGTGTAGATTGGCAATGGCAAGGAAAGCGTTTCTGAATAAGAGAAATTTGTTAACATCGAGTAAAGATTTAAGCGTCAGGAAGTCGTTTTTGAAAGTATTTTTATGGAGTGTAGCCATGTATGGAAGTGAAACATGGACAATAAATAGTTTGGACAAGAAGAGAATAGAAGCTTTCGAAATGTGGTGCTACAGAAGAATGTTGAAGATTAGGTGGGTAGATCACGTAACTAATGAGGAGGTATTGAATAGGATTGGGGAGAAGAGAAGATTGTGGCACAACTTGACTAGAAGAAGGAATCGGTTGGTAGGACATGTTCTTAGGCATCGAGGCATCACCAATTTAGTAATGGAGGGCAGCGTTGAGCGTAAAAATCGTAGAGGGAGACCAAGAGCTGAATACACTAAGCAGATTCAGAAGGATGTAGGATGCAGTAGGTACTGGGAGATGAAGAAGCTTGCACAGGATTGATTAGCATGGAGAGCTGCATCAAACCAGTCTCAGGACTGAAGACCACAACAACAACAACAACATCTTCTACATGCAGTTTAGTTCATTTAGAGATGTACTGACTTAGAAATTCGTAAAGGTTTAAGCACAGAACAACACCGTACGCAAAATTAATCATTTTACTTGTACGAAATACAGAAAATGTAATTATGTTCGAGTATAATGACTTTTCTGGAGAAAAGGAATCTACTCTGTAGGAGTCAGCATGGGTTTCGAAAAAGACAGTCGTGTGAAACCCAGCTCGCGCTATTCCTCCACGAGACTCAGAGGGCCATATGCACGGGTTCACAGGTAGATGCCGTGTTTCTTGACTTCCGCAAGGCGTTCGATACAGTTCCTCACAGTCGTTTAATGAACAAAGTAAGAGCAGATGGACTATAAGACCAATTGTGTAATTGGATTGAAGAGTTCCTAGATAACAGAACGCAGCATGTCATTCTCAATGGAGAGAAGTCTTCCGAAGTAAGAGTGATTTCAGGTGTGCCGCAGGGGAGTGTCGTAGGACCGTTGCTATTCACAGTATACATAAATGACCTTGTGGATGACATCGGAAGTTCGCTGAGGCTTTTGGCGGATGATGCTATGGTATATCGAGAGGTTGTAACAATGGAAAATTGTACTGAGATGAAGGAGGATCTGCAGCGAATTGACGCATGGTGCATGGAATGGCAACTGAATCTCAATGTAGACATGTGTAATGTGCTGCGAATACATACAAAGAAAGATCCCTTATCATTTAGCTACAATATAGCAGGTCAGCAACTGGAAGCAGTTAATTCCATAAATTATCTGGGAGTACCTATTAGGAGTGATTTTAAATGGAATGATCATATAAAGTTGATCGTCGGTAAAGCAGACACCAGACTGAGATTCATTGGAAGAATCCTAAGGAAATGCAATCCGAAAACAAAGGAAGTAGGTTACAGTACGCTTGTTCGCCCACTGCTTGAATACTGCTCAGCAGTGTGGGATCCGTAGCAGATAGGGTTGATAGAAGAGATAGAGAAGATCCAACGGAGAGCAGCGCGCTTCGTGTCAGGATCATTTAGTAATCGCGACAGCTTTACGGAGATGATAGATAAACTTCAGTAGAAGACTCTGCAGGAGAGACGCTCAGTAGCTCGGTACGGGATTTTGTTGAAGTTTAGAGAACATACCTTCACCGATGAGTCAAGCAGTATATTGCTCCCTCCTACGTATATCTCGCGAAGAGAACATGAGGATAAAATCAGAGAGATTAGAGCCCACACAGAGGTATACCGACAATCCTTCTTTCCACGAACAATACGAGACTGGAATAGAAGGGTGAACCGATAGAGGCACTCAAGGTACCCTCCGCCACACACCGTCAGGTGGCTTGCGGAGTATGGATGTAGATGTAGATGTACATGTACATGTAGAATTTTCTGTACGTCAAAAGTTGTAAGGCTGCTGCTCAGTTTACATGATATAATGTACGTGAAAAAATGTAAAATGCACGTCATGATAAACGTTAAAAATTTTTGTAAGACACTTGGCTTTGCATATGGCTGTTCGAATGTGTGTGAAATCTTATGGGACTTAACTGTTAAGGTCATCAGTCCCTAAGCTTACACATTACTTAAACTAAATTACCCTAAGGACAAACACACACACCCATGCCCGAGGGAGGACTCGAACCTCCGCCGGGACCAGCCGCACAGTCCATGACTACAGCACCCTAGACCGCTCGGCTAGTCCCGCGCGGCTGCATATGACTGGCAAGTTTATTATAATCTGGTGAATAATTTGTCAGAGTCAACCTGACAGTCTGAATGATGAGGTTCAGTCGTTTTAATCCTACATTTAGACTGCGCTATGTTCATGGTTGAAAACGCCGCCTCACTTAGATAAACTGAGCCAAAAAACGTCTGAGGACACTTTTACAATGTTAGGGTAAGTTTTTACACTCACTAATTTCCAAAAGTTATCTTCGTAGCTCTGTCTTCAGTGGTGTCAGGTTGGACTTACACTTTTTTGCAGCTTCTTGATCCCATTACGTTTGTTGACCCGACACTTCTGACCGTATTTGAGAAAAGAGTTCCTATGGTGCGAAGTATTTAAGTGATCATTACCTCCATCGCGCATCTTGTTGTTTCGTGAAAGCTCGAAAACAGATGTTTGTGTTGTGTGCCGTTGTGTGGCCTGCTGGAGGCGGTGCTCGTTGCCCTCCCCGCACCTCCTCCTGTGCGCTCTCCCCGCTCATCGCAACCCCCGCTCACAACGCGCAGAGCTACAGTTCGAGAGAATTTGACCTCACCACGAAGGAGGAAAGACCGTTGCTTAGCGCGAGCGTTAAAGGCGATGAAACGTAAGGGGCGAGGAGACAGGCGGAGACAGAGTTGTCAGATTTGCAGCCTACAAGTACCGTGGGAAACACCCTTTGTCGACAAACTGGTACTTCACATAAGCGACTCATTTAAAGAGATTTCGGACAAAGATTTTGAAAGATCGATTCATAAAGCAATGGCGATCCACCGGTCCATCGCAACCCTGTGCTAGTTTAATGCACCTAGGAAACCTAAGCTGTCTCTGAAATTTCCCGAACTTTGGCCACATGCAACTAGTTCGGTAAACTATCACAGTGGGTTCCACACACATATAAGCGTTATCTACATCTGTAGCTACATCTGCATCTGCACTTGCAACTGGATCAACTAAGTAAACGGTGCCCTTAGGATCTGACCCCTTGCTGTTCCATTCGTGGATCGCACGCGGCGATAAGATCTGCCGGTACAACTCTACACAACTCCGAATTTATCTCTTTTTACTGCCTTGGTTGTATGCACGTAATACGTATCTTGCTTCGTTCTGGAACGTGGGCTCTCTGAATTTCGTGAATAAAGTTCTTCGTGACGGGCAATTCCTTTCTTGAAATGATAATTTAATCAAGACCCTGAGCTACCGACAGGCGTCGATATACATACAGTTGAAATGTGTACCCCGACCGGGACTCAAACCCGGGATCTCCTGCTTACATGGCAGACGCTCTATCCATCTGAGCCACCGAGGGCATAGAGGGTAGTGCGACTGCATGGACTTATCCCTTGCACACTCACAGTGGGACCCACATTCTCAACTTTATGTCCACACACTCCATTCGTAATGCCCCTGCCCATTACACTCATTACTCGTGGCAGACAATCTTACCGAATTCCGTAAGAGTTCGGGCAATACGTTTGCATCCGCACAGAAGAAGAAGGTCAATAGCCGGTTAGCCTGAACTATATGAAGATGGTATCTATTCGTCGGTAAGTTCATCTCCCCATTCAGTCTCCTTTATCTGTTTAACTTAAGGGCTCCAGATATTCAAAGGAGTGATGAGCTAGTAAAACCAGTTTTCTTAATAACCCCCTTCGCATTTGCGGTGATGCTGGGTTACTCTCGTGGCCATCAAGATCCACGAATCTGTCCCCGATCGTCTATGTGCGGGACTAGATCGGATGTCAGCTCCTCACAGCGCCTGCTTCCCGCATATCAAGAACCAGTTACAACAGCTGTGGGCTAGCTTGCCTCAGGAGAGCATACAACGCCTTTATACAGTCTTCTCAAGCGATTCAGCGCATGCTTTCAGGTCAGAGGTGTTGCAACGTCTTACTGATAAAAGGGCTCATGTTGCCACATTCTCTGTAAATTTGACTTGGTTTTGTCATCTCCGAAATAACATGACACAGCTTCTTAGCTCGTGAGGTGTCATTTCGTTTGCTCCTCCCCTTCTGGATGCTTTATCATTTTTGTCGGACAGCGCATTTCGAATTACATCTGTTATGGCCAGTCACACTGTTTATAACAGGAACACTTCTTGGAAAGAAATCGAATCAGGTATCGTAAAAAGAAGGCTACAGATTTAGTAGACTCAGAGATGCTCAATAAAAATGTGAATATATATTTCATCATCCTCATCATCATCATCATTTAAGACTTATTATGCCTTTCAGCGTTCAGTCTGGAGCATAGTCCGCCTTATAAAATTCCTCCATGATCCCCTATTCAGTGCGAACATTGGTACCTCTTCTGACGTTAAGCCTATTACCTCAAAAACATTCTTAACCGAATCCAGGTACCTTCTCCTTGGTCTACCCCGACTCTTCCTACCCTCTACTGCTGAACCCATGAGTCTCTTGGGTAACCTTCCTTCTCCCATGCGTGTAACATGACCCCACCATCTAAGCCTGTTCGCCCTGACTGCTACATCTATAGAGTTCATTCCCAGGTTTCCTTTGATTTCCTCATTGTGGACACCCTCCTGCCATTGTTCCCATCTACTAGTACCAGCAATCATCCTAGCTACTTTCATATCCATAACCTCAACCTTATTCATAAGGTAACCTGAATCCACCCAGCTTTCGCTCCCGTACAACAAACTTGGTCGAAAGATTGAACGGTGCACAGATAATTTAGTCTTGGCACCGACTTCCTTCTTGCAGAAGAGAGTAGATCGTAGCTGAGCGCTCACTGCATTAACTTTGCTACCACTCGCTTCCAGTTCTTTCATTATGTTGCCATCCTGTGAGAATATGCATCCTAAGTACTTGAAACCGTCCACCTGTTCTAACTTTGTTCCTCCAATTTGGCACTCACTCCGTTTATATCTCTTTCCCACTGACATTACTTTCGTTTTGGAGATGCTAATCTTCATACCATAGTCCTTACATTTCTGATCTAGCTCTGAAATATTACTTTGCAAACTTTCAATCGAATCTGCCATCACAACTAACTCATCCGCATACGCGAGATCGCCTATTTTGTGTTCACATATCTTAATCTCACCCAGCCAGTCTATTGTTTTCAACATATGATCCATAAATAATATGAACAACAGTGGAGACAGGTTGCAGCCTTGTCTTACCGCCCTGAAACTACTCTGAACTATGAACTCAATTTACCGTCAACTCTAACTGCTGCCTGACTATCTATGAAAAGACCTTTAATCGCTTGCAAAAGTTGACCTCCTATTCCATAATCTCGTAGAACAGACAATAACTTCCTCCTAGGAACCCGGTCATATGCCTTTTCTATATCTATAAAGCATAGATACGAGGTGTGGCTAGAAAAAAACCGGACTAGTACTGGTGAAACAATAAAACGAGTGCAATAAGGCTGAAAGTCGCGTGGCCTGTCACGTGACTCTCGCTCCGCCTACTGCTCGAGTTTCATCTGCCTCCTGCACTCAGTCTGCCCGTGGCGTCTGTTTTAAGTAGTTGACGTTTTGTCTGTGCGTCGGAAAATGTTGAGTGTGCAGAAAGAACAGCGTGTTAACATCAAATTTTGTTTCAAACTAGGAAAATCTGCAAGTGAAACGTTTGTAATGTTACAACAAGTGTACGGCGATGATTGTTTATCGCTAACACAAGTGTTTGAGTTGTTTAAACGATTTAAATATGGCCGCGAAGACACCAGTGATGACACTCGCACTGGCAGACCATTGTCAGCAAAAACTGATGCAAACATCGAAAAAATCGGTAAACTTGTTCGACAAGATCGCCGTTTAACAATCAGAGCAGTGTCTGAGTTAACAGGAGTTGACAAGGAAAGTGTTAGGCAGATTCTTCATGAAAGTTTCAACATGAACAAAGTGTGTTCAAAAATGGTTCCAAAGTGTCTCACAATTGTACAGAAGGAACGCCGAAGAATGATTTGTTCTGACATCCTGGAAAACACTGAAAGTGATCCCACCTTCTTACAAAATGTTATTACTTGCGATGAATCGTGGTTTTTTACTTACGATCCCGAAACTAAACGCCAATCGATGCATTGGAAAACTCCTGGTTCTCCACGACAAAAAAAAGCACGAATGTCAAAATCGAAATTCGAGGCAATGATTATTGTTTTTTTTTTTTTTTTGACATCAAACGGATTGTGCACATTGATTGGGTACCAGAGGGACAAACAGTGAATCAGCATTACTACATTAGCGTCCTGGCTACCCTACGTGAGCGAGTACGGAGAAAACGGAACGATTTGTGGAGAAAAAAGTCATGGATCCTTCACCAAGACAATGCCCCAGCTCACAGTGCGTTGTCAGTGAAGACGTTTTTGGCAAAACACAACATTCCCATCTTATATCATCCACCCTACTCACCTGATTTGGCCCCCTGTGACTTTTTTCTTTTCCCTAAAGTCAAGTCAGCTTTGAAAGGAACTACATTTGAGACTGTTGAAGCAGTAAAAGAAAAAGCGACGGAAGTAATGTATGGACTTACCGAAAATGATCTGCAGCATTGCTATGAACAGTGGAAAATTAGTATGGAGCGGTGTAGATACCGAGGAGGAGAGTACATTGAAGGAGATAACATGAAATTGTAAATAATTGTAAATAAATGTTTTTTCCAGCATCAGTCCGGTTTTTTTCTAGCCGCACCTCGTACAATTCCCTGTCCCACTCGTAATACTTCTCCATTATTTGCCGTAAGCTAAAGATCTGGTCCTGACAACCTCTAAGAGGCCTAAACCCACACTGATTTTCATCCAATTTGTCCTCAACTAATACTCGCACTTTCCTTTCAACAATACCTGAGAAGATTTTACTCACAACGCTGATTAAAGAGATACCTCTGTAGTTGTTACAATCTTTTCTGTTTCCATGTTTAAAGATTGGTGTGATTACTGCTTTCGTCCAGTGATGGAACTTGTCCCGACTCCCACGCCATTTTAATTATCCTGTTTAGCCATTTAAGACCTGACATTCTACTGTATTTGATGAGTTCTGACTTAATTTCATCCACCCCAGCCGCTTTATTGCACTGCAATCTATTGACCATTTTCTCCACTTCCTCAAATGTGATCCTATTTCCATCATCATTCCTATCCCATTGTACATCGAAATCTGAAACATTACTGATCGTATTTTCACCTTCATTGAGCAACTCTTCAAAATATTCACTCCATCTGCCCAAGGCATCAACAGGATTCACCAGCAGTTTTCCAGAACTGTCCAAAATACTTGTCTTTTCCTTCTCACCTCCCTTTCGAAGACTGCTAATTACACTCCAGAATGATTTTCCAGTAGCTTGACCCAAAGTCTCCAACCTGTTTCCAAAGTCTTCCCAAGATTTCTTCTTGGATGCTGCAATTATCTGTTTGGCTTTTTTTCTTTCTTCAACATAACTTATATATTTACGGTAAATAAATCGAAGCTGCTTGCAGAAAATACACTTTAGCTATGTAGGAAGTGTGGAGATAGTGGTACCAAATTCAGCAACAATGCCAATCTTTTTCACACAAAGCAAATATTCCTAGCGAGCAGATAAGGCGCGGGTAGCGTGAACTATCTTAGGCGTTTAGTATTCGACTAAAAGAAAGTCAAATACCTCTAAACAGAACAGCTCAAAATTATCAAGCAGAAACTGTATTATGCAAATAAGAATTACAGTTATAAAATATTCAGCAACTCTAACCTGTAGCAGCAGAGTGTTTCCACAAAGTGTCACATACAACAAATACAGGCTAAGTATGAACTTATTTAAATAAAACGATGTCTAACACTATGAAACTAAACATAAATCAGTAAACAAACTCTACATGTGGAATTCCTCTTCCCGCTCTCTTCGACAATAACTTCGAAATCTGGCACAGATGTAGTGCCCGAGGCGACGTCCATATTCCGCAATTAAAAGGACTAATAAATGCTGAAATGTTAGTATCCTCGCGAATAGAGAAGCGACAATATTTTGTTTTTGACACACGGCAGGTATTAAAAGAATAATTTCTCTCTTAACCAATAATAATATGACTGGAAATAACGTATTCGTCCTGTTGAACACACAGCAGGCATTAAAAGAATAATTTCTCTCTGAACCAATAATAATGACAGCAAATAACGTATTCGTCTTGTTGAACATGTGTTCCGACAATGCAGTAAATGTTCAGGTTTAGCGCAGAAGGCATTTACTGAAAAGTTCCCGGAGACAGCTGTACCTCATAGTAATACGATTCATCGACTTCTTAAGAAATTTCCAGAGACAGTCTCAGTGTTAGATGCTCATCTAACTGCAAGACCACCTAAACTAAACGAACAGAAGTTGTTGACTGTTTCTGACTACGCAGCAGAGCCAAGAAGAATCATTGCTCTACTTGCAACAAAACGACATCGGGCTTGCAACCGTGCGTAAATCCGTTAGGCGAGTATGGAAATTGTTCCAGTATAAAGTTGCAGTAGCTCATGAATTGAAAAATGCAGATCATGAAAAGCAAATCCGTTACTTCACATCTTTTATATCTTTTATTGAGAGGATACCATTGATATTCTTGATGTCACCTTCCAGACAGACGGGGTGTCGTTCCACCTCTCTGATCGTGTTAGCACACAAAGCACACGATTATGAGCAACGGAGAATCCCCGTGCTGTGCCGGAAACGCCATTGCATGATCAAAAAATTGGAATGTCTGTAACATGCAGAAACTGCAAGCAGGAAGTGTGTCCCAATGAAATTAAGCGGGCTCAGACTTGTGGGCGTAATTTCCAACGTATGTCATAACTGTACAGCAACTTTCCGAACGTAGTGTACAGCCAAATAACGTTGAGAATAGGATTTCAAATAAGAGCTCAACAAAGATGGTCGCAAGGCAACCAACGACGTAAACACCACTGAGCGAGTCGTCTGTAAAAACACTCTGGTGTGGCATCCCACGGAGCGGACGTAATTGTCTCAGCAGTAATATCTTCAATGGGTGTTATAAAACTCTTTAATATTAGGGGTGAAAATAATTGAGGCCGTAGGGTGCAAGTACTGCTGTGAGATGAAGAGATGGCGCAAGAGAGGAATGTGGCAGGCCGCATGAAATCAGCCAGAAGACAGATTACTCAAAAAACGTATTTAGTATCAATGCGAAGAACGACTTAAGACAAAAACATTATTTAGTATCCATGGCAAGAAGCGCACACGGGTCGGTATCTGCTGTGATCGACAGATTAATTCATGACTGTTGAATACACAAAAATCAAACCGTATCCCCCGTCACGTAGGATTATTTCCCGACCCAGCGTTTGTTCACACGTCAGCGTGACAGCGTGACGACTTTTGCGTGACACGTTAGGTTTATATCAAGGCACGTGGACGGATGAACTTAAATCGTAGATATATAAGTCCCTTCGCACGTCGCGTCCTCTGCCAAGAAGTCCGCGTATTGTTTTTGATCGACAACGATAGTTTCGTAGGCGACCCCCTGCATGCGTGGATTACACACGCCTCCTCCGCATTCTGCCAGTTAATCTGGGCCCGGCATCTTCCTCTCCCACAGCTACACTGACGCGGTCGTTCCACTTAAATCGCTCCGCACAGAAACCACTATTCCAGTGACTCATCGCCGAGCAAGGTGTCCTATAATATCGGATGAGTTCATCTGTTTAGGTGCCTCACGCTACAATTATTTGTTTTGAAGCTCTTCGTCCCTCTCAACATGCTGTCCTTGTAAGATTAATTTAAATACCGTAGCCCGGTAAAGTGTTGACTCTGACACAGCTTTGTAATACTTGGCGACGAAGCAAGCGACACGCGATATCTGTGGTGGTTACTCATTAGTGATTCTGTTGTGGATTGGCAGGAGAGCCAACCCAGGAATATTAGAGGAAGCCGAAAGGCACGCGTTTTAGCTCACACAGGCTGTCGTGAGGCCTGGAACAGGAAAGGGAAATTAGAATGTAGAAAAACGGACGTAGCTGGTGGAATACTTAACTTTAATCCATTAATGGTGAACGTCGGTCTGACGGTACATGATTAACAAGATCAATAGCAACTGATAATGGCGCCTTGCTAGGTCGTAGCAAATGACGTAGCTGAAGGCTATGCTAAATATCGTCTCGGCAAATGAGAGCGTATTTTGTCAGTGAACCATCGCTAGCAAAGTCGGCTGTACAACTGGGGCGAGTGCTAGTAAGTCTCTCTAGACCTGCCGTGTGGCGGCGCTCGGTCTGCAATCACTGATAGTGGCGACACGCGGGTCCGACGTATACTAACGGACCGCGGCCGATTTAAAGGCTACCACCTAGCAAGTGTGGTGTCTGGCGGTGACACCACAGATTCTGTCACTCAATAACATTTCGGAGCTGCTTTCGTCGCTTAATCAACAACATATCCAGTTTCAATAAAAACTCATTCTGGAAACATCCCCTAGGCTGTGGGTGAGCCATGTCTCCGCAATATTCTTTCTTTCAGGAGTGCTAGTTGTGCAAGGTTCGCAGGAGAGCTTCTATGAAGTTTGGAAGGCAGGAGACGAGGTACTGGCAGAAGTAAAGCTGTGAGGACTGGGCGTGAGTCGTGCTTGGGTAGCTTAGTTGGTAGAGCACTTTCTCACGAAAGGCAAAGGTCCCGACTTCGAGTCTCGGTCCGGCACATAGTTTTAATCTGCCTGGAAGTATCATATCAGCGCGCACACCACTGCAGAGTGAAAATCTCATTCTGTAAATAAATCAGTTCCTCTTGTATCAAAATGCACTCTAAGATAGAAAAAAATTACACACCATGAAGGAGTGATGCGAATGGAACAGAAATCGGTAGACGTGAGGTACATGTACAGACAAATAAATGATTACATTTTCAGAAAAACAAGATGATTGATTCGAGAGACGAAGTGAATGAAGCTTTCGTCCATCTCTGGCCCTTATCCAAGCAGTTATTCCGCTTGGCATTGACTGATAGAGTTGTTGGATGTCCATCTGAGATATATCGTGCCAAATTCTGTGCAAGTGGCGCGTTAGATCGTCATAATCGCGAGCACGTTGGAGGGCCCTGCCCACAGTGCACCAAATGTTCTCAGTCGCGCTGTGATCTGGCGACCTTGCTGTTCCAGGTGAGGTTTGGTAAGCCTGAAGACAAGCTATAGAAACTCTCGCGGTGCACGGGCGGGCATTATCTTGCTGAAATGTAAGCCCAGGCTGGCTTCCTATGAAGGCAACAAAACAGGGCGTAGAACATTATCTCCATACCGCTGTGCTGTAACGGCGCCGCGGATGACAACCGAAGCACTCCTGTTGTGAAAAGAACCACCACTCCTTTCTGTCGGGCCGTATGGCGGGTGACAGTCAGGTTATCCCACCGCTGCCAGGACCGTCTTCGCTGGCCGCCTGAGCTCAACTCGAAGCGGGACTATCACTGAAGACAATTCTACTCCTGTCAATGAGATTCCAGGCCGAAGGAGTGTCTGGAGACACCCCATACAGCGGTGGGATATCAGCCTGCCAGCCAGACGGCCCGACAACGAGGAGTGATGTTCTGGGGTGCCATTTATGTCCATAGCAGGACCCATTTGGTTGTGATCAGCGGCACCCTCACAGCACAGTGGTACGTCGACGATATTCTTCTCCCCGTTGTGTTGCCCTTCATGGCATCCTGGCCTTATATTTCAGCACGATAATGCCCGCCTGCAGACGGCGAGTGTTTCTACTGCTTGTCTTTGTGCTTGCCAAACCCTACCTTGGCCACCAGGGTTGCCGGATCTCTCCCCAGTTGAGAACGTTTGGAGTATTATGGGCAGAGCCCACTAACTAGCTCGGGATTTTGATGACACGAGGCGGCAATTGGACAGAACTTGGTACGATACCTCACAGGAGGACTCCTAAAACTCTGTCAGTCAATTACAAGCCAATAACTGCCCGTATAAAGGCCAAAGGATGAAAATGTGTTATTGACTTGCACAATTTGTAAAGCTTTTTCTCTGGAATAAATCATCCAATTTTTCTAAAACTGTTTGTCTGTACGTATACGTGACATCCATCGATGTCCATCCCATTCGAATAATTCCTTAGTGGTGCGTCATTTTTTTGTGTTAGAGTGTAGTAATATACGCTTTTTTATAGAGTTCCTAATGCTGTTTCTTTTTCACTGTCAGAGAATATGTACGAAAACAAGAAAAAGTTTTGGTGACGATAATTCGATATGTGGCTGTTATACTTTGAGTGTTTCCTAATCTTCAGTAGACTGAAATTTTCCCTTTCAGTTTTTTATTTGTTCGCGATGGAAGTAGAGCAATGACATATAACGACAGCGCTTTTAATATTTCCGTTAAATCCTTTTTTTTAAACCTTGTTATCATCCGTCAGTGCTCTTTTTGTATTAACTTAGTCGTCGTCTTTCTGTTTTATAAAAAAAACGTACACGTTGAAAAAGGAATTACCATATCTCTCGATATCGAAACACTCTTCTCTTGGATCGCATTTCGCCCGGGCAGTGCAGTCATGGCTGGCCCTCGTCCCGTGAATGGCGGTACCTGGACAGGAAAAAGAAAAATGGTTCAAATGGCTCTAAGCACTATGGGACTCAACTTCTGATGTCATTAGTCCCGTAGAAGTTAGAACTAGTTAAACCTAACTAACCTAGGGACATCACACACATCCATGCCCGAGGCAGGATTCGAACCTGCGACCGTAGCGGTCTCGCGGTTCCAGACTGCAGCGCCTAGAACTGTACGGTCACTTCGGCCGGCACAGGAAAAGGACAACGAGGCTACACCTTCACGTGTATTTCAGAGTTTCGAGATGTCTTTCCATTCCTTTTGTTGGAGCCGGGTTTCGTTCTTCTCAGTTGTTCGTTTTTCAATGGCGTCGATTTTGCTTACGTGTTTACCGTTTCGATGGGGCAGTATACTCTTGTTTCTTCAGTCAGCATTCAAATCCTGCTACATTGCAAGTGTGTCCAATTATGCACTGGACCAGGACTGTTAGTGCCTCACTACAGTACGAGTGTGCCCCATTGTGCAAAAATTCTAGCTTGTTATTTAGTGTAAGACTAATATACATTTAATCCTGGCATGCATTTGAAAAAAAATGTTTACAAACTGACATGGCACAGCGGGCGTACAACAAGGATCAGTAATCACATAGGAACCTGGGGTCGCAAACGCTACGAGAGGGCGCTACGGTAAGGTGTGGGCTGGCATCGTTGGAGACTGATTGAGTCGTACATTCTCCCGGACCGACTTGATGTTCGCACGTATCTCGTATTCCTGTGAGGTGTTCTGCCGGACTTGCTGAATGATATTCCCGTACCTATTCATAACCACAGTCGAGTTTACCACGACAGAGATACCGCGCATTTCGGCAGACAGGTGAGCACACATCTGTAGGCAACCTTTCCGGACCGCTGGATTGATCGCGGCGGACCACTGGCATGGCCACCACGATCACCCGGTCTGTCCCCAATCGATGTCTTCCTGTGGGGGTATATGAAAGGCATTGCGTGTGAAACACCTGTTACATCGCTGGAGTACCGAATGGGCAGCATCGTTGCGACAGCAGGATGTCTTCGCTATACAGTAGCTATCTTTGAGGGGGTGCGCCGTTGAATCCAGCGTCGATGCCAGGCGTGTCTCGACGCATCCATTTGTAGCAGTTGACTAAATAACTGCAACGCCATTTAGTAGCTCCTTGTGCCCTTGGCGACCGCGGTTCCTATGTGATTACTGATCCTCGTTATATGCCCCATGTGCCACGTCAGTCAGTAAACGTTTTTGCGGATCACCCTACATAAAAGGCAATGTCCCGACTGAATGGCTCATTCACTGACTCATCATTGCTCAGCCCAAACCACTAAGAATAGAAACCTGAATGTTGCCGAGATTGTTCACCTTAACTTGTAAGCGTTGTTTAAGATAGGATTTTTCGAAATTCCACCCCTTAGGGGCTGAAAGAGGACCAAGTCGATTCACTAACTAACTAACTTATTCGTCAGTGCCTTGCCCAAACCGGTAAGGCTAGAAACTTAGAATTTGGAGAGGGCATGGATTTTGTATTTTAGGCATATTTCAAGAGGGGCCTGATCGAAATTCCACTTCCAAGGAGGAGAAAAAGAGGATGAATGGTGTTTTGAAAATACGTCGCTATTAAGCCAATTTTTAAGCTATAACTACGAAAAGTGGTATTTCGTTTCAAAGTCAGAAATAAAAGAAAATACGTATTTCAGCGATTGTGGAAATTCAACCACTAAAGTAGCAAAGTATTGGGTGAAAGTTTTTTTGAAATTAAATCCTAATCAAAGAACTGCTAAAGCATTTTAAAAGTTGCATGTATGAAAACTGGTAATTGGCTTATCAAATGGTTCAAATGGCTCTGAGCGCTATGGGACTTAGCTTCTAAGGTCACCAGTCCCGTAGAACTTAGAACTACTTAAACCTAACTGACCTAAGGACATCACACACATCCATGGCCGAGGCAGGATTCGAACCTGCGACCGTAGCGGTCGCAGAGTTCCAGACTGTAGCGCCTAGAACCGCTCGGCCACCCCGGCCGGCCTTTGGCTTATCGGTTACAAATCAATTTTTTTTGGAAATTCAACCCCATAAGAGAGCGAAATAGGGTATGAACTACACTCCGTCCTAATAGACCTGAAGAGAGTAGCGACCGCAGTACCGTCCTCAGGCCACAGGCGTCATCGGATGCGCTCTCCCGGCCGTTGTCAGTTTCCGTGACTGGAGCCGCTACTTGTCAACAAGTAGCTCCTCAATTGGCCTCACAAGGGCCGAGTGCACCGCGCTTTCCAACAGCACTCTGCAGACCGGACGGTCACCCATCCAAGCTCTACAGCGCTTAACTTCCGTGATCTGACGGAAACCGGTGCCACCACTACGGCAAAGCCGCTGACGGGTAGGGGACGAAAAGTTTTATGGAAATATTTCAATATGAAAGCGCTTTTTAAGCTAAACCAATGAAAATTAGTATCTCTCTCCTCAGTTATATACAAATATATGTTAGGGAATGAAAGTTTCTAAGGAAATATCAGCACAAGAACGCAAAAGGCATGACTAACAAAAACTTTGGACTCCAGCTACAACAATCGCGTTTTGCAGAAAGAACATTCGGAAAAGACCATGGGCCTTAATTAGCATGAAAAGTTTAGAAGGTGCTGCAAATTTCAAACAATATAAAAATTCTATTTAAGAAAAGAAAAAATTTGTGCGGACGATATACTTTAGCCGAGCGAAGCACCGGGTGCTGAGCTAATGTGGAATAAATTTAAGTGTGGCGTGATGTAGTGTATTAGCCATTTATTACAACGTTCTGGAAGAAATGGAAATCGACAAGGGGAAAAAGGTGTATTGTTTGTATTATTTTAGACGCTCTGAAGCGATTTCGGAGTAGCTTGCTTGGATATTCATTGATGAAGTGACTAGCCTCTAAACTGTAGATAGTTTTTTCCTTCCCAGCTAATGTATGTTAGATGATATCATTGTGACTTCCTGGCCGATTAAAACTGTGTGCCGGGCCGAGACTCGAACTCGGGACGTTTGCTTTTCGCAGGCAAGTGCTCTACCAACTGAGCTACCCAAGCACGACTCACGCCCCATCCTCACACCTTTACTTCTGCCAGGAGAGCTTCTGTAAGGTTTGGAAGATAGGAGACGAGGTACTGGCAGAAGTAAAGCTGTGAGCGGGGCGTGAGTCGTGCTTGGGTAGCTCAGTTGGTAGAGCACTTGCCCGCGAAAGGAAAAGGTTCCGAGTTCGAGTCTCGGCCCGGCACACAGTTTTAATCGGCCAGGAAGTTTCATATCAGCGCACACTCCGCTGCAGAGTGAAAATCTCATTCTGGATATCATTGTGGATCTAGAAAGTATGTCTCATATCGAAAAACTGTAGAAATTATACTTTCGTAATGATGTTTCGAAACGCTAATGTATTACAGCACGGTAAAACTATTTCACAGTAGCTGACTTTTGAAAACGAAACTTCTGTTATTATTGATAATACCATTTTCATATAATAAAAAATTAAACATAAAAAGATCATGATCTAGGATATGTTAATTGACGGTTAAATTCTATAAAAGCAGTTCAAATAAAAGTAAAAAAGATACTTTGCTGACAAAGAGAATCGATCTGTCGACACGATTGATAACTTTGAGTGTTACTTATTGAACTACTGATGACATTAAGATAGACAGGCGAAACGTGTGTAGATAATAGAAGCCAGAAACTTTCGAAGTCGATTTCTTTCTTCCCAAGACAAGAAATCCGTAGATGTGGTATGCTAAAGACTGAAACAGATTTCAAAGGTCTTCAAACCAATAATCCGACTAAAGCGTTGCGAACAGACGAATCGAGAGACACGTGGCAAAAAATGGCGTTGCAGTTTATCAGCTATTCATGTGTGATTTCACTTATGGTCACTCCCTGTACATAGCTTCTGTGGAATCTTCTTTTCTCTTCTCTATTTTTTTTTTTTCAAGGTCTGGTCTGTGTAAAAATGGAAACGAAAGTGAAAACGAAAATTCTTTTAACAATTTTGTTTGCATCACCACCAGCCGTAGCAGGGACGGAAATAATCGTATTGTAAATAAAACCGCCTTTTCTTGCTGCAGTGTATTTTATTTTTCCCAACTGCAATGTATTTTATTTTTTCCAAACGCGTTTCGTCTTTTATTTTAAGGCATCGTCAGCGGGATCTAGAATGATACAGTTTTGTTTTGATATCCGATATTTGTAGATTATAAAACAGTTCACGTCTCGTTTTTTGCTTAAATGATTTTGGTAGCATCCGCGTTTCCTTTAATCTGGTGACATGCTGGAGGTCGCACTATAACTTCACTCAGAAAACATAAGCGCTTTTTTATGTTTCTAACTTTTATCTTCACAATATCCATATTGTTTGCCTTTGTTGCTGCGGAGCACTAGTAGTCTTCTGTCACTAGTTGTTGATAGTTGATCGAAACCTGTGACTTAAATTCGTAGTTGCTATAAGATGACTTTATGTCTCATTCTGTTTTATTTGTTTACATACACATTGGCAACCTAACGAAGTATATTCAGAAAACTAACGTCTATTCATTTCTGTTGTGTTTATATCTGCGCGCGCGCGCGCGCGCGCGCGTGTGTGTGTGTGTGTGTGTGTGTGTGTGTGTATGTGTGTGTGTGTGTGTGTTGGTGGTGGTATTTCAGTGCGACTTGTAGAATGTTGAATATGAATGTAATAGCTGTTACAGAATAGTTAAAACTTTTGGTGTTCAGTTGATTTGAGTTTTAGCTTAAATGTTTTGCGGAAGGATCCATGGACAAATAAGTGGAAAGCGGTTGGGTGGTATTATGATTATAATAGAAATCCTCTGTTGCAGTGTTACTGTACTGTTTTATCCGTTAGTGTAAACAATGAGTTGTTTCGCATGTGTACGTGATCATTCTGCAGGGTTTTCTTTTGTTGTTTGGTTTTCTATATTTGGTAATTTTTTGAAAAATGAGGAGGTGTTTTTAATTGTTGGTTCTAATTATTTTAAAGTCATCCTTTCTACAGCTTTCTTTGTGAATGTGTTCTCTTTGATGCTCTGCAAATGTCCAGTCATTTGTTCCATACTTCCAGGCTCCCATGTGTAACTTGTATCTGACGTCAAATGTTCTGTCTCTTTGTCCTACGTATCTGCCTTTACAACTGTTACATTGTAATTTATATATACCTACTTTTAGGTATACGTCTCTGTCTTTTGTCAGTTTTGTCTGTAGAGTATGCTATGTTTATGCCCTGTCTTTTGAAATTTTGGTGATTTTATGTGTGAGTTTGTATTTGTATGTCTTTGTATTTCACCCTGTGTTTTCTCTTATAGTTTTCTTATTATTCTGTGTAAGTTTTATGGTACTGAGTGTTGGTAATGCTGGTTGATTCTGTTGTGTTGTAGTCTCTGGTTTTGTGTTTCAACTTAACAGTACCAGAAACCTTAGACATCATAGACAAAAACCTGAAAACACCTACTCAACTCCCTGATGAACACATTAATGAAATACTCAAATTAATAAATATCATGACAGAATAAAATTACTTCCAATTTAATAATGAATTTTATTTACAAGATGGTGGATTACCAATGGGGTCCCCAGTTTCGGGAGCTTTAGCAAATGTTTTTATGATCCACACCGAACATATTATTTTCACAAAAATGGTAGCAAAAGAATAAAACATATTATACTTGTTCTGGTATATTGAAGACATACTGTGCTTAATAGACGAATCACAAACAAAAATTTAAAAAATACGTACTGACATCAACAAGGTATGTAAAAATATGAAATTCACAACTGAAAGACAACAGAATAATCAGATTAACTTTGTGCATAAAACAATCAAATAACAAATCATTAAGCATATGTTTGAAATTTACCGTAAACGCACAGTAACTGAAATAATCATTCCGTAATCCATGAACCACACACTTCCAAAAAGAACAATCAGAAATTTGACACATGCTACATACACTCAATACAGTGCCACTCAACAAAGAAAACTACTAATAAGAGACGTAATAATGCAGATAGCAAAAAACAGTGGTTACAATAGTAACACAGTCACAAGGTTAAGCAACGAAATTAAAAGTAAAATAAAAGCAGAAAAAACAAAACCACAACAGAAACAAACACAACCACCAACACTTAGTACTATAACAACTACACAGAATAATCAGAAAAATATAAGACAAAACAAAGGATGGTACACAATGATATACAAATCCACGCAGCTGGCCGCTGTGGCCGAGCGGTTCCAGGCGCTTCAGTCCAGAACCGCGCTGCTGCTACGGTCGCAGGTTCGAATCCTGCTTCGGGCATGGATGTGTGTGGTGTCCTTAGGTTAGTTAGGTTTACGTAGTTCTAAGTCTAGGAGATTGATAATCTCAGATGTTAAGTCACATAGTGCTCAGAACCATTTGAACCATTTTTCAAGATAATATGCAAATAATTAGAATAAACAATTAAAGACGTTTTCTAACCCTGCAAGAAAATTACCACATACAGAAAACCAGACAATAAAAGAAAACCCTGTTAAATGATCAAGCACACATGCCGAACGACTCATTGTATACACTAATAGATGAAATAATAGAATTTCGCTCCAACAGAGAATTATTGATACCATAATAACAATAATATCACCCAACCCGTTTCCACTCACTAGTCCATGAATCCCTCTACAAAACATTCAAACCAAAACTCAGATCAGCTTAACATTAAAACTTCCACCCACTCTCTGGTAGCTATTACATTCATATTCAACGCTCTACAACTCGCACTGAGTAACCACTGACACACCCATACCCATAGCCACACACTCACCCACCCACCCACACATCTACACACCCACCGACCCACACACCCCCCATTCACATCCCCCCCCCACACACACAGAAGCACGTACACACACAACATGTCAAAACAAAACGGTATCATTCTATACCCCACTGAAGATGCCCTGAAGTAAAAGGCGAAACGCGTCTGGAAAATAACATATATTGCAGCAAGAATAGGCGATTTACATTCACAAAACGAAAATTGTTGTATTTGCAAAGTTTAGCTACAACTTCCAGCTACTTGTCTACATAGTCGCTGCTCCTACTGAGACATCTGTCGTGGTCATCGACGACAGTGCTTATGCTCTCCCCAATTCCCTATGCTGATATGCAGCTCGCTGTCTGTGTGCCAAAATGCTGGCATAAACAGCGGTTCACGTGTACATAGAAACGAAAATCAGAAAGAGCCAAGTCTGGACCATATGGTGGGTTGTGAAACATTTCCCATCAAAAAAGCTGCAGGAGCATCTTTGTTGCACCTGCAGTGTGCGGCCAGGCATTGCCATGAGGACAGCCACGTCTGACGGTTACGTTACGTGGGCTGCGTGAAATCAGGCGAAACCCCTAAGCACACAATTCACACTCGGTGGGAGACACGATTGTTGTACGAAAGTTTGTCCGCTCCCTGTACGCTGAGATGCGAAAATTGTGACGTGACGCGATTGACAGGCATACTAGAGACACTGCGCAACTGATTTGTCCAAAACTTCGTAGGATTTTCATTTTTGTTTTTATTCCGCGATCGATTGGACCTTGAAAAACAAAGTAGCCCTTGTTAAATTTCATTACTCGGTTCTGATATGACATTAGTACAGTAAGTTCTTTCTTAAAAGTATTCTTTTTACTGAGGAAGCTACCTTTACAAATTATGGGAAGCACAATGTAAGAAATATGCAGTTCTGGGCAGTTAAGAATACGCAGGGGACTGAGGCATTTGAACATCACAGTGGAGGGTGAACCTTTGGCGTGGGATTATTGGAAATTACGTGATTGGTCCTTACTTCATTGATAAAGCCTTAACGGTTCCTCTTCTTAGGGAAAAGTGCCAGCTGAAACACATGGATGTGTAATGAGGGGCAGAAAGATTGGCTGGCCTGAATAATTTAGAGCGCAAGAACAGAACATAGCACATGTCCAAGTTCAGAAATGTCAGTGTTCACAACTCTAGCGGTCTGTGGAGCTTCAGCTTGGTGTTAACATCGTCAAATAGAAGCAATATAACAGATGGGATACAGTAGATGTCGACATTGATTCGAATTTAACTCACAGTATCATTCCTTTTGAAAATCGTTATTCGAGCACAGTTGAAATATAAGAACTCCGTGTTGGTAGAATTACTGCAACGACAAGCGTTTCACGTATGTTTGAATGGCAGACTGGCACAGTCAGCCTTTGGCTGTGGAGCGGTGCTACGTTCCTGACACTCGATGGCTCTTTGGCATCGGAAAGCCACGATCAAGCTGCAGTTTGACGCAACGTACTCTCGAACTAAGACCCACGAAGTAGAGAAATTTTTACGAGACGTGATACATGTTGATCTGAAAGAGCTGCTGGGTACCCACTTGTCTGTTGTCTTCAGCGCTGTATATCTTAAGTTCGCTGACGATGAGGCATGTGACAAACTTCTCAGACACTCGACGGATTATTACAGATTTTGTCACTCTTATGGAAACGTGGATGGGGTAACATCTGAACGCACTGGACTGGGAGTACACAAAATGTGCGTGTGTTTGAGCTACCATTTGAAGTTACAGCGGAATAGTTTACCCTTGCTCTTCGACCGTATGATACTGTGCTTGGCCATACGGCGAAAAAATCAATGACCTTCGAAACTTGCCCTGTCCTTAACAGGGTGCGACAACTGCACCACCATATACCTTCGTATCTCAAGAAAGCTGGTTGTCAGGCGATAATTATTTACGATGGTCAACCGAGGACCTGCTCCAGATGTGAACAGGTAGGCCGTGCACGTACAGAATGCCTGCAACGCCGTCTCGTGCAGATGCTCTCAGACGATCTTATTCCGCTGTCGGTAGCGACTTGTATGCCGATTACGTGACGCCCCTTCTATGTTGGTACAAGCCTTGGAGGCCGTTGCAACAGTTCCTGAGGGGTTCCCAGCTTCTTCTGGCGCCGATGCCGCTGTTGCCCCTCGTCGAGCCCAGGAGGACCGCATGAACCGCTGCAACGACAGGACGACGTTGCGGTGGAAATTGAAGAACAGGATGCCGCATCCAGCCCCTGCCCTGCGCCGGTCACAGAGACAGTCTAAACAGAAATGCCGAAACGCCATAAGAAATGGCGCACAACGACCGAGGCAGTAGAACGGCCCAAGGAAGAAACAATGGATGATGAGTTCGTCAACCGATACACCGATCCGACACGGCCGATCCTAACGCACCACATGGTTTGATGTCTTTCCGCGCTACTGGCGGGACCGCGCACTGTGGACATGCGGGAGGTCACCGACGCTCCACCCCCGGGGTTGCACCCACGACTAAGTCTGCCTCTCGGGTTTCAGTGTGATCGACCCCCCTGGGAGACTGGGCGCAGGAGACGGAGATGCGGGATGCTCTTCAGGACCCTGGCGGTATACCAATGAAGTTGGCAGCGTCTACGTTGACGGCGACAGACGCCTTGGCCGGCATGACCTACAATCGCCGCTTCCTAACTCTTCGCCCTGAAGTCGCTCCACACCATGACCACTGCCTACCTGCAATACCAAGGACAGACCCCGCGACTTGATGGAACAGGCATACCGGCTCGCCACGAACAATGTCAGTTGCATTACTTTTGCTTTCGAAACCCATGTGCTGCAAGATGCACTATGAGCTGTGAATCTGAATGTTTTTTTTCTTCAAGAAGTTCGACCCGGACTCTGTCTCGATGCCTACGGATATGACGCCTAAGCCACGCCTTCAGATGTGGGCGGAGGAGGTACGACTTCTCTGCTCAGGGAAGGGATTATGGCAACTGATGTATCCTATTTACCATCGGCCCGTGGGGTCGCACTCACGGTTGCTACAGTCTTGTGAACTTGCATGTTCCTTCCGGAACCGACACAAGGAGAGAACGCCACATCTTTTATTCCTAAGGCATAACACTGTTCTTCCAGGGGAATACCGACCACTGGGTAGTAGTCGAAGATTTCAATTGTGTGCTCAGACCATCTGATCAGATGACGCACTATACCACTTGCCCTGCACTTCAGGCTCTTGTAAAGGACCTGGCTTTGTTGGACACATGGGTCACACAACACGGCGATCGAAAGGCATATACCCGTTTGGATCGAGTTTACGTCACATACGGCCTGCGATCGGCAGTTGTCAGTGCTGACATGTGGCCGGCAGCGTTCACGGACCACGTAGCATATATGTGTATTCGCAACCTCCCCCGCCAACGCGTTGACAAAGGAGGGGATAGTGGCACCTCAATGTGGCCCTTCTTGATTAGGTAAATTGCAGACGCGAAGTTGAGTCCAAGTGGAGCAGATGCCAACGGCGATCACCCGCCCACGGTTCCACACTTTAATGTTCGTTACTGTGTGTCAAGCCGCCTTGTGCCGAACATTATCCAGCTATGGACGAGATAGAGCGTTCTGGTATACCGTGACCACTTATTTCTGTTACACTGCGCTCTGTGACTGGCTGTGTAACCTCTGTCACCAGAACGACAATTGGCAGAAAACTACGTCAAGGCCCACTTGCTACATATCGCCACGGTATGTCTCGCGGATGTGCGGGTGCGGGCGAGGACAGCTGATGATGTTATTTGAGAACGACCTTCCCTCCGTCATATCATTCAAGACAAGAGACGACGTAAGAGGCAGCTCATTATGGAGCTCGAGACGGAGGATCGACAACGAGCTGAAACGCAAATGAATATCGTCCGAGATTTCACAGAGTCATATACACCACTCTACGAGTGAGAGCACAACATGGATGCAGGAACCAGGGAAGTCCTATCCGACCTACCTGTCTCTGGGAACCTGCAAGATGGTGACTTTGGAAGAATTCCGAGAGGCTATGTTGCGCGCTGCTCCCAATAAAACGCCAGGCCCTGACAGACTCCCTCCTGAATTTAACAAAAGGTTTTTTGATCCTATGGGCCCAGCGTGGGTCAGCATGTACAGAGGAGTCCTGAACCAGGAGTTTCAAGTGCCATCTGAATTCAATGAGGTCCTCTTGATTCCAGTGCCCAAATCTTTATTTTCGCCCATTGACAATGTTAAACATCGATTACAAACTGTTAGCAACGCACCCTTTGAGAGAGGCTCAAATCTGTGGTGTCACCGCCAGACACCACACTTGCTAGGTGGTAGCCTTTAAATCGGCCGCGGTCCGGTAGTATACGTCGGACCAGCGTGTCGCCACTATCAGTGATTGCAGACCGAGCGCCGCCACACGGCAGGTCTAGAGAGACTTCCTAGCACTCGCCCCAGTTGTACAGCCGACTTTGCTAGCGATGGTTCACTGACAAATTACGCTCTCATTTGCCGAGACGATAGTTAGCATAGCCTTCAGCTACGTCATTTGCTACGACCTAGCAAGGCGCCATTATCAATTGCTATTTATCTTGTGATGCATGTACCGTCAGACCGATGTTCACCAATTATGCATTAAAGTTAAGTATTCCAGAAGCTACGTACTATTTTTGCTACTATAAAGACCTTGTCCTGTTCCAGATCTCACGCCATCCTGCGTGAGCTTAAACGCGTGCCTTTCGGCTACCTGTCATAGTGGATTGGCTGTCTTGCCAGTCCACAACAAAATTTACAGTAATGGTGGCCATTCACACTGAGCACACCTGTCTCGGATGAACCCTAATGTGTTTACGACTTTGAACACCTATAGATGTGTTGTGGCGTTGATGCAAATATGCCGCCTCCAGAGCGCTTTTGTTCCGCTGGATTTTTACCAGGCTTTTGACCGCGCCGAAGACGGTTTTGTGCGTGCTGTTATGGATCACATAGGTATCCTGCGCGTGACGACGTCTATTGTGCTTCGTTTAATCAGTGGGGCGGTCAGGAGAATTACGGTAAACAGCTATCGGTTCGCTCCCGTCCGCGTCAACAGGTGCGTCAGACAGGGCAGTTCTCTTTCTGGCATACTACTCGCCATTACCCTCTAGCCCACTCTTGACGGACTGCGACAACGCTTGAAAGGTCTTAACCTCCGCTCAATGATCTTTCGATGTGGCGCGTACGCTGATGATGTGATGTTGTTAGCACGGACTGGTGACGAAATAGCTATACGTACGGCGCTTTCCTGGTTCCGACAATATGGAGATGGGACGAGGCGCCGGCCGCGGCTCTAGGCGCTTCAGTCCGGAACCGCGCTGCTGCTGCGGTCGCAAGTTCGAATCCTGCCTCGGGCATGGATGTGTGTGTTGTCCTTAGGTTAGTTAGGTTTAAGTAGTTCTAAGTTCTAGGAGACTGATGACCTCAGATGTTAAGTCCCATAGTGCTTAGAGCCATTTGGACAATTTTTAGACTATGCTGCAAGTGGTCAGCTCTGCTTTCATCTTGCAAGCAAGACTGGCAGACTTTACCACTTCTGTTAGCTGCTAGAAACCAGAGAGAATGTCTTCTGATCCAAAGTGACACACATCAATGGTACCGACGTGAGCAGCCACCTGCAGTTGGCTGCACCCTGTGCTATTCATGGCATCTGGGAGGAGCCTTTCCACATCTGGAATGACTCCGCCCGGTATGCACACGGAGTGAACATTGGTTTTCTTACCCTTAGAACCATTTGAACCATTTTGAGACGAGGCATGCCTTCAGAACGTGATTTATCCCTGACAAAGGTCCCACAGGTCCCACTGCTCAAATGTTTACAGATATCGTTCCATTGACGCATACAATGTAAGACGGCCTTTACGTATCGAAAAATCTTAGAACGACTCTGCACACAGGCTCGCCTCAACAAATTTAAATCGTTGGACATCCTACAACGAACTCAGTTCGTCAAAGTGTACATGGCATCGCAACATAACAATCACGCTCACATATTACCATTGACAGACATAATGGCATTCAGGAACATGCAGTGTTCGGACACGTGGTGAATGCCGATGCAGGTTTTAAGATCTGCTTTGTTACTCTTACTTTATCCTTCCACAAAGGAGGTGTTGGACTCAATCACGTCAAGCACTGACACTGGCGCTGTACTTTCGCTCAATGCGTTGACTCTGGCTTTTACCAATGGACTATCTTCCTGGTATCCTGATAGCAGAGGTGGCCTCACCGGTACCTGTTGGATAATAATCGCCCTCGCATATCAGGACGTTTTCCATGGAACCCAGCTATATGTTGGGTGTTATACCGGAGACACAGAATCCAACAGCAAAGATTTATTTTAGCGTTCTCCAACAGTGGAATCCGGTTAAGGACATTGTATGACGACACACCAAGGTCGACTGGACACGAGTCTGGCGATCCATACACCCGATAAAGGCTACACGCTGTTCACTTAACTGTACGTTCCCATGTGCACCAGTGAGCGATGCTAGATACGGATGAACACAGACTGAACTGTGATCCAGCATGCGAGTGCTGGAAACTGATCCACCAGATACTGGCCTTCCTCCTACGCCATCCTTTGCTTCGAACGTGCCCCCTTGATCTCTTTCATGACGACACCATCTATTTCCCGATGACCCAGATGAAATCGGTCAGTTGGACAAAAGGAATGGCGGTACACTATATTTACCACCACGGCGAAAAGGAAGTCCTCGATCTGTGGCAATACATAATGGACGAGCTCATGGTCTTAACGAACAGAATGCAATATCGGAACCTTTTTGATAACTATCTGGGGTCGTCGTTCATGGACTCACCACCCAACTTGGGTGCGCCGGGTGTGAGAAGAAGTTGAAGCACAGACGTGATGTTTCCACGATCCCCATACGGTGACAGAAACAGTCTCTGACTGCTTTCAGCGGTTCTCTTTCGTTCACATTATTGTCATAATTTTTGGCGTATGGCTCCCATGTATTTGTTGATCTTGAAAATAAAAGAATGCTTCAGCACACTTCGGTGGTAGGATGGAGGAGGCTTCCCGGGCAGGCCTCGGAATTCGACCCTTTCCCGCCTTGCCTCCTCCAACCTGCCGCTGACTCAGGTCCTCAACTAAAAATATAAAAATTGAAAAAATGAAAAAAATACAAAAAAGACTTGGTAGCCTGCGGCGTTCATGGAGTATCGACTCTGCATGTGGCGAGTTCTATAAGTGTTTCTTTGTGTTGTTTCTTCAACGAAAAAAAATTAAAAACAAAAAAAGTCGGTAGAGTACTTGCCCTCATTGACACGTAAGTCGTCGAACTGAGGGAAAAAAATTGAAAAAATGGTAATGGCGACCGCTCGCGATAAGCAGGAAATAAAAAAGGGGGTAGCGTCTTTGATTAGTAATCAAAACGTTCTAGGTCTCGGGTTCAATCCTCGCCGCTGCTTAAATTCTGAATAATAGTAATCAGCAATGGCGGCCGAAGACTTCCCCCATAAGAAGTCACCCTCGTTCTGCCAACGGCCTTCTCAAAGAGGGCGGAGCAGCGCACGGAGGTTTAGGGCATTCTCTTGGCCTTTGCAGTGGGCATTTGCTCTTAAAATTCCGAAGAATCAGCAATGAACAACAGCATGAGGATGCAGAATGCAATGGAAACCACTGCATTAAAGGCACACAATGTTTATCCATAGGACGCGTGGTCTGCAAAAGAAAAAGAAAATATCATCATGATCTCTTCATTGGCAAAAGATTCCGGAATAGTCTCCCATTTTTCCAGTACTGCCAACGGGTAGGTGGCCATGAGAAAACGATTGATTAACCACGAAAGGATAACATTTTACGAGTCAAAAAAAATGTTCAAGTGTGTGTGAAATCTTATGGGACTTAACTGCTAAGGTCATTAGTCCCTAAGCTTACACACTACTTAACCTAAAGTATCCTAAGGACAAACATACACACCCATGCCGGAGGGAGGACTCGAACCTCTGCCGGGATCGGCCGCTCAGTCTATGACTGCAGCGCCTGAGAGCGCGCGGCTAACCCCGCGCGGCTTTTACGAGTCTTGACGTGGCATGCCAGAAGCTTGAACGTGGTAGGGAAGCTGGAAAGCATGAAAAGGGACATGTAAAGGCTCAATCTAGATACAGCAGGGATCAGTGAAGTGAAACGGAAGTAGGCAAGGATTTCTGATCATAATAATATAGGGTGATAGCAACAGCACCAGAACGTGGTATAACGGGAGTAGGACTCATTATGAATAGGAAATTAGGGCAGGCAGTGATTTACTGTGAACAATTCGGTGATAGGGCTATTCTTACCAGAACAGACATCAAAACAACGCCGACATCAATAGTTCAGGTCTACATGTCAACGTCGCAAGCAGAACAAGAAGACAACAGAAAAAATACATCTGCGTATCGAACGGATAATACAGTACGTAAAGGGGGATGAACATCTAATAGTAATGATGGACTGGAATGAGGTTGTAGGGGACGGAGTAGAAGAAACGGTTACTGGAGAATATGGGCTTGGTAGTAGGAATGAGGAAGAAAAAAGACGAATTGAGTTCTACAATAAATTTCAGCTAGTTATAGCGAATTCTCCAGTCAAGTGTCACAAGATGAGGAGGTATACTTGGAAAAGGCAGGGAGATAGGGGAAGATTCCAGTTAGATTATGTCATGGTCAGACCGAGATTCCGAAATTAGATACTGGATGTAGAACGTACCCAGGAGCATGTTTAGACTCAGATCGCAATGCAGCAATGATGAAGGATAGACTGAAGTTTAAGAGATTACTCAGGAGAATCAATACGCAAAGAAGTGGGATACGGAGGTAATAATGAATGAGGAGATACGCTTGAAGTTCTCTGAGGCTATAGATACTGCTATAATGAATATCTCAGTAGCCAGTTGAGTTGAAGAGGAATGGACATCTCCAAAAAGGGCAGTCACAGAAGTTGGAAAGAAAAATATAGGTGGAAGAAAGGTAACTGCGAAGAAACCATTTCAGTTGATCGGCAAAAGAAGGACGTACAAAAATGTTCAGGGAAATTCAGGAACTTATAAATTCAAGTCACTTAGAAACGAAACAAACAGGAAGTACAAGGAAGTTAAAGCGAAATGGCGGCATGAGAAATGCGAAAAAATCAAAGAAGAAATGGCTGTCGCAATGACTGACTCAGCATACAGAAAAACCAAGTGAAATTAATAGCAAGGGTGGTAAGATTAAGAGTGCAATGGAAACTCCACTGTTAAATGCAGACGAGAAAATCGGGTAGGCGGAAAGGATACATTGAAAACCTCTATAAGGAGGAGGACCCATAAGGAGACTTAATGGAAGAAGAAACAAGAATAAATAGAGAAGGGCTAAAGGATCCCGTACTAAAATCAGGATTTGAAAGAGCTTTGTATGGTTAAGATCAAATAAGGCAGTAGGGATAGAGAACATTCCATCAAAATTTCTAAAATCATTGGGGGAAGTGGCAAGAAAAGGACTAGCCATGTTGGTGTATAGACTGTATGAGTTTGGAGAAATACCATCTAACTATCGGAAAAATATCATCCGTACAATTCGGAAGACTGCAGGAGCTGACAATTGCGAGAATTACTGCTCAATCAGTGTAACAGCTCATTCGTTCAAGATGATGACAAAAATAATGCAAAGAAAACTGAAAAAGAAAATTGAGGCTCAATTGGACGACTTATCAGTTTGGCTTTAGGAAGGATAAAGGCGCCAGAGAGGCAGTTCTGATGTTGCGGTTGACAATGGAAGCAACACTAAAGAAAAATCAAGACATGTTCATGGGATTTCCCGACCTGGAAAAAGCATCCGACAATGTGAAATGGTGCAAAATCTTCGAAATTCTGAGAAAGATAGGGGTAAAGTATAGGGAAAGACGGGTAATATACAATAAGTACAGGTACCGGGAGGGAACACTAGAAAAACCAAGAACGATGTGCTGGGATTAAAAAGGGGATAAGATAGGGACGTAGTCTTTCGCCCCTACTATTCAGTCTATACCTCGAAGAAGCAATGACGGAAATAAAAGAAAGTTTCAAGAGTGAGATTAATATTCAAGGTGAAAGGATACCAATGATAAGACTCGCTGATGACGGTGCTGTCCTCATTGAAAGAGAAAAAGAATGACAGGATCTGTCGAATGGTATGAACAGCCTAATTCGTAGAGAGTATTGATTGAGAATAAACTGAAAAAAGACGAAAGTGAAGAGAAGCAGCAGAGATGAGAGAACCGAGAAATTTAACATCAAAATGGATGATCATGAAGTAGACGGAATTCTCCCACCTTGGAAACAATTTGACCTATGATGTACAAAGCAAGGAGTACATAAAAAACAGAGTAGCGTTAGCAAAAAGGACATTTCTGGCCAAGATAAGTCTAGTAGTGTCAAACATGGACCTTAATTTGAGGAAGAAATTTCTGGGAATGTGCATTTGCAATCCAACACTATGTGGTAGTGAAACATGGACTGTACGAGAACCAGAACAGAAGGGAATCGAAGCATTTGACATGTGGTGCTACAGACGAATGTTGGAAATTGGGTGGACTGATGGAAAATCAGTGAAAAGGAATATATGGAAAACACTGATAAGAAGGAGGAACTGCATGATAGGACACCTGTTACGATACCAGAGAATAACTTCTGTGATACTAGAGGGAGCTATATAGATGGTCGAAACTATAGAAGAAGACAGAGATTGGAACACATCGCAAATGTTGAGGACGTAAGTCGCAAGTGCTTGTCTGAAATGAAGAGTTTGCCACAGGAGAGGAATTCCTGGCGGTCCACATCAAACCAGTCAAAAGACTGATGACTCATAAAAAGGAAAAAGAAGAAGAAGAAGAAGAAAGCTGACTAAGCTGCAAGGCCTTAGCGACAGTTACGCAGAACAACACTAACTTCCGCATAAGAAGGTAACGTTTTCATGTCCAGAACAGATAAATCTAAAGTTCAGAACATTATAATTTTTCTGAAACTGCTAATCGGATCTGAAAGAGTGAAACACTGTTGAATTCATCTCTTTTAGAAATACGATACTAGCAGCAGAAGTCACTATAATTCCACTTTTTTACGAGCTACACTGAGGTGAGATGAACGATTTTGATGAAATTTTGGCACAGAATAAGCACATATTTCAATTTCGTAAAACAGTCACGTAGTATTACGCTAGAATGCATAGTCTCTTAGTAATGTAAGCAGCTTTGATGCTTCAGTGTCGAAGTAGTATAAATCTGATCCTTAGCGTTGGCAGTGATTCTATTCTGAGAAATATTGCATCGTAACTACACTGCTCAGTTTCCTTCTCACAACGCCGATTTATTCGGCGTAGTCCGATGTGCCGTTATTTGTAGTCGCATTGACAGCTGATTTTGTCTTCCTTCCATTCCACTTCACTTGGGATTTTAGAGTTTCCTTGGTTTCTTGGTTTTCTAAACTTGGTTTTCTAAACTTGGTTTTCTAAACTGTGTAATTCATTTTATGAAGCCCCCTATGTACTCTTCAAATAACTTCCTACTCGGCTGAGCCGGCCGCAGTGGCCGAGCGGTTAAAGGCGCTACAGTCTGGAACCGCACGACCGCTACGGTCGCAGGTTCGAATCCTGCCTCGGGCATGGATGTGTGTGATGTCCTTAGGTTAGTTAGGTTTAAGTAGTTCTAAGTTCTAGGGGACTTATGACCACAGCAGTTGAGTCCTATAGTGCTCAGAGCCATTTGAACCTACTCGGCTGTTTCCACTGGGACATCCAGCTGAGGATGTAGTTTGTAACTGTTAGTGCAGATCACGACATTTTTTTAAAACATTGCCCTTTCTTTGGACACGCTTTTTCGTCCTTAACGCAGTAATTTTCCTTGTTTTCGCGATTGCCGTTGGGCATTGGGCATTGAAGATTGAACACACTTAGCGGGCAGTTTCCCACGCCGATCACGAGCGAGCGCTGCAGAGACAGATCTGTCCGCTCTGCTCGTGGATGTTTGTTTTCCGCTGTCCGATCCGTTTTGTTGGGCACCTGTTAGCCGGTGCAGACCTCGTGAAAGATTCATGCCGACACCGCGCCCTACCTCGGATGCAGTCGCGACGTACTTGTGCCAGAATGTGTGTGACCTGAAGAGATTTGTATCTCTGTACTTGGTATGTGCTGCCCGTAACGCTGAGGGACCTAGCCCTGCATGTAAGAGCGGAATGAATCAATGCTAATGTCAGACTTGCAGTACCATGATGGAATTGTGAAAAATCAATATGTTTGGTCTGCAAATGCTTAACGGAGACGCACTGAACTAACTAACAGCACCACTGAAAGCTAGAATTACAGGGGTATATCGCCATCACTTCGCTGCTACATATCCTAATGTCGGCTTTCTGAACTAGAGACTTCACATCCCGTTCGAGTAGTTCCTCAGCTGCTCTCTTTTGGCTGGATTAACTACCATCCAGATGTCCACCCAGTGATGTATCCCTGACAAAACTAGGAATCAAACCTGGGTTCTTGCCATCGCAGTGGGGCTAACAGCCGTGTACCGCAAGTCTCTAGAGGAACGGAAGGTTCCAAATGATTGGAAAAGAGCACAGGTAGTCCCAGCCTTCAAGAAGGGTCGTCGAGCAGATGCGCAAAACTATAGACCTATATCTCTGACGTCGATCTGTTGTAGAATCTTAGAACATGTTTTTTGCTCGAGTATCATGTCGTTTTTGGAAACCCTGAATCTACTATGTAGGAATCAACATGGATTCCGGAAACAGCGATCGTGTGAGACCCAACTCGCTTTATTTGTTCATGAGACCCAGAAAATATTAGATACAGGCTCCCAGGTAGATGCTATTTTTCTTGACTTCCGGAAGGCGTTCGATACAGTTCCGCACTGTCGCCTGACAAACAAAGTAAGAGCCTACGGAATATCAGACCAGCTGTGTGGCTGGATTGAAGAGTTTTTAGCAAACAGAACACAGCATGTTGTTATCAATGGAGAGACGTCTACAGGCTAACCTCTGGCGTTCCACAGGGGAGTGTTATGGGACCATTTCTTTTCACAATATATATAAATGACCTAGTAAATAGTGTCGGAAGTTCCATGCGGCTTTTCGCGGATGATGCATTAGAAAATAGCAGCGAAATGCAGGAGGGTCTTCAGCGGATAGGCACTTGGTGCAGGGAGTGGCAACTAACCCTTAACATAGACAAATGTAATGTATTGCGAATACATAGAAAGAAGGATCCTTTATTGTATGATTATATGATAGCGGAACAAACACTGGTAGCAGTTACTTCCGTAAAATATCTGGGACTATGCGTACGGAACGATTTGAAGTGGAATGATCATATAAAATTAATTGTTGGTAAGGCGGGTACCAGGTTGAGATTCATTGGGAGAGTCCTTAGAAAATGTAGTCCATCAACAAAGGAGGTGGCTTACAAAACACTTGTTCGACCTACACTTGAGTATTGCTCATCAGTGTGGGATCCGTACCAGATCGGGTTGACGGAGGAGATAGAGAAGATCCAAAGAAGAGCGGCGCGTTTCGTCACAGGGTTATTTGGTAACCGTGATAGCGTTACGGAGACGTTTAACAAACTCAAGTGGCAGACTCTGCAAGAGAGGCGCTCTGCATCGCGGTGTAGCTTGCTCGCCAGGTTTCGAGAGGGTGCGATCCTGGATGAGGTATCGAATATATTGCTTCCCCCTACTTATACCTCCCGAGGAGATCACGAATGTAAAATTAGAGAGATTCGAGCGCGCACGGAGGCTTTCAGACAGTCGTTCTTCCCGCGAACCATACGCGACTGGAACAGGAAAGGGAGGTAATGACAGTGGCACGTAAAGTGCCCTTCGCCACACACCGTTGGGTGGCTTGCGAAGTATAAATGTAGATGTAGATGTAGAACGAACGCTAAGCTGTAAAAGCGGACGTAGACGAGCAACACTCCAAGAAGTTTACACGCAGTAAGGCAAGTGTGAATCACATAACACATTCGGAGCGCAAATGATGGAGCGCAGAGACGCATGTATTTTTGTATAACGCCGAATCAGCTTCACTCTTGCAAGAATTTCGATATTGAACCAAGTAATGGAACGACATACAGGGTGACAATTATTAATCTGTATGAAATAAAATCGTTCAAACTGCAGGGTTGGCCGTGGGGCATGATGGGAATTAGTATGCGCATGCACGGTTTGGTTTAGCGGCGAAGCCCGCTCTCATTTGGATGGGTTCGTCAATAAGCAAAATTGGCACATTTGGGGGACTGAGAATCCGCATTTCGCGATCGAGAAGTCTCTTCACCCTCAACGGGTGACTGTGTGGCGTGCAGTGTCCAGTCACGGAATAATCGGTGCGATATTCCTTGATGGCGCGGTGACTACTGAACGATACGAGGAGGTTTTAGAAGATGATTTCATCCTTGTTATCCAAAATGACCCTGATTTCGACAAGATGTATTTCATGCAAGACGGAGCTCGACCCCATCGAAGCAGGAGAGTGTTTGATGTCCTGGAGGAGCACTTTGGGGACCGCATTCTGTCTCTGACATACCCAGAGGTCACTGGCATGGGCCTCGATTGGCCGCCACATTCTCCAGATTTGAACACGTGCGACTCTTTTGTGTGGGGCTATATTAAAGACAAGGCGTATAGCAACAACCCCAAGGCCATTGCTGAGCTGAAAACAGTTATTTAGGAGATCATCGCCAGCATCGATGTTCCGACACTTCAGCAGGTCTTGCAGAATTTCGCTATTCGTTTGCGCCACATCCTCGTCAATGATGTCAGGCAATCGATCATGTCATAACCTAAATCTGAATATCTTTAGTGACGTTTACATGTTGAATAAAGTGTGTGCACACTGTAGTTTGTAACTAATTTACGTTTTTTGCTCATATGGTTCAGTAATTGTCACCCTGTACTTTTCTAATGACATTGCAAAGCTCTTGATGAGCCGAGTACAGTGACATAACGCTTACTAATGTCGGCATGAAAACTTTTCGCAATAGTATTCAAGAAACGTCGTTATATTCCAGGGGATGATGGATGCACTTTGCTACTGCGGTGTAAACGCCGCCAAGTATGGCTCTCACGCCAAGCCCTGCCATTACACTGCAACGCAGCCAGAAGACTGGTGTACGGTACTCAGGCGAAACGTCACTCCTCTGGGCGCTACTTTGTACAAAAATCATAAAGGGGCAGATATGACTGTTGGATCTTACGGACGCTCAACGGCGAAGTCATCAGCCGCTACAAGTGTTGTATGGTTCAAATGGCTCTGAGCACTATAGGACTTAACATCTGAGGTCATCAGTCCCTAGAACTGTGAGTTTGCTTGAAATAAAAAGTAAATTGGTTTGCTGTAAAGTAATAATAAACACGATCGTCAATTGCCCTCGTTATGTCTCGTGTAGCTGACTTCATACGCTTGATCAATCAGTCTACTTAGGTCACCAGCAAATACCACAGGTTACAAAAACCACTTTGAATTTTCTGTTCGTGTACTTTAGTGTTTATTACTAAAATCCCCTGTTGTTTGTTACCTAGGTAATATTGGTTCAATTTAAGTGAAATGCAGTCGATAATACAACATCATGGGTGTTTCACACACACACACACACACACACACACACACACACACACACACAGAGAGAGAGAGAGAGAGAGAGAGAGAGAGAGAAAGACCGATAGACATACATACAGACGAATGATGTTCAACTATATATCACATAACATCGTATATTACTATGGTATAGGTTTGAACATCTATTTCGCTCGATCGATGTAATGCATAATGTTTATCATACGGAAATACTTGTGTTGTATAAATGATTCCCGCTCTCACTCAGTAAACTGTTGTATCAGCGAAGTAATCGTGCCCTCAAGAAAGCTTGTAGTTCACAAGTCGAGATGAGGAGGATTTTGAATTTACTGATTTCTGTTTACAGTAAGAAGATCTGATTTATGACATCTTCTTCGTCGTAGGAGTAATTTTTCGTGTCCACTAGACTTGAAAATATTTTTAAAACATCCGTCTCTACTTTGTAGTCTCAAAATTCGTGTACGTCTTTATAAAAACATCATTGTATTCATGTACGTTATACATGAGCTCCTAAGGCTTTCGATCGGCGCCACCCAAACTTGGTTCACATATCACTTACTATCTGGAAAGCCACACTAGCCACAGAGATGGGGATAGGGTGAAACGGGGGGGGGGGGGGGGGGGGCGGACGCAGAATCATAACTCAGAAACATCTGGACAATTTTATATGCCGGGTGATCAAAAAGTCAGTATAAATTTGAAAACTTAATAAACCATGGAATAATGTAGATAGAAAGGTAAAAATTGATACACGTGCTTGGAATGACATGGGGTTTTATTAGAACCAAAAAAAAAAAAAAACACCCCATATTGCTAGACGTGTGAAAGATCTCTTGCGCGCTTCGTTTGGGATGATCGTGTGCTCAGCCACCAATTTCGTCATACTTGGCCTCCCAGGTCCCCAGACCTCAGTCCGTGCGATTATTGGCTTTGGGGTTACCTGAAGTCGCAAGTGTATCGTGATCGACCGAGATCTCTAGGGATGCTGAAAGACATCATCGGACGCCAATGCCTCACCATAACTCCGGACATGCTTTACATTGCTGTTCACAGCATTATTCCTCGACTACAGCTATTGCTGAGGAATGATGGTGGACATATTGAGCATTTCCTGTAAAGAACATCATCTTTGCTTTCTCTTATTTTTTTATGCTAATTATTGCTATTCTGATCAGATGACGCGCCATCTGTAGGACATTTTTTGAACGTTTGTATTTTTTTGGTTCTAATAAAACCCCATGTCATTCCAAGCATGTATGTCGATTTGTACCTCTCTATCTACATTATTCCGTGATTTATTCAGTTTTCAAATTTATGCTGACTTTTTGATCACCCGGTATACATTACTCATTATTTGTACTATTTGTGTAATTATTTTTATAAAAATTCTATGAGGCAAATATACCCCCGTCATTCCTGGCCGTGAGAAGCCATGACGAGCATAAATGTTCAAGAACAATCGATATAACTGTTGGATCCATAATTTTCGCACTCATTACGCTGCTTAGTAATTGTTACCGAGGAAGTATTTTCTTGGGCACTGTCTTTTATCTAAATTAAGTCAAGCTCTTGTAGTGAAATTTATGACTCCAAGATAACAGAAAATGCCACCAGTAGCATTTTCTTGTTTCGCTCTCCCAAAACTGCATTTTTGAGTCCAGATGTAACTTCTTTCGTACAACCAGCGGGGTGTTCAAATATCGCTCTTTCTCCAGAGCTGTCGGCTCTTGTATACAAACGAAGCCGTACGAGTGACTTAAACGCCTCTCCCGCAGAATGGCATGACAGGAATGGAATGAGCAACCACAAAATAGTGGTATTCGGAGAACTATTTTACAGCCTCTTCCTGTCGTCTAGGACGTACTTTAGAATCTTTATGGGCGACAAAGTGTTTCTGCGTAGTTGAGGGGACAAATTCCGCATGAGATAGCTATGAGCTCGTTTGAAGGATTTCTTATCGACGTAGAGATTATTAGTCCTTTCACGCAGAACGTTTCCCCGTTTTCTAAACTAGGAGACATATTTCTACCAGTCTGAAACGTAATATTTTTGAGATCAGTCAAATATTCTTATACTAATTGTTTCTGGAGAGAATGTTAGGCTTTGCTGACGAACATACGGGGTACTGAAATTAGGAAACGCTCATCGAGGACACCTAGGCAGCGCAGCTCTGAAACACAACCTTAAACAGCAATCTCGAACTTTCGCACCGGTTCCTTTAACTCACCACTCGCTGACTGGTATGACGCAGTCTTAATCTTCTCAAATGGCTCTGAGCACTATGGCTTAATCTTCTCATCTCTGAGTAAGCACTGAAGCACTGCATTCAACGTCGTCTACAGCCTATTTTACACGTTCTGCTCCTCGTTCGCCCCTAGTGTTTCCCTCTCCGCTGCTGCTTCCATTCTCAGGTTGACTGTTGCTGCATGCTGCAGCAGTTGTCCCACTAATCCGTTCCTTGTTCTGCAAAGAATCTTCCATAGGCTTCTGCATCTACATATGTATTCCGTAAACCACCGTATGGTGCATGGCAGACCCTGTAGTCTTTTCCTTTCCTATTCCACTCGCAAATAGAGAGGGAAAAGGACTGTCTATATGCCTCCGTGTGAGCCCTAATTACTCGCATCGTACCTTCACTGCCGTCGCACGAAATGTACATTGGTGGCAGTAGGGTCGATTTGCAATCGGCCTCAAATACCGGTTCTCTAAATTTGCGCAATAGTGCCTTAGGAAAGATAAACGTCTTCCTTTCAGGAATTCCCATCTGAGATGCTGAAGCTTCTCCGTAATACTTGCCTGCTGATAGAACCTACCGGTAAAAGATCTACCAGTCTGCCTGTGAATTGCTTCGATGTCTTCCTTCTATCCGACCTGCTGAGGATCCCTAACACCGGAACAGTACTCAAGCATGGGTCTGCATCAAAATACGCTGTCTCCTTTATGGATGAGCTCTACTTTTCCAAAATTCAAAAAATGGTTCAAATGGCTCTGAGCGCTATGGGACTCAACTGCTGTGGTCATCAGTCCCCTAGAACTTAGAACTACTTAAACCTAACTGACCTAAGGACATCACACACATCCATGCCCGAGGCAGGATTCGTACCTGCGACCGTAGCAGTCGCACGGTTCCGGACTGCGCGCCTAGAACCGCGAGACCACCGCGGCCGGCTTTCCAAAATTCTCAGAATAAAATGAAGTCGAGCGTTCGCCTTTTCTACTGCCAACCTGGCATGCTTATTCCATTTCACATCGTTTTACAGTGTTACGCGTAGATATTTAACCGAACTGACTGTGTCAAGCTGCACACTATTAACGCCGTATCCGAACTTTACAGTTTCGATTCATCCGCAATAACTTACTTTTTTTCTCCATTTACAGCTAGCTGCCTTTCATCTCACGAACTAGAAATTTTGTCTAAGTCATCTTGTATATTCATACAGTCACTCAACGACGACATCTTGCCATACACCTCAGCGTCATGAGGAAACAGCCATAAACTTCTGCTTACCTTGTCCGCCAGTTCATTTATGTGTAAAGACAATAAAAGCGGTCCTGTCACACTCGCCGTCGAGGACAGCATACTGGGTTCAAATGGTTCAAATGGTTCTGACCACTATGGGACTTAACTTCTAAGGTCATCAGTCACCTAGAACCTAGAACTACTTAAACCTAAGTAACCTAAGGACATCACACACATCCATGTTCGAGGTAGGATTCGAACCATCGACCGTAGCAGCAGCGCGGTTCCGGACTGAAGCGCCTAGAATCGCTCGGACTCAGCGGCCGGCATACTGGGTTCTATTACTTCATAAGTCTTCGAGCCACCCACATATCTGGCAACCTAAACCGTATGCTCGGACCTTCGTCAACAGCCTGCAGTGAAGCACCGTGTAGAATATTTTCGGCAGATACAGGAATATGAATTCTGCCTGTTGCCCTCCATGGGTGGTTTGTAGAACATGATACGAGAAAAGGGCAAGTTGAGTTTCGCGCGAGCGATGCTTTCTAAGTCCGTGCTGCTTTTTGGACAGAAACTTTGCTATCTCAAGGAAATTTATTAGATTCAAATCCTGAATGTGTTCAATCATTCTGCAGCAAACCGACGTTGAGGATATTGGTGCGTAACTATGCGGATCAGTTCTTTTACCTTTCTTCTACACAGGTGTCACCTGAGCCTTTTTCCATGCGCTTGGGACTTTCCGCTGGGCGAGAGGTTCGCGTTAAATGCAAGCTAAGTAAGGTTCCAATGCCTCAGACTACGTCCTGTAATGCCGAACTGGGACTTTTTCCTCAGCTCCCTTTTTATAATTCCTCACTGTATAGTCGATGTTTTCACATAATTTTTAAGATTCTTCGGTAGCACCACATTTCGAACACCTCTGTTACGTCTTCTTCGGGTTTCTGATGGTCCACATTTCACCTCCGCGCAATGCTGTGCTCCAGACGTATATGTTCAGGAACATCTTCCTTACTTCCGTATCAATATCGGATACCGGTAGAGCTTTCTTTTCCTGTGCAACTTGCTTCTGACGTCTTACTTGATTCAGCCACCCTGTGCAATTTTGTTTCCTAGATAGGAGGCAATGAACGCATAGAAAGACTGGGAGCAATAGTTATGGTCGTGTTTCGCGACTTGGTGATTAACACAATCCATCGTACGTAACGTAGAACTTTCTTCATTAATGTACAATACATTTTTGTCCATGTTGTGAGGCTTAACGACAGCAAACTTTTGCGCCGCTTTCTAGACATCTCTGTGCCGGTTACGAAAATGTTCTTACTCTGTATTTTTCGCATCACTTCATAAATACTTTGAAGATGTTCGAATGTCTAGCTCTTGCAAACACTTTCTCTCGCTGTCAGTTATGGAGGTCAGCTCCTTAAAAAGGGGTTTGATTTTGTAAATTTTCATTTAGCGCTTTTTCTTTAAGTTCCAAATTATGTCTCGTTGCGAAGAGTTGGTCTCGTTAGCATAGCATGCCTCATGTGAGAGCTTCAGGTAAATAAATGTAAATGTCGTGTGACTAGGGCCTCCCGTCGGGTAGACCGTTCGCCGGGGCAAGTCTTTCGGTCTGATGCCACTTCGGCGGCTTGCGCGTCGATGGGGATGAGAGAGCTTCAGGTGCTTAGCGATAGAGTGATCAAGCTATGTACCGCCAATACGCAGAGCCTGCGCGATACTCAAAGTGCAGGAAATTAGACAGCAGTCCGCCAACAGCGCACGGCATTGCTGCATAACACATCACAGATTTCCACGTGGTCGTGCAGAGTATTGGCGTATGAAACAAGAGTGACCGTTGCAAGAACCGTGTTTATTTCATAGCAGTTCAAATGGAAGCCGAGCGAAACTTCTTCGTCTGTATACCACACGCCGTAAACAGTCATTAGGTCCCAGTTGTGGGCAACGAAACTTTGGTGTTCCGTATTTCACATAATTATTGACCGAATTCAAAAAATTAAAATGCTGTCATAATCCATTCATTAAGAAGTGTAATCATACGGTAACGATTTAACACAATATTACAAGTATTAAAACTAGGAAATCTGTATATAGGGCGTTTTATTTTTAATTCAAGACAACTAAATGTTTCGTAAACGACCCGTCGTACGAAAAAAAATGTACCCCGTCAAAAGCTAATACTAGTATAGAGGAGATCAGTCTGTGCTACGTCTGACCACCCTTACTACCTGAGCGAGGTTCAGCTTTGTGCTTTCGAATGGGAGCCCCTCGTTTTTATTGCGTATTCGGAATCTACTTTTAAAAAATACGCACATTTTACCCAAAGCATTGTTTCCCATTGGCGGTAGATGGCGGTGTAATCGACAAGTATCAAGTGTGCCGATGCATTTGATTTTTCATTTCATTGCCGATGTAAATGTAAACCTTTATGTTCTAACAGTAGATATTTATATTGTAAATTTCCTTTAGTACTGCAGATTTGATTGAACAAGAGAATTTGGTTAGTCGTTTCAGTGTCTCGTTAGAAACTACATTTAGTGTGATCCAGGAACAATGATGTGGATGTAGTAGTCTTCACATCGGGTTACCTGTCACCACTGGGGCGCCTGATTTCGATGAGCATCCATGGCAGACGCACCTTCCGCTATCACTTCACGGACATTTTATCTTGTTACAGTTGTTGTGCTTTCTACATCTATATCTACATGCATACTCTGCAAATCACATTCAAGTGCCTGGCAGAGAGTACATCGAACCTCCTTCACAATTCTCTAATATTCCAACTCGTATAGCGTGCGGAAAGAATTATCACCTATATCTTTCCGTACGAGCTCTGATTTCCCTTATTTTATCGTGGTGATCGTTCCTCCCTGTGTAGGTCGGTGTGAACAAAATATTTTCGCATTCGGAGGAGAAAGTTGGTAATTGGAATTTCGTGAGAAGATTCCGTCGCAACGAAAAACGCCTTTCCTTTAATGATTTCCAACCCAAATCCTGTATCATTTCTGTGACACTCTCTCCCATATTTCGCGATAATACAAAAGGTGTTGCCTTTCTTTGAACTTTTTCGAAGCACTCCGTCAGTCCTATCTGGTAAGGATCCCATACCGCGCAACAGTATTCTAAAAGAGGACGGACAAGCGTAGTGTAGGCAGTCTCCTTAGTAGGTCTGTTACATTTTCTAGGTGTCCTTCCAATAAAACAGTCTTTGGTTAGCCTACCCCACAACATTTTCTATGTATTCCTTCCAATTTATGTTTTTCGTAATTGTAATACCTAGGTATTTAATTGAATTTACGGCTTTTAGATTAGACTGATTTATCGTGTAACCGAAGTTTAACAAGTTCCCTTTAGCACTCATGTGGATGACCTCGCACTTTTCGTTGTTTAAGGTCAACTACCACTTTTCACGCCATTCAGATATCTTTTCTAAATCGTTTTGCAGTTTGTTTCGATCTTCTGATGACTTTATTAGTCGATAAACGACAGCGTCATCTGCAAACAACCGAAGACGGCTGCTCAGATTGCCTCCCAAAGCGTTTATATAGGTAAGGTACAGCAAAGGGCCTATAACACTACCTTGGGGAACGCCTGAAATCACTTCTGTTTTACTCGATGACTTCCCGTCAATTACTACGAACTGTGACCTCTCTGATAGGAAATCACAGATCCAGTCACATAACTGAGACGATATTCCATAAGCACGCAATTTCACTACGAGGCGCTTGTGTGGTACAGTGCCAAAAGTCCGGAAATCCAGAAATAAGGAATCGATCTGAAATCCCTTGTCAATAGCACTCACCACTTCATGTGAATAAAGGGCTAGTTGTGTTTCACAAGAACGATGTTTTCTAAACCCATGTTGACTGTATGTCAAAAATGGTTCAAATGGCTCTGAGCACTATGGGACTTAACTTCTGAGGTCATCAGTCCCCTAGAACTTAGAACTTCTTAAACCTAACTAACCTAAGGACAACACACACATCCATGCCCGAGGCAGGATTCGAACCTGCGACCGTAGCGGTAGCGCGGTTCCAGACTGCAGCGCCTAGAACCGCTTGGCCACTCCGGCCGGCGACTGTATGTCAGTAGGCCGTTTTCTTCGAGGTAATTCATTATGTTAGAACACAATATATGTTCTAAAATCCTGATGCATATCGACGTTAACGATATGGGCCTGTAATTTAGTGGGTTACTCCTCTTACCTTTCTTGAATATTGGTGTGACCTGTGCAACCTTCCAGTCTTTGGGTACGGGTCTTTCGTCGAGCGAACAGTTGTATATGATTGTTAAGTATGGATCTAATGCATCAGCATACTCCGAAACCAACCTAATTGGTATACAGTCTGGACCAGAAGATTTGCTTTTATTAAGTGATCTAAGTTGCTTCACTACTCCGAGGATACTTACTTCTACGTTACTCATGTTGGCAGCTGTTCTCGGTTCGAATTCTGAAATATTTACTTTGATCTTCTTTTGTGAAGGCATTTCGGAAGGCTGTGTTTAGTAACTCTGCTTTGGCAGCACTGTCTTCGATAGTATCTCCATTGCTACCGCGCAGAGAAGGCAGTGATTGTGTCTTGCCGCTAACATACTTCACATACGACTAGAGTCTCTTTGGATTTTCTGCCAGGTTTCGAGACAATGTTTCGTTGTGGAAACTGTTATAAGCATCTCGCATTGAAGTCCGCGCTAAATTTCGAGCTTCTGTGAAAGATCGCCAATCTTGGGGACTTTGCGTCTGTTTAAATTTGGCATGTTTGTTTCGTTGTTTCTGCATTAGTATTCTAACCCGTTTTGTGTACCAAGGAGGATCAGCTCCGTCGTTTGTTAATTTATTTGTTATAAAACTCTCAATTGCTGCCGATAGTATTTCTTTGAATTTAAGCCACACCTGGTCTCCACTTATATTATTAATTTGGAATGAGTGGAGATTGTCTCTTAGAAAGGCGTCAAGTGAATTTTTATCTGCTTTTTTGAATAGGTATATTTTTCGCTTATTTTTCGAGGATTTGGGGATTACAATATTCAATCTCGCTACGACAACTCTGTGTCCACTAATCCGAGAATCGGTTTTGATGCTCGTTATTAACTCAGGATTATTTGTTGCTAAGAGGTCAAGTGTGTTTTCAGAACCGTTTATTATTCGAGTGGGCTCATGAACTAATTGCTTGAAATAATTTTCAGTGAACGCGTTTAGCACAATTTCGAATGATATTTTATGCGTACCTCCGTAATTAAACATGTATTTTCACCAACATATCGAGGGTAAATTAAAGTCACCAACAACTATTATTGTATGTGTCGGGTACGCGTTTGAAATCAAACTCCCAGTTTTCTTTGAACCTTTCAGCAACTGTATCATCTGAATTGGGAGGTCGGTAAAAGGATCTAATTATCATCTTATTCCGGTTGCCAACAATGATCTCTGACCATACTAACTCACAGGAAATATCTAGTTCAATTTCACGACAAGATAAACTACTTCTGACAGGAAAAAACACGCCATCGCCAATCGTGTTTAGCCTATCCTTCTCAAAAATTTCGGCTGAGCTCATATCCGACTTTAGCCAGCTCTCAGTGCCTATAAAGATTTGAGCATCAGTGCTTTCTATTAGCGCTTGGAGCTCTGGTATTTTCCCAACACAGCTACGACAATTTACAACTGTTGTACCAATGGTTCCTGTATCTACGTTCTTCCTGTGTTCAGCCTGCACCCTTTGTGACTGAAGCCCTTCTTGTGTTTTCCCGAGACCCTCTAACATAAAAAACCGCCCAGTCCACGCCACACAGCCCCTGCTACCCGTCTAGCTACCTATTCAGCGGAACCCGAAACACAACCACCCTCTGGCGCAAGTCGAGGAATCTGCAGCCTACACGGTCGCAGAACCGTCTGAGCCTCTGATTCAGACCCTCCACTCGGCTCTGTACCAGAGGTCTGCAATCGGTCCTGTAGATAATGCTGCAGCCGGCCGCTGTGGCCGAGCGGTTCCAGGCGTTTCAGTCCGGAACGGCGCTGCTGCTGCGGTTGCAGGTTCGAATCCTACCTCGGGCATGGATGTGTGTGATGTCCTTAGGTTAGTTAGGTTTAAGTAGTTCTAAGTCTAGGGGACTGATGACCTCAGATGTTAAGTCCCATAGTGCTTAGAGCCATTTGGACAATTTTTAGACTATGCTGCAAATGGTCAGCTCTGCTTTCATCTTGCAAGCAAGACTGACAGCCTTCACCACTTCTGTTAGCCGCTCGAAACCAGAGAGAATGTCTTCTGATCAAAAGTGACACACGTCATTGGTACCGACGTGAGCAGCCACCTGCAGTTGGCTGCACCCTGTGTTCTTCATGGCATACGGGAGGAGCCTTTCCACATCTGGAAAGACTCCGCCCGGTATGCACACGGAGTGCACATTGGTTTTCTTACCCTTCTCGTCAGCCAAGCCCCTAAGGGGCCCCATAACGCGGCTAACGTTGGAGCTCCCAACTACCAATAATCCCACCCTCTGCGATTGCCCGGATCTTGCAGGCTGAGTGGTTTCCTCTGAAACAGGACAGTGTCAGCCACAAATAGCACCTGGAACCTGTTTGTCAGACAAACCGGGGAGGCCTCACGTGCGGCCGCCTGGGAAATCTTTCGCCACCTGCTTCGCCCCAGGGCGAACTCCCACTCGACCACAGGTGAGGGGTCAGCCTCAGTGCGAGCAGTAACTGGGTTGGCCACCGGTGAGAACCGATCGGAGGGCTTGACCGTGCTGGAGGTCCGTTGGATCCCCACGGCCGGCCCACAACAGTGGTACCCATCCACTGCAGCCTCAAGCTGTGTAACCGAAGCCTTCACAGCCTGAAGCTGAGAGCGAAGTGTCACCAACTCGGCTCGCATCCGCACACAACAATCGCAGTCGCTGTCCATACGAAAGAGCGTGGAAAACTAAACCATGCATATAAACGGACTATCGGCACGTGCTGCGCAACTCTACTCTAGACGCTGACGGAAACGCATGAACTGTGTCTAGTAATACGCAGATATTCGAAAAACTACCGAAGCACTCAGGTGAAACTAAATAATTTTCCCGTGATTAGTAACTTGTAATACGTCACAAAATCGGTTTACTTTCCGACGCAAACAAAAACGCGACAACTGTGGCTATTATATATTGAATTTACGTGCAGAAACTCAAGAAACTGAACTATTAAGGCACACGGATGATACAATAAAATTCGCTCCTGGTTAGGAACTCGTAAATGACACAAAAGTGGTTACTTCCCTGTTGCTGCGTCTGTCTCTGTCGGCTACTGCTGCCTGACTGCTTTGTATTCCACCGATAGCAGTTAGCACGAGTCTTACGGTGGTCAGATAGAAACACCGACATTAGTCACCTTGATGGTAGGTTTCGAGGGCTGTCACCGAAATGAATCATTGTGATGGTTTGAGGACTCACCACGCGCAACCCTGCAGGAAACAGAAGACTACGTTACCATACAATAAGCTTAACTGCCAGGTTGATCTCTAGCCATATTATTTGTGCTGTATAGTCACATTTGCGGCATTCAAGTAACGTTTGAACATAAATATCAACCGTTAGAACACAAAGGTTTACATTTACGTCGTAAATTAAGTGTAGAATCAAATGCGTCGGATCTTAAGTGCAAAAACAGACACACTGATATTTGCCGATTGCAGCGCCGTCTGCCATAAATGGGATTGGTTGGTTGATTTAGGGGAGGGGACCAAACAGCGAGATCATCGGTCACATCGAATAATGGAAGCATGCGGACAGAAATCGGCCGTGGCTTTTCAAAGGAACAATGCCGTCATTTGTCTGAAGCAATCACGGAAATCACGGAAAACCTAAATGAGGAAGATCAGACGCAGGTTTGAACCGTCGTTCTGCCAAGTGCAAGTCCAGTGTGCTAAACAGTGCGCCACCTCGCTCGGTCATGAATGAGAAACAACGCTTTCAGCAAACCGTACGTATTTTTGGCGTAGAATCCGAATATGCAAAAAAAGGCTGTTCCTTTTATGTCGTTTCGTTGTCTCTTTAGAGCTGTACCATTGGAAGCAAAGGGAGGATGTTGTTTGGTGGCGGGTATCCTCTTTCTATAACAGAAACTGCACGCATATATTAACTGGGTTCTTAGTCCACGTTAGCCTCATCGTTGGTGAAGTACAAAGTCTGCTACGTACAGTTCTATGGTTGCTATGTGCTGCCTGTCTCTGCGGTAGCGGCGGAGCTAACTGCTACTGCGATTCCAACTGGGCTGCCACTGACGACACTGGAACTTACTCGGTGCGACAGACTGCGACAGACTTGAACAGACTGGCCTTCCGGTCCGAGCGGCGATCCTAAATACTGACGGCCGAGGACGCGTTGGCGGCGCGTTGCCTGTGAGTTTGTTGTTGGCCTCTATCTGTCGTCTCGCAACCTCTTTGCTGCATGGCGTGCTGGCGCCAGCTAACGCCAGCACAGTTCCCATTTCAAAATACCAAACTGACCCCGCCCACACAGGAGGAATGGTTAGCAGGTAACCACTTGTAGCACAGATAGATGTCCACTTTACTAAAATTAAATTTTCACCCAGGACTTTTTTTTTGTGAAGCATCGTTTTTGAGATATTTAGCTGTCTCAACTTAAAACCAACACCCTTATGTCTTGATGCAGTGTAACTCACAATCTGCAAGTTACAAACACTATATTCCTCCAGTATTTTAAAATGAGAGGAGTTAGCGATTTCCAACAAGTCTTACATATATCTTCAAACCATTTACAAATTTTTTTCTCCCTGATCGACCCCATCTACACCCCCCCCCCCCCGCACACACACACACACACACACACACACACACACAACATAACACAAAATAATGAAAGGAAAAGTTTATTGCTTACTGAATCTTCTCTGTTCATTCACTAAAACTTCATCATCAGGCGTGGCGTTTTAATTTATTACTTCGTTACCAGTAACTCTATTCCTGAAACATTCTACAGACAATATCCACGCTCAAAAAGGTTCCGTCTGAGGGCGTTGCTGCGCGTATATGCAAAATAACACGACTCCGGAATTAGTGTGGCATTCGTGTCTTTCAGACATGCGTACAGTGAATGAAGAAACGTGAACTACGGTGATGTTATTGCCAATTGCGTCCAGACAGGATCAGCGGGTTATTAATCTTTTTTTGGCTGCCGAAGGACAAACACCGGTAGACATCCCTCGGAGAAAGAAGAATGTGTATGGTGCAGCATGTGTGGCGGAAACCACCGTTCTGCAACGGTGCGCGAAGTTGCGTGCTGGTCGCGAGTCCACTCAAGACGTCGCTCGATTTGGTAGGCCAGGCTCAACTGGGAAAGTCAAGTGGGAGACGCTCGAGCACCCGCCCTACAGTCCTGGTCTCTCCTAGTGCGAATATCACGCCTTCGGTCCCGTAGAAAAAGACCTTGAAGAGTCAACGATTCGTGTCGCTCGAGGATGTGAAGCAGTCACGGACTTAAGAACGATGTCTTTCGCGTCTGTGTTGTTGTATAAAGCACCCTCGGACGTCTTTCTGTGAACCTTCTGCACTGATGGCGCCAACGCTCCCTTAGCAGCGTAAACATTGCGACGAATATCTATGCCCCTTCTCCGATACAGAGCTCGGTTCGCTGCGCCACTAAGATTGTATCCGCTGTCACGGTTGAAGTTCCTGTCGCACATTCTTCATTCTACAGGCTCTCTAATTACGTAATCCCAGTATGCAGGAAGCCACTCCGTGTACAGCAATCCGGCGCTCACCGATTTATATCACAGAGCCCAGAGTTTTCATCGTCCAGTTAAAGAGAGTATTTATGTATTGAACTGGGGACCTAGAAAGGACGGAGAGGCTTCGTCCCCGCCATGGCCCTCAGTGCTACACAAACCCACAAAGACTACAGCAGTCCACTCACCCCAACGCCATCCCACACCGAACCCAGGGTTATTGTGCGGTTCGACCACCAGTGGAGCCCCCGGGAACGTCTCATTCCAGACGAGTGTAACCCCAATGTTTGCGTGGTAGAGTAATTATGGTGTACTCGTACCGCATTCCCCGAGGCAGATGGAAAACCGCCTTAAAAACCATCCACATTCCGTAATTATAGAGATTGAACAAATTAGAAAGTGTGACCGGAACTTCAACTGTGACAGCGAATATAATCTTACCGGTACAGAGAAGCTAGCTCTCGGAACAGAAAAGACGCAGAGATATTCGCCGCAATGTTCACGCTATTACGGAAGAGGTGGCATCACCAGCGCAGACGTTGGCACCGTCTGCGACAGGTTACGTAATTATCGACCAATCAGAAGCCGTCTATGGACTATATAAGGCCACCACAGTAAGCCCGATGTTCCATGTGCAGATGGCCAACTATCGGTGCTACCGCACCGACAGGTTGACCCACGGCGGCGGGACGGCTATCTATATCAAGGCGTCCCTCACACATCATGAGGTTCAGCTACCGCCCCTCGCTGTAGTGGAGGCTACTGGGGTGGCTGTCACCACGACGGCGGGGGTCATCACCTTCGTTGCGGCCTACAGGCCGCCGAGGGGACTACTTCAGGAGGCTGGCGTCGACGCCCTGCTGGCACTGCGCGGGAAAGTCTTCATTGCGGGTGACTTGAATGCCAAGCACCCGCAGTGGAACTCCCGCATCACCAACGCCAGCGGCCGCCGCCTCCTTCGCGCCACACAACGGCATGGCGCGATGGTACTGGGACCTTACGATCACACCGTCTTCCCCCATCGCGGCCAGTCAGATGTGCTCGACATCGCCGTGCTCAAAGGTGTTGGGCACTTCACATCTGCCACCGTTCGATGTACCATGTCGTCCGATCACCTCCCGGTGGTCTTCGACCTGGACGTCATCGGTGCATCCATGCCGTCCGACCGCCACAACTTCCGTGGCATCAACGAGGCACGCTTTCGTGACGAGGTCCTAGACCGCCTCGAGGGCGCGCCCGATCCCGCTGTGCAAGGAGCTGACGAAGCGTTGCCCTTCTTCACGAGGCACAAACTGGCTGCAGCTGAGGCGGCCATCCCCAGGCGGCCAGGACGACCGCGAGAGATGTCGCGCCAACTCCCGCCGCACATCCTAGAGGCGATCACAGACAAGAATCGGCTCTTCCGGGAGTGGCAGCTCACACGGCTGCCAGAGACGAAGCGCCGCCTCAACAGGGCGCGGCGCGAGATTCGGGCCGCCATCGAGGAACATCGAAATCGGGACTGGGCGGGCCTTGTGGCCACCCTAACAACGACAGATGGTAGTGCTTGGCGGACCGCCAAGCGTTTCCTTCGTCGTCGCCAGCGAGTCCCGCGTCTCCATACGGGTGCGAACGTTGTCTGCGAACCAGATGCGAAAGCCGGCATCCTCGCGGACACGTTCGCGGAAAATTTTCAACCCGCTGATGGTGTGATCGATCCCGACCACGTCCGTCTGGTGGAGGACCGCCTGCCGGTTTTCCTCGCTGCGCGTGAGGAAGACGACTCGATCGAGCAAATCACAGCTGAGGAAGTGGCACTGCAGCTCCGTCGACTCAACCCGAAGAAGGCGGGTGGCACAGATGGTGTCACCAACTGCCGGTTGAGGATGCTACCGCCGGAGGTACACCAATCTCTGGCGGACATCTTTAACTGCATCCTCCGCTCTGGGACTTTCCCTTCCGCGTGGAAACATGCGGAAGTGGTTGCCATCCCCAAGTGCGGCAAGGATCCACGCCAGGCAGCGAACTACAGGCCGATCAGTCTGCTCCCGTCCCTCTCAAAAGTGTTTGAGAGGTTGTACGTGGTGCGGCTGCTGCGCCACGTGACGGAACAGCAAATCATTCCCGAGGAGCAGTTCGGGTTCCGGTGCGGCCACTCTACCACGCAGCAGCTGTTGCGCCTCGTGGAGCAGGCGATGCGAGCGCTGGGGACGCGGGAGTACCTAGGGGCGGTGCTTCTCGACGTCTCCAAGGCCTTCGACTGCGTGTGGCACGACGGCCTCGTGTACAAACTTTTTTTGCACGGGGTACCGACGTCGCACGTGGTCCTGCTGCGCTCGTATCTCTCGGGACGCACGTTCCACGTCCGAGAAGATGGAGGCACTTCCACCGACCGGCAGATTCGAGCGGGAGTGCCGCAGGGGTCGGTCCTCGGCCCCCTGCTGTACTCCCTGTACACCGCCGACGCCCCGCGGGTGGCACGCGTGGAGTTGGCCCTTTATGCTGACGACACGGCGTTGTTCACCCGCAGCATGAACGCGGCCGAGATGCGCCGCCGCCTCCAGCTCGGATGCGACGTCCTGGGCGCCTGGTCCACGAAATGGCGCCTGAAGTTCAACGCTGCGAAGAGTCAGGCTGTCATCTTCAGCAGAAAGAGGCTGCCGCCGGACCTACCGCCGGTCACGATCATGGGGGGCCCCATCCCACGGTTGCGGACCGGCAAATACCTCGGGGTGACGTTGGACAGGTACCTGACGTGGCTGCCACACGTCCGAAACGTCAGAGGGCGGGCAGTGACGCGCCTTCGTGCGCTTTACCCACTGCTCAACCCTTCATCGACACTTCCTCCACGCCACGGCCTCACCATGTATCTGTCCCTTGTCCGGCCGGTACTGGAATACGCGGCTGTGGTGTGGGGTAACGCGGCAGCGACGCACATTGCGACGCTCCAACGTGTGCAAAATAGGGCGCTGCGACTTGCGCTCCACAAGCCGCCTCGCTACCGGACGCGGCTGCTACATGAAGAAGCTGGCATCCTTCCTGCGGGATCGCTTCCGGCAAATCGCCAGAGTGTTCTACAGCAATGCAGAACACTCTGGCAGCCGCCTGATTCGTGGTCTGGGCCGCCAGGTCCACCACAGGCCAACGACACGTTTGCCCGACCTACTGCGAGAGTAGTCTTCTCTTGCAGCCCGATGTAGGAACAAAGGCCGTCACAATCAACGGCGCCCAGTGAGGAGAGCTCACCCCGTTAGGTCCCACTGCACCCCACAGAGGTCACCGCAGGAACAGCAGCTCCGCTGCTTAACCTGCCCCCACACCTGCCATATGTAGCCAGAGTTTCAGAGCGAGCGAGCGAGCCTGATGTTCCCATACCTTCCCTTCCCTACAAGCCGTACTATCTCGCCAGGTATCATGGGATAATGTTTGACATCATCTCCAGGAAAAAACCGTGGATTATCAACCCCCACCCTGTCATCGCCCCCCTCTATCCCTGCCTATTGAGATAATCTCATCGAGGTCTCGGGAGGTCTTTCCCTTATGACAACTCGTAGTCCAAGAACTTTTCGAACAGCTATCTTTTTAGCAGACCTCTTTATTAGGCTCCAGTTATAACTTCAAGCCAGTCCAAAACGGCAGGTTCCTTAACGTCAACCAGCAAGATGTCAGGGGGAATAGCAGTTCCTGTTTAATCTCCGCATTTAATACACTGAGATCAGGTCCATCTGTTTCTCGCAGTCGCAATTTTGACAGTCAGCTGCTCCTGAGGAAGGTGACTGGGGTAATCGTCGAAAGCTTGAGGTTTTACGCTGAACTGACGCAGCAAGAAGTCCGAGAATGTTTTATAGTTACGGATCTCTCCACGCAGCAGGACACAATGTTTTCCCAAACTGGTATATTCAACCTGGTGCGCTGGTGGAATGATTTCCTCGATGCTCTCGGCGATTTTGTCTGATTGGCATATTGATTCTGGACTGTACGGTCTTCGAACGGAAACATTTTCGTCGTCACTTACATATTACTGAACACACCTGAAAACTTGTATCTTGGACAACATATAATATAAACTAATGTCACTAGACTTTTTAATATAAATATTTATCTTTTTGTTTGCTGAATATTAAGCGGAATTAAAGCTAATGCATTTTGTAAATTATTTGAAATTATTAGATGTTTGCAAGTAGGTACCAACACCATACATAGTAGTGCACATTAACAAAAGATCAAAATTTTCCTGCCTTAACTGAGGGCAATTTAATACATTCTCGCTTGTTCCTTTTGCCGATCTCGTGACTCACATTATGCAATTGCTGAACAGTTCTAAGAAGACTTGAGGCTCACTTCAAATAGGTACTTCAGTTTACCCCAGTAGGTTGGCGAAAATACATACGAGTATTTAAAGTGGGTGGTAGGCATAAAACATCGTTCGAAGTGTTTCTGAATGGTTTCTCTAAAAATTATTTTGAACCGTCCTGGAGCCCAGTCGAATTGTAAATGGTTGCAAAAAGGTATCCGACTTCTTAGCAACAAATAATCCAGAACAAATAGGAATCATCGTGACGGATGCAGGGATTAATGACCACAACAGCGTTGTAGCGAGACTGAATACCGTAATATTCAAACACACGAAAAATAAACGCAAAATATGCTTACTTAAAAAAGCTGGTGAAATTCGCTTGAACCTTCCTAAGAGACAGCCTGCATTTCTTCGGAACTATGTATGTGTAGATCAGATGTGGCTTCAATTAAAAAAATAGTATCGAGAGCAATGCAGAAATTTACACCAAATACATTCATAAGAGAGGATACTGATTCCTCATGGCACATAGAACAGGTCAGAACATTGTTGCAGAAGCAATTAAAAACGCACGCCAAATTTAAAAGAATATAAAATCCCCAAGATGTGAAATGTTTTACAGAAGTTCGAAATTTAGTGAGGGCTTCAATGATACATCCTTTTAATACTTTCCATTTTGAAACTCTGTCCCGAAATATGACAGAAAATCCTCAGAGAAACTGTTCATATGTGAAGTACACCAGCGGAAAGACACAAACAGTACCTTAAAAAAAAATGGTTCAAATGGCTCTGAGCACTACGGGACTTAACATCTATGGTCATCAGTCCCCTAGAACTTAGAACTACTTAAACCTAACTAACCTAAGGACATCACACACATCCATGCCCGAAGCAGGATTCGAACCTGCGACCGTAGCAGTCGCGCGGTTCTGGACTGAGCGCCTTTTTTCTTTTTTTTTTTAATGTCCCAAAAGAAAAATCATATATAAAAAAGAAGGGAAAGAAATATAGGGCTGAAGTGACATCCTCGTCACTTCACTGGGAGTACATCCTATCCCTCGAAACAACGTAAACCTGGGACTCCCCACCGCTTCGGGGGGTTATGAAACATGCTGCCTAGAAAGTTCGCAAAATGCGTTTTATATTTAGAGTGGCGTCCGATGATTTCGTGTAGTTCTAGTAGATAATGCCGACAGTCCATGCCCGATATCAAGGTCCGCTAGAGCACGTAGTGCGATGCGTGTCCTCCAATCCATCGGATTGCCGAAGTTTTTTGTGAGGGGAAAAATACAGCGTCAGGGAAAAATAAAGCATCCATCGTGATCGTTGATTCGTCGGTGCGTCGGAGGAGGGCCATGATGCGTTGCGTCAGCCGCCAGACATCCTTTGCCTCACCGCACTGCAGGGAATGTTCGTCTGTGTCCTGCATGCCACATATAAGGCAGAGCGGGGAATCTACCATGCGAATGTCGTACAATCGTTGGCGGTTGACTGTCTTGCGGTTGATTAGTGTATACCATGACGATCGCGCTGCTGTGGTGAGGAGAGGTGTATGGACAGCTCGCCAAATCTGTCGCCAGTTTCGTGTTGGGTATTTAAGTTCGACAACATTGCTGCCATGATGACGCCGCAAGTATCGATATATCTCACGGGTAGTGGGGATTCTTGTGGAAGGTATCTGTAACTGAACATAACTAAAATCAACAAAAAATCGCGCGACGTGAGAAAAAGAGGGCGAGATTGTGCCTACCGCCACCGGTGGTTCAAAGGACGTGGGAAGAAGCACATCCAGGATGGCCGACGTGATGGCGCGTTGCCGTTGGTTCCAAGTGCGTATCGTCGCTCACAGGTATAGAGCTAGAGCCTTGTTCCGCACATCCGTGAGGTTAAGTCCTCCAGAATGGTGTGGGAGAGTTAAAGTCTTGTATTTGATCTTAAACAACATTCCTTGGCTGACATAGTATCCAAAGGCCGCCATTAATCTGTCAGCAATACCATGTGGCATTGGCAGTACCTGTGCCAGGTGCGGCAGTCGCGAAGCCAGGTGAACATTAGTGTAGTCCACCCTTTGGAGGAGGTCGTGCGTTCGGAGTGAATTGTTGCGTATGTGCAGTCGGACGTTCTGGAGGAGACGTCGATAGCTCGCCGCCGCTGATTGCCGTAGCGATCGGGTGAACAATACACCTAAGCATCGCAAGATGTCCACCGTCGTAAACGGACTGTGCAGAGCGTCCAGCCCTCGACCGATGTGCATGATCTTGGTTTCATTCATGTTGACTCTGCTTCCCGCAGCTGCTCCGTACGTAGTAAGAAGGGTAACCACCTGACTTACTTCGTTCTCCGACCGGACGAGTATCATCAAGTCGTCGGCATATGCACGACACGTGAAGGAGCTCGCACGGAGTCGGACGCCTGTTAGAGTCCGTCTAAGAGTCTGCATCAATGGTTCGAGCGCTATTGTAAACAGTATCATCGACAAGGGACATCCTTGCCTAACTGAGCTGCAAACAGGAATCGTTCCTACCTCCCTGCCATTGACTCTCACCGTCGAAGAAGCGCCGCGAAGGAGGCGCATGAGGACGGTAATAAAATCCTGTGGTATCGCCATGCATCGCATGGTCGAGTCAAGGAAATCATCGTTGATCCTGTCAAAGGCACGATCAAAATCCGCCGATACGAACGCCGCTCGCGTGCGACAAGCTTCCGTCAGGGAAAATACGTCACGGTATTCGCCGAGGATAGAATGTATGTTGCTCCGAACCCCTAGACAAGCCTGGTCTGGTGGTGTTGTCTTGGATATTACAGTCTTGAGCCTTGCCGCCAACATTCGCGCAAAGATCTTATAATCAGTATTGAGCATCGTGAGCGGTCTAAATTGATGGGCGCTGACACTCGCTGTCGATTTCGGTATTGGTATAAGTAGTCCCGCTATGAACTGCGACAGAACGTCCGTGTCACGGCTCAATAACTCATTATACATCAATACCAACTGGGACATCATTAAATCCGCAAATGCGCGGTAAAATTCGAGTGTCAACCCATCTGGTCCAGGGGATTTATGCACCGCACACTTCGCGAGTGCGCCCCGGATGTCATCTTCCGTTAGGGGTTCCAATAGCGCCTCTGCATCCGCACCATCCGCCTCCGTTTGCATTTGTCGCAAAATTTCTTCTCCTGTCCGATTGTCCGTCGGCGTCCCAGTGAAAAGGAGGCGGTAATGCTCCAGAAACTCAGCAGCAATGCCCTGTTGTGACGTCAAGGGTCGACCATCGTCATCATGGAGGACTGTGATTAAGGATCGGCGATTACGCGCATGTCCCTTGGACACATGATGCATGCCAATACGTTCTCCATCGACGTTGTCCAAGCACCGAGCACGGATCGAAAGTCCCTCCAGTCGACGTCTCGTGATCGATAAAATGCAGGCCTGAATGCGATGGACTTCCGCTTGACGCTCGGGCGATGGGGCCTGGAGGATAGGTCGCGGAGCACCATGTAGTAATAATCAAGTGTATCTCGGAGCCATACGTGATGAGAGCTCTTCGTATCGCCGGTTTTGCACACTGCAGCCACCACGAAAAAACCGTACGGTGCATCGGTAGACGGCGAGTGCAAGTCTGCCATGTTTCTTCGATCCGCTGGCGACATTCGAGATCCACCAATAAGGATGAATTAAGTTTCCAGGAACTACGACTCCGCCAGACCCTCTGCCGTGGGAGGGTTAACGTGCATAAATATGCAAGGTGATCCGTAAAAGCTGTGGGCCAACGTTCAGCAGCCAACACGTGATCTCTTAATCCGTCAGAAACATAAATCCGATCCAGCCTGCTCACCGAGTGGCTAGTAAAATACATGTAGCCCTCTCGCTGCCCATGGATCTTTTCCCACGTGTCCATAAGGGCCATGTCCCGGCAGATCGTGTCAATGCGTGGCAGGAGCTGAAATTAGGAGTTTGATCCTTCAGTGTGAGTGCACAGTTAAAATCCCCCCCTACCAAGATGTGGTCATACCTCCCATGGAATAGGGGGGCAATCTCCTCCGAGTAGAATCGTGCACGCGCCTGTCGATTGTCAGATCCGGAGGGTGCATAGATGTTGACGATACGAATGCCTATCACGGTCATAGCCAAACCCCGAGCCGAAGGAAGGTAATCGAGGTCACACATCAGAATCCCTTCCCGGACTAGTATCGCTGTGCCACGTCCTCCATCTGGAGTCGGCGCTAGGTAAGTGTTGTATCCATGCACGTTGGGAAAAGCAGCATTGCAGGTTTCCTGCATCAGCAGAATATCAACGTCTGTGGCGTAAATCATGTCCCGGAGAAGTTGCATCTTTGCAAGCGAACGTGCGATGTTAATGTTCACTGTGCCCACCTTATATGCTTGGTTCGTTGTCGTCGTCATGCTCGTGTCATGTCATTGAGAACTCCAAGGGCTTTAGTCCACTATTCGTGCTGAGAGGGGTGCCCTCCAACGGGCTGCCCTCCTTTGTTGTCGTTCCGTGGTTTGCATCCTGTAGGTGAGTGGTCATCATTAGGGGGTGGCAATTCCTGTATGTCTTCGACTGGTTCCGCCCAGTCGCAGTGGTCATCCATCCGAGAAACGTACTCTGATGTATTTCGACGTGGCAGCTGGGACGTTGGTATCCCTGACTCCTTCGTCGGCAGCGCTGGGTCAGTCGGTGTCAATGAAGAGGGACCATCTGAAAGGCAGGACATCCGGTCACCATCCGACGGAATCCTGTCAGCGTCCTCTAAAGGCACGTGTTCTGTGTCAGACAGTTCTTCGGCTAGGATACCTTCCGTGTCCCCTAGGCTAGGGGGGGACGTGTCACCCGAAACTATGGCGACGCTTTTTGCGACGCTTCGGCGATCGCTGTTTGCGTGCCCTGCCCTCTGCTGCCTCACTGTGTTCGTCGATCGTTCGTTGGTCCGTTGCCGGCGCCTCTGTCTCGACCTCTACTTCCACGCCGCGTGCTTCATGTGAGTTTTCGGAAGGTTCCTCCCTCAACTGACGTGACGTGGGTGTAGGGACATTCTCCGAGTCACCTCCATGCTCCCGTAACTCGGTCTGCTCTTGCATAAACACGTCCTTGTCACGCTCCGAACTGGGCAACACCTCCCGGCGAGCCACCGACACGTACGTCATCGGCAGTTGCGTAGGAACTTCTCGCTGTGACGCTTCTCCACGTGGCAGTTGCACGACGCGACGTTGTACGCACCCCGAGCGGATATGTCCTTCTCCACCACAGCCAGAACAGGTGCGTGGCTGGCCATCGTAGATCACAATAGCTCGACATCCGCCAATGTACAAATAAGACGGGATATGTTTAGTAAGGACGATCCGCACCTGTCGCACGCCGTTTAGCACAGGATAGGTACTAAAACTTGCCCAGCGTTCAGGCGTATGACTAAGTACCGTTCCATACGGTCGCAGCGATTCAGTAACCATCGATTCTGGCACCTCAAACGGCAATTCAAAGATCCGAATGACCCTCACACCCAGTCCTGAATGAGCTACTGTTACATCGCTGATATGGCCATCAGAGTGTCGAAATTTAAATCCTCTTTGAGCAGCGGAGAGAGTTCTTTCACACGCAGCTTCATCGGTCTGCTTACAATGGACAGGTGTATTGCAATTATATCTGCAGCAGGTAAACGAACTTCTTCCCTCAAAAAACGCTCTATTTCGAAAGCTTTGGGTCTGGCAAATTCGTTGTCGAACGTAAATTGGAGCGTAGTCTTTCGAAAATTGTGCGCCATGGCGATCGAGTCAGACAACAACACGCACGAGTACCGGCGGTGTAAACACTTCCTCGTCCACGCGCGCCCGTAGCCAGGACAGCAGGTCCGTGCCGCGCCACCGCCTAAAGCAGACTGTGCGCCTAGAACCGCTAGACCACCGCGGCCGGCACAGTACCTTCACTGCGCTATACCGATTGTAATGTTACCGATGACAGTACCACTAAAGCCCAGTTGCTAAATACGATTTTCAGGAAATCTTTAATGAAAGAAGACGAAGTAAATATTCCAGAATTCGAATCGAGAACTGCTGCCAATATGAATAACGTAACAGTAGATATCATCTGTGTAACGAAGGAACACAAATTACTTAATGAACCTGTAGCGACCGTGGAAAATTATCTCGTTGCAAAGTGGCGCTTGTCAAAGAATGATGCGTTATGTAGTCATAGTGTTGTTAATTTTTCTTTTTTTTTTTTTACTTTTGGTCGGTATGTGCAGCCAGACATATATTTTACGCATTGTCTCTGTAGTTGCGCTTCGTACATGTTGGAATAAACCTTGTCAAATACCCTACAAACTCAAGTCATCTGCTCTATATTCTATACCAATTAAGTTCCTTTCAGAGCAGGCAGATGTAATATCTCCATATTGAGCAGTCATATACAACCACTCGCTCTTCGAAAGATCCGAAAGTAAAGATTGGAAAATTGCACATATCACACGAATACTCAAGAAAAGAAATACGAGTAGTCCGCTGAATTACAGACCCATATGACTGACGGCGATTTATAGCAGGTTATTGGAACGTATACTGCATTTGAACGTTATGAATTACCTCGAAGAATGCCATCTATTGATTTATAGTCAGTACGGATTCAGAAAATACTGTCCTTGTGCAACATGTAGCTGTTTATTCATTGTAAGTAATGTGTGCTATCGACAGGATATCTCAAATTAATTGCTTATTTCTGAATTTCCAGAAGGCTGTTGATACCGTCCCTCACAAGCGACTTTTAATCAAATTAGGTGCCTATGGAGTGTCATGAGTGTCATCAGATATGCTGCTGGATTCGTGATTTCGTCTCAGAAAAGTCGCAGTTCGCTGCAATTGACGAAGAGTAATCGAGAAAAACAGAAGTGTCATTTGGCGTTCCCCAAGGCTGCTCATACGCATGAGTACTGAAAGTGTGAGGTCATGCACATGAGTACTAAAAGAAATCGGTTACATTTCGGTTACAAGACGACTTCCACAAATCTAATAGCCGTCAATTCAACTACATACCTAGGAATTACAATTACAAACGACTTAAATTGTAACTATCGCACGAAGAATGCTGTGGGGAATGTAAACCGAAGATCCGCGTTTTATTGGCAGAACACTTAGAAGATGTAATAAGTGCAGTTAAGAGACTATCTTCATACGCTTGTCTGGTAGAGTATTGTTATTCAGTATGGCATCCGTACCAGATGAGATTGACGGAGAACATCGGAAAGGTTCAAATAAGTGCAGCTCGTTTCGAATTTCTGAGAAATAGGGAAGAGAATGTCATGGATGTGATAAGCGATTGGGATGGAAATCATTTATAAAAAGGCGTTTTTCGCTGCGGTGAGATCTTTTCTCGAAATTTTCCCTGGCCACCTTTCTCCTCCGAATGTGAAAGTGCTTAGGGAGAAAGGACTATTGTAATAAAATAAAGGAAATCAGAGGTTGCACGGTAAGATTGAAGTGTTAGTTTCTCCCTCGCCATGTTAGAGAGTGAAACGGCAGAGAAACAGAATGAAAGTGGTTTGATGAACCCTCTACAAGCATTTAAGTGTGAACTGCGGAGTTGTAATGTAGTTGTAGATGTAATTAAGTAGCAAAACTATCATACGTTCCGAAGTTGTAGGCTCTATTACGGTTAACGATGAACAGACCATGATACCCTACTACTTCCAGCGAAGCGTACATGAAACATAAATGAGATTAAGTCAGGATATAGTATCGCCTTAAGAGCATTTTAATTGTCACCAGTATTTTAATGTCCGATGATTTCTTGGAAATAGTTAATAAAGCAGATCAATTTCAGTTGCTTTCAATTGTGCTAGTCAACTTTGTCTGTACAAGTGATGGCCGTATTCGGCGTGAATAACGAATTACGTCCTTCTCCTATGAAAGACATTAGCTAAAATCTGATATGCAACAGTTCATTTTGAGCAAGAAACTGTCGGATATTCGAAGAACAGCGGTGACAGTAATGAGCGCGCAACCACTTCTAATTGCTGTTGCTACCAAACAGTTACATTGACTGGCAGACGGCGAATTAACTTCCGATACATTTCAGTAGTCCATGAGATATGATGTCATAAGCATTGAGATGCACAATAAACTAGCTTTTGTTAAAACAGAGCGTAAATTACCCAGTGTTTCATAATGAGAGCACTTAGAGACTTCCAATAAACTTCAAACATAAGTTGAAACCTTTTGTAAACTTTTTCATTACCCTATGGGTGAATAGACTGAAACTAGTAAAACAACGATATTTAATATTTATCTTCCTCAGTCATAAATATTTTAGACCTACAATTTCCTTGCTCGAAGTAGAACATTTAACACATTAATTCATCTCTAAATCTCTGATTAGACGTCTGGATCTATCGGTACTGGCACTACAAGAAAGACAATGGCAGCGACCATCGAAAATGAATTCAGAAACGTATTACTTCATCTTGCATATGTCTCGCTTAAGTGCTCGATCCGCAAATTACTGAAATTTTGGTACATACAGAAGGATACCAGCGACAGTCTTTGCTCCCGCGTACAACATGCGAATGGAACAGGAAGGGAAAAAGTGGTACCGGTTCTCTGTGAACCCCCCCTCCCCGCCACACACCACAAGGTGACTCACGACTGCAGCTGCAGCTGCAGCTGTAATAGTGTCAGCGAAACAGTAAACATCCTCGATTTATCTGGAAGTGTATGATCACTGCTGAAGACAGTGAACTTTCCCCCTCATGCGAGCATACAGAACACCGTGACCAGATGAACGGTCGTTGACGCACTCAGACAGCCGGCTCTCATACGTGGGCAACGTGCCTCTCTGTTGACATAACACCGAAGCACTTTCCGCTGCTTGACTCATGTCTGCATTCATGAAATACTAAACACACACTGTTGGCATGTGAGTCGATACGGCAGATGTTTAGGAAACATGGTGTCTCTGTCCGACCGTCACAAACTCCTCCGCCTACTTTAGGTTCCCTGTCTAGCACACACGGCCCAAAGGATGCCCTACGACTGTCTACGTCTATACAGTGTAGAGTATCTACAATTTGTTTATAAAGATCCATGTTGATGATATAAATTGTACAATTCACAATCACCAGTATCAGCCATTGTCATCTTCAAATCTGTTAGAAATAGAAAATCAGTGGTGTAACCTAAGTTGAATTATTCACGCCCTCGAACCATACATAGTATAAAAATATTCTGATGTAAGTATCAACGTCACTCTACACTGAAGAGCCAAAGAAGCTGGTACACCTGCCTAATATCGTGTAGGGCTCCCGCGAGCACGCAGAAGTGCCGTAACACTACTTGGCATGGACTCGACTAATGTCTGAAATAGTGCTGGAGGGAACTGACACCGTGAATCCTGCACGGCTATTCATAAATCCGTAAGAATACGAGGGGCTGGAGATCTCTTCTTAGCAGCACGTTGCAAGGCATTCCAGATATGCTCAATAACTTTCAGGTATGGGCAGTTTGGTGGCCAACGGAAGTGTTTAAACTCAGAAGAGTTTTCCTGGAGCCACTCTGTAGCAATTCTGGACGTGTCTGGTGTCGCATTGTCCTGCTGGAATTGCCCAAGTCCGTCGGAATTCACAGTGGACATTAATGGATGCAGGTGATCAGACAGGACGCTTAATTACGTGTCACCTGCCAGAGTCGTATCTAGACGTATCAAGGGTCCCATATCACTCCCACTGCACACGCCTCACAGCATTACAGAGGCTCCATCAGATTGAACAGTCCCCCGCTGACATGCTGGATCCATGGATTTATGAGGTTGTCTCCATACCCGCACACGTCCGTCCGCTCGATACAGCTTGAAAGGAGAATCGTCCGACCAGGCAACATGTTTCCAGTCATCAATAGTCAAATGTCGATGTTGGCTCGCCCAGGCGAGGCGTAAAGCTTTCTGTCGTGCAGTCATCAAGGGTAGACGAGTGAGCCTTCGGCTCCGAAAGTCCATATCGCTGATGTTTCGTTGAATGGTTCGTACGATGACACTTGTTGATGGCCGAGCATTGAAATCTGCAGCAGTTTGCGGAAGGGTAGCTCTTCTGTCACGTTGAACGATTCTCTTCAGCCGTCGTTCGTTCCGTTTTTGCAGAATCTTCTTCCGGCCGCAGCGATGTCTGATTGGATTGGATTGATTTGGGGGGAAAAGAACAAAAAGCTAGGTCGTCGGTCTCGTCGGATTACGGAAGGATGGGGAAGCCATCCCGGCATTTGCCTGAAGCGATTTAGGGAAATCACGGAAAACCTAAATCTGGATGGCCGGACGCGGTATTGAACCTTCGACCTCCCGAATGCGAGCGACGTCCGAGATTAGATGTTTTACCGGATTCCTGATATTCACGGTACATTCACGAAATGGTTGTACGAGAAAATGCCCACTTCATCGCTACCTCGGAGATCCTGTGTCCCATTGCTCGTGCGCCGACTATAACATCACGTTCAAATTCTTAAATCTTGATAACATGCCATTGTAGCAGCAGTAACCGATCTAACAACTGCTCTAGACACTTGTTGTCTTATATTGGCGTATTCGATCGCAACGCCGTATTCTGCCTGTTTACATATCTGTGTATTTGAATTCGCATGCCTATACAAGTTTCTTTGGCTCTTCATTGTAGATATCTAGGAACACAGTAAGTGCTGGTAATGGCCTGTGTGCGTCCTTATTTACACAATTAACAGTGGCCTGTAGAGGGCAAAGAGAGCGTGTGTCAATAAAACTTGAACTGACATGCAGTGTGTGGAAATAAAATCCACATTTGAAATCCAAGTAATGATGGGAAGCTTTTCGCCTAGCAAAGTGATAACACATAATTGTGTAAAAGAATAAAAAGCTTGAATGTAACCTCATGTCTGTTTTACAAAACTTCGGCAGAACTGTCGGATATCTGTAACTTGCTAGTACGATATTTCGGGGCAGAGTCTTCTGGCCATCTACAAGTGCACACTGATGAGCAAAACACTAAGCTCGCCAGTTTAAGATCCCACCCGCACGTGCGAGGTGTGCTTTTATAGTTTGCATTGGGCAAGCGTTGCTTGAGCGCATGCGCTTCTGCTGTTAAGTCTGTGCGTTGCCCGGCGCGCCCTCCGTGGTGAAAGCTCGAGGACGAGTAGGCAGAGCACGAAGTTTTTCTATAACCGGCCCCACGCAGAATTTAACTGGAAACCGCTGTCTCGATTCATAATGGATTCGGCGAGTCGTATTTCCACTTATTCTTTGATGGTTGAGATCCAATAGTTTGACATATAGGCCACAATTTTTGTTTCATTATATTTCATGGATGACCATTGTAAAAACAATGTTGAACGATAGCGGAGTTATTTCCCTTGAGAAGACGAGTATGGCACTTATGTTCTATAACGCAATCCTGCACAGTGCGCGTCATTTGCCCTATATAAGATTTGTCGCATTCACACGGAATTCTGTAAACACAACCGCTTTGCGCAATAATAAGTCGTCTTTGTCAGATCCCTAAAGCACTGATATTTTTGAAGCAGGTCGAAAATATCTCTTATTAATATTCTGCCTATTTTAGTTGAAACATTTCCAGTACATGGTAGACAAGCAGTCTTTTGGAAGGTCTCATCCACTTCCTTGTTCATAGGACTTTGTACTTTCTTGTTCTGTCGTTTGTACGTCTGTAGGGCTCTTTGTGCTTGTTGAGACGAATATCCATTGTCCAGGGACACTGGTTTCAGGTGTTCCAGCTTGTGCATGCTATCGGCACCTGAGAAGGTATGGGCTCACTGGATCAAAGTCTTTAGACGTCCATCGTTTGTGCAAGATGGTTGCGGCTAGTAGATTTTAAATAAAGATCAGTATGAGCTTCTTTACGAAATACTGAATGCTCAATTGTGCCACTACACTTACACCGCACCAAGATGTCTAAAAACAAAAAATGACAATCTTTCTCGACCTCCACAGTAAATTTTATTTTTCTATGTATGGAGTTCAGCTGTTGAAGGAACTCTCGGAGACTGTCTAAACAATGAGGCCAAACTATAAAACTGTCATCCACGTATCGCCAAAATACTGTTGGTTTTAAAGTAGCTGAGGCGAGTGCTTGCTCCTCAAATACTTCCATAAAAAGATTAGCCACTAGTGGAGACGAAGGACTCTCCATGGCGAAACCTTCATATTATTCAAAGAACTGGTCACTGAATAAAAAGTACGTCGAGGAGAGAGTATACTAAAACAACGGTGTAATGTCAGCCACAAACCTATTGCGAATGAGATGTAATCCGACTTGACTACTACCGTATCCACGTGCGCCTGGTGTATTGTAAGTGCGGTGCCACCAGTTGGGTATTCAGTGTTTCGGAAGACGAATAATAGACGGCAGGGGGGACTAGTTATGTTAGATATGCAATACTTTTAACTGTTGTGTCCATTCAGATATCAAATAAAGTTTTTCTTCTTTTTTTAACTTTGTAGGTAGTTTTCATTCGAAAGCTGCTGAAAATACGAGCACAGTTACAGAGTGCTCTTTAATGCTGGCGCTGAAACTTTTCGCGAAAATATTAGAGAAATGATCTAAACTGATAGGCGAAGCATGCCGTAATCGGCTATTGCAATGTACGAGGAGTGTGAGTAAAGTAATGAGGCTGAGCTTTTGTCTACCAATGTTTTTATATTACAGACAACAGTATTATCCCCTTCAAAGCAGTTCCCTTTGGCAGCTACAGACCGCCGGAGTCGTTCCCGGTCTTCGTAGCAGCGCTGAAAAGCTTGAACTGGTAGGACGTTTAGCATGCCGGTCGCATGTTTCTGAATGTTCTGAGAACCCCAAACAGACGTCCTTTAAAGACGTTTTCCAACTTCAGTAAAAGAAAAAATTCACAGGGGCTCATATCAGGTAAACAACAGGAATGCCTTCTCTTAGGTCAGAAACCCCGTGATGGAAGTGACCATGTGACATGGGGCGTTGTCATGACGCAACATCCAGTTGTCTGCAGTGTTCGGTCTCACTCGATTCAACCTTTTCCTGAGCCTTTCAAGCACAGATTTGTAAAACACTTGGTAGACTGTTTGTCCTTACTGCTAAACGTCGGTTTGATATCACAAGAGCACGCACACGTTCGACGTTATTGTCGGCTTTTGAAGTTGAAAGTCTCTTGAGCGAGGTCCATCTTCAACGTGTTCTCAGCTATCCAAAACCAATTTACGCCATCAAAAACTTGTACTCTTGATAAGGAGTATTCCCCATAGGTCTTTTTCGACTTTTCAACGGTCACACTTGCCGATTCCCCAAATTTAATAAAAACGTTGCTCTAAATTCCACTATTCCATTTTCGTAACACACAAGTTCACTGATGGTGCTCTCCAAATTCACGTGATTTGTGTACGCAACTGAAACAAGGACCGAAGCAGAGCACAAGTAGAACAAGACAGCGTTGCAAAATTGCTGGCAAAGTTGTCAGTCTCATCACTTTTCTCACAGACCTCGTAAACGCCGCCAGGTATGATTGTCGCAATTGTATCTACGTCGCCTAATGTAGGGTTGGGAGGAAATACATTCTGCCTTAGTGACGTAGACCTATCTACTCGCTGCGCAGAGCAACGGAGCTTCGCGAGAAAGCTCCACTTGGCAGTGCTTACACCACAGTGGAAGATTCCGGCCTTCTTGCCCTTTTAATTCAGACACATTGCTCGGATACTTTTCCGAAAAGTTTCGGCGTCAACATTGTTAAGCATTATGTCACTGTACTTGTCTTTCTAGGGGTTTCGAATGTCTTTACAAAAAAGGTACATCGTTCCATAAAAAAGCTTGGTTCAACATATAGGATGATACTAGAGTTTACACTACCGACCATTCAATAAAAATTACGTGCCGCTCTCCCTACTATCATTTACAGGTTACCTCGTTTCGATCTGTTACCGTTCACGAAATAAAACGGAAGGAAGTTTCAGGCGACTGACGCAGTATTGCCCGACTCTCAAGAAGTTCCACGATGGAGGGTACATTTTGGTACCGTATAACAACCGTAAAAGTCACAGCAGAAATAAATATCGCACTCTCGGACCCTTTCAGCTGCAAAACAACACTAAGGAAACGCCATAAGCAGTGAATTGCAGGGCAACCTGGAATTCCAAAACAGCTCACCAGTGATTTAAATCCCCGTAACAGGAAAACGTGGTGCCGATGCCATAAAACCTGGACAATGGATTAAAGGATGAGAGTAATTTCGACGGATGTATCTTGTTACACACTGTTTCCAACTTCTGGCTGAGTTAACGCTATCCCCAGCCCATGATGCAGATTGCTTGCTGTCAAAAGCGAAATATGACGAGTTTTTGGTGATGATTTGGGAAGTCACATTGTGGTATTCCATGGTCCACATGGTTGCTCTGGACGGTCGCATTACTGCCAAGGATTGTGTAACCATTCTGGCTGATCAGCTCCGCCCCATGGTAAAATGTCTGTTCCCCAGAGCTGAAGCTGTGTTTCAAGACGAGAACGTCCCTGTTCAAACGGCTCTCATGGTCCAGGACTGGTTTTGTGAGGACGAGGATGAACTGTTGGATCTCCCCTGGTCACCACGGTTGCCAGACCTCGGAACTGTTGAACATTTGCGGTCTACTTTGGAGAGAAGGGCGCGTCATTGGTATCCACCTCTATCACCGTTACCTGAGCTTGCCAGTATTTTGCAGGAAGAATGGTATAAGGGTCTCTCGAAAACCATACAAGACCTGTATTTATACATTCTGAGACGACTGTTTTGAATGCCAACGGTTTTCCTACAACGTATTGGCTATGGTAATGAGTTGTGTTTTTGATCTTTCCTTAGTTTCGTCCACCTTCTGTCATTCACCACAATACTTTTTATATCAATGTTGATGGGATGTATATACTACAACTACTACTACTACTACTACTACGTGATCAGGCCCAGTGGACCGCACGCATCTACAAGTTTCCTCCTCCACTGTATTCTGTCCATTGCTGCTATCCGCCATTCGTCCACATCTATTGACACTTGGTTTAAATCCTCATTGAGTCCATCCCTCCAACGCTTCTTGGGTCTCCCTGGCGGTCTCTTTCCTGTAGGTGTGAAATCAAGGAGCTTCCGAGGCCATCTGTGATCCTCCATCCGGGCCACATGGCCGGCCCACTGCATTCGTTTGGCTTTGACAGTTCCTGCTATGTTGGGCTGCTGGTATAGTTCCTGAAGCTCTTGGTTGTATCTGATCCTCCATTCCCCTGTATCTGCATCCAGAACCGGACCGAAGATCTTCCGAAGCACTTTTCTCTCAAAAACAAGGAGCTTATGGAAGTCCTGTTTCCGGATACTCCATGTCTCACAGCCATATAGAACAACAGGCTGGATCAGGGTTTTGTACAGTCGAATCTTGAACTGTCTGGAGAGACTGCAGATATGCAGTTATGCAAATCGCTGATGCAAGGGACGATTTACACAGAAGGTAGTTTAGCATGCATACATGGAATGTATATGCATGATGAAAATAACTTTGAGTGCTACAGGAAAGTTACAATCACTAACGTCTGAATTGTAACGAAAATGCTCGATCTAATTACAAAGTAGGATCTAACGGAGTCACAAACGTTACTTAAAAACCGTTGTTGAAACAAAAAAATCTAATAAAAGAAACGAATAATTTGTTTTACTGCTATTTAATTAGGCGTTGATGTTGACGTAGGACTTGGATACGAATGCAAGACTGTATCATGGATCACAGGGATTAATGCTGAACGTTACATTAAAAACTCATAAAAGAGAGGGGAAACGAGGTATTTAATCCTCCAGACGTATACACAAAAGATAACCCACATTAAAATACGAAAAAGAAAGCGAGAACGGCGTTTAACGGTACTGTGACGTCGAGGTCACTAGGGAAAAGTACGATCACAGAGAGAGCGGAATTATAATATCTCAAGAAACCAAGCTTTTTTCAACACTCGTAATCCTAGCAGCTACGATTGTTTGCGAAGGAATGTCATTCTTTGTGTCATTCTTTGTTCAGCGACGTTACGTAGTCGATCACAACAAGAGTATGGCAAACTAACGCTTGTTAATGTGTGCAGTTAAGTATTTCGCTTAAACAGACGAAGAATGAGCTAAAAGAGAGACCGAAGTCCTGACACAAAGCGATTTTTTACCTTCGACAGTCCGTAAAAAGTAGCATAAGCCAGCCGTAACTGTGGCGCTAAACCAAACCGTGCATGCGCATAGTGATTGCCATCGTGCAGTTGAACGTCCTAGCGCAAACCGATCAGAAGTTATGACGATTTTATTTCATATAGTACAATAACTGCCACCCAGTAAAAAAACCAATATGACATGACCACATTACAACCTGAAATTTGGAGAGGGTCTTGATCTTATACTGTATACATCGTTCAGTGAGGGGTTGTTGGAATTCCACCCATAAGGATTTGAAGTAGGGGATGAAACTTCTTTTTTAAATATGTCCCTGTTAAGACAGTTTCTAACTACGAAAACTGTTTGGTTTCTCTTGCAGAAATAAAATACTACGCGCTTAGCATTTTTCAAAATTCAACCACTAATGCAGTAGGGTAAAATAGTGGATGAAAATCTTTTTTAAAAGTAAATCATTATTAAAATACTACTAAAGCTTTTTTAAAGCTACATCTATGAAAATTGGTATTTGACTTCTCGGTTGGAAATAAAAACTATGTTTTTGAGTATTTTCGGTAATTAACCCCCAAGGTGGTGAAATAGTGGATAAACATTTTTATGAAAACTTTTCATTATGAAAGCATTTTCAAAGCTAGATCAAATAAAATTTGTGTTTGGGTTCTCGCCTTCAAATAAAGAAATGTGTGTTCATTGTTTTTCGAAATTCAATCCTATGAAAATATTTCGTTATATTAACACATATTTAAGGTAAATCGACGCAAACTGATATTTGGCTTCTAAAGGAATGGCGATGAATGTTTCTATGGAAATATTACCACGATAACCGAAAAGTTTTGGTTAACAAAGACCTCCGACCGCAGCTACCAGAATCGCTTTTTAGTCACGAGTACATTCGCAAAAGACAATGCTTCTGCGGTCTTAATTATCGTGTAAAGATTAGAAGATGTAGCAATGTATGGACAACTTAGAAATTCGGTTACATAACAACAAAACAAAACAAAAAGAGAAATCCGTGCAAACCTTACTGTGAAGCAGCGGGCGCTAAGCTAGTATAGTATGATGTAGCATTGGAGGCAGCAAGGCAAAATTAAGCGCGCTCACTGACACTCGTATCACCACATACATTGTCAACCTACATACGCACACAATAATATGATCACGTACCGATAATGAACCACTGACCACAATAGTGGAATGGTTTTTCACAGAAATACACCAAATACCTGGTCTATGCAGTGCAATCCAGAACGTTTTATAGGTATTTAATAGGCATTTTAAATTTGTTGATAATGTCTATAATACTCTGGATTCTAAATTAATATTTTCATGCTACAAACTACGAATTAAATTTATCATTGATCACAGGAATATGCATTCTTAAACGGAATTAAACAGGTAAATCGTGCACACAATTTATCTGACGCATTTAACGTGCTTATAGTCTCTGAGAAATTTTTGAAGTGACTTTACGCGAGTGGTCGGGCTTTAACAGTTCTGAACAGTGCTATAGATGTGGTGGCTGTAAAGTCGACGTGGTGGCACAGCTAATGTTGGTGTCCCTCGTCTCCTTTCATGAAGAATCTCACGCTGATGTGACATGCATGGCGCTTCGAGCTTATTTAGAATTACTCGTCGTCTTCTTAACGAAACTTCACTAATCCCACACATTTTTTAAAAAGACAGATAATGATTGCAGTTTGCGGTGACTCCTGCGCTACTCAGTTTTACAACTCAAACAAACCTTCGCTTTGGCAACGACAATCCGTATTGACCACTCGATTTAAACCTACGTATGTCCTGTTTTTGGTATAAAATGTGAGCCCGCATTCAGAAATTTCTCAAACATTCAGCTGCTGTTGACATAGGCTAACTGAAGGTAACAATCCCGTGCAGGTTTTAACATCATGTGCAGTTTAATGGTTAGTTTGCAAATACTCCGATGGTGGCAGCACCGCGTAAGTAACGAATAACGAAGGGGGGGGGGGGGGAGGGGGGGGGACATCCACTGCATGCTTGTGGCGTCCTTGCAGCTACAGCAACGTCAGTGTAAGTTGGACAGCTGTCACAGTGAGGTAGCGTACCAAAAGTTTACTTTCTATTGACACTGAATATTTTCCGTAAGTCAAAGGAGGAACATATGAACTTCTAATGTCATTCTCACTCAACGTTTCGACTACTTTGTGATCAAAATACGTTCTTTCATGTGTTAAAGTGTAATACACATGCAGGTAATTATGATATTTCCGTGTTTTTCTCATCTCGGTAACGATATGGGTCAGCCCCATCAAAATCTTCGTGCTAGGTGGACTGCTGAGGATCTAAAGGCCATGGAGGTAGTTAGTTCCGGAATTACTGTTGCGGAGGCTTCAAGGACATTTAAATTCCCATGAAGAACTATTAGAAACTGGCTGAACAAGGATGAAGGGAAAATCCCAATTAGGAAAACTTGGCTGTAATCCAAAGCAACGGTTCTCAATAGAGAGTTGCTCAATACTGATTCATCAACATCGGGACGTGCAAATTCTGGCAAGAAAACCTCAATCAAAGCACATTCCAAGTCCTGCAACAAGGATCTGTACTGTGGTGACTGTGGTTGCTTCTTCTAGGACAAAAGCAGCAACAAGGATTGGATTCAGTGTATACAATATAAAACATGATATCATGAAACACTTGATAATGGGTCATAAAGATATCAGGGCTGTGTACATTGTGCAAAGATGGCTGTGCCGAACTTGACAGGGCTTGTACGTGAATAACTAAGAAAAACGATTTTTAAAAATCTTTACCTTAAAAAATTCTCTGTAGTTTTCTGAACAAGAAAAAGTCTACTTCCAGAAAACGGACCACAGAAAGTACCAAAATTAGAGGAATTTAAAAGTGACTGCACGCACCACTACGTCCCTTTGGCACACAGACAGCTCTGTTCAAGATAAAGTTTTGCTCTCATTTGTTTCGTTTGTATGACTTTTTAGTCCCTTAAGTTGGCTAACCTGCGAAAGCTTTACAGTTGCTTACCTTTCGTTTATATAGAGAGTTGTTTCCTGTTGTTTTGCCGTGTATATTTTGTTTACAGTGAAGTAATTGTTTGCGTGAGTTTCTTATTCCACTTGAAAGCAATATGAAGAATTAAGAAGTTCGGTGTTAAAACAACGTAACTTTTGTGGAAATCGGTTGACCAAACGGATTAACTCTGCTAATACTGAAATGCAACGTGCTACAACACTTGAATCAGCTTCAGCTACTCCAAGTGCTTCGAAGCTAAAACTGAAATATTTGGACAATGGGCTTGTCAGTATTAATGCTGATAATATAGAGACGCCAACAATTGATTCAAGTATGTTAACGTTGAACTCTTTGCGCTGTCTGAACTAATAAATAAAGATTTGCAGTGTAAGGAATGTAGCAATAGTGGTGTGAAGATAGTTGAGGAGGTACGAACTAGAAGAGGTTGTGCATCAAAAGCAAGAATTGCTTGTAATTTTTGTGGTTTAAGGGAAAGTGGTTAGTAATTTTTACAGGGTGACAATTATTGAAGTATGTGAAAGAAACGTAAATTACTTACAGACTTCGGCGTCTTCACACTTTATTCAACATGTAAACGTCACGACAGATATTCAGATTTAGGTTGTGACACATTTTACATCCCTGCCATCAATGACGACATTGTGATTCAGAAGAATAACGAAATTTTGCATGACCCGCTGAAGTGTTGGAACATCGATGGAATGGCTGTTTTCATCTCAGCGATGGTTTAGGAGTTGTTGATGTACACCCTGTCTTTAATATAGCCACAAGCCACACAAAAAGGAGCCACATGTGTTCAGATTCGGAGAGGTGAATGAGGCAGCCAATCGAGGCGCATGCCAGAGGCCTCTGGGTACCCCAGAACCAGAATGCCGTCCCGAAAGTGCTCCTTCAGGACATCAAACACTCTCTTGCTTCGATAGGATCTAGCTCCATTTTGCATGAATCGCATCTTGTCGAAATCAGGGTGGCTATGCATAATGAGGGGGGGGCGGGGGAGGGGGGGTGAAATCATCTTCCAAAATGCCATCAAGGAATATCGCACCGGTTATTCTGCGACTGGACACTTCAAACCACACAGTCGCCTATTGTGTGTGAAGAGACTTCTCGATCGTAAAGTGCGGATTCTCAGTCCCCCAAATGCGCCAATTTTGCTTATTGACGAACCCATTCAAATGAAAGTGGGCTTCGTTGCTAAACCAAACCATGCATGCACGTACTAATTGCCATCGTGCCCCACGGCCAACCTCCTAACGCAAACAGTTCAGAAGTTACGACGGATTTATTTTGCGCAGTTCAATAATTGGAACCCTGTAGATATAATTTTTTTAGGCAGGAAAGGGAAAACGACTTTGTAAGGAGTGGTGAAGGTAATAACGCCACTTTGAAATTCTCTCACATTTATGTCACACAGTATACCTTAAATTAGTCAAAAGTGAAAAAATGCGTTATTGTAATCAATAATGGTAGAGATACAGTCAACAATTATGGAAACAATGCAAAATTTAAGCATACAATGAACTTGTAAGTCAGTCACATTCTAGGAGACTGGTCCTTGAATACCACGAGAAACCTTTAAAAAAATTGACAGGTTTTATAACTTCCATTAAAGCAAATGGCAAAGAATGTTTATGGTTGTAGTTCTCACCTTGAGTAACAGCACTCTGGTAGCCAAACCACGAATCACTGCTAGGTGGGCAGAATGCAAGACATGGGTTGTCATCTGTGGAGGACTATGAAACAAGGTAGCCCATACTGCCTTTTCATTCCCTCAAGGTCATTTTTATTTTGTCTTATGGCTTGTTCATGATAATACTGGAACCTGTCTGTTTCTTTGTCTGTAAGCCGACCATGTCCATTAATGCACTTACCAACAGCTAATTTCTTTCCCTTCAAATTCCTCGTCAAGTACCTCAATCTTTTTTTCATTACGTTTTTCCAATTTTTGTCTCAGCATGAGGTTTGGATTCACAAACTTTTTGGTACCCTTTTGAGTCTCCATCTCCTAGGTAAGATGTATACATCACATCATATTTTTCCACTGACCTGTTAAATGTCTTTACAATACCTTCAGATTCCGTCCTTCCATTATAACCTTTAAAATGAATCAAAGATTTATGATTTACATTTCCACTCGTACAGTCATGACAGTACTTAGTAATATATTCGACATCAATGACGCTACTGTTTTCCAAGGAGGTAGCTGTAATTACACTGTTTAGGGAATTATGGCCTCTTTGTTGTCAGGATGCATCCAGGGCTGCAGACATACATGTATTGCTGTCATTCATGTCTACACTTTCCTGAACAGCGTTTTTCATTCTATCATTTGCTACTTGTTCTAAAGCCTGTAGAATAATTTTATTTTGCCTGTCAAACCTTGCAGGGGGAGGTACGTCCCTAAGAGCACAGAAAATTTGTGCACTTCTGTGCCTATACAACACCTCATAGCATAATCAAGCTTAATATTTGTGTCATACACTCTCTGTTTAGTTTAGCCTATTTTTAACGAATCCATAAGGGAGGTGTTTGGAAATAACTAATTAAATATTAGACATTTTGCTTATTTCTATACAACATTACAGACAGTTGACTGAATCCATGGCGTTATTACCTTCAGTTACTGTACTTATGTTTTTTAGTCACTTCGTCGAGGGTTCCTGGTCCGAAGTTCCATATGATGTCTGAGGTTATTTGGGGTGGCTGGATGACAAAATAAAACATTACGTTATTTTTGTTCATTATTATTATTCAGCACAAGATAAAAAGATATTACTGCTATTCAGTATGGCTGTCTTTGGCATAGCATTACTCAGAAGCGAACATTCTCAGTGTCATCTGAAGCTGTCAAACCACACCACCACTTGTTACTCCCAACATTCTGCCTGCAGCTGCCGAAACGCAGTCAAAAACCTTCCCACTTTGGGCTACGTCTGCTTATTTTGGTACGTGATCTGATGTTTTACCGGCGTACTTCTAATGTATAGAATTCTCGGGTGTCCATTCGGGTCACGTCGTAACTTTTACACGATATTTCGGCAAACAGACACGTTGCCATCTTCAAGTGATCCTCGAAGACCACCTGAAGATAACATCGTGTTTGTTTGCCGAAATATGGTGGAGGAATTACGACGTGACGCGACTCCGCATCCAAGAATTCCATACAGCTTCTTTTGGAATGATGGCTGTGACGTCATTCATATGGTGTCAACCAAGCCTCACAGCACTGACATTTGGATCAAATTATCATTAATACAGTGCCCAATGACATTGGATGCCTATTTTCAGCACGATACATTCGATCAAAATAGAGCTCAGAGACCATCACAGATTGCCGGTTCACATGAAAAACGTGTTTGTACTGCATTTCTTAAATTTGGTTCATATGGGAATAGAAAAGATCGAAACACACAAAAACTAGAATCACTATACAAATTACAGAGAAAGCGGCTAATATATATACGAAATGACTGATTTTTATTTTTAGAATTACAAATCTGGACGTGGACCTGTAATTTGCCAAGGAAAGCATTACAGAACTTATCGATCCATTTGCATCAATGTTTCAATTAATATTAATTAAAACATTGTCTTTTATATGAAACAAAGTGCCTGCGTCCATGTGTTTAGACCTCGCACTTTGATTATGATACTTCATTGGCTTCCTAGTGCTTTTTTAAGAAAGTGTTGAAAAGCATGTTGAGTAGTCTTCATCATGTTTTTCTTGTTGTTGTTGTGGTCTTCAGTCCAGAGACTGGTTTGCTGCAGCTCTCCATGTGACTCTATCCTGTGAAAGCTTCTTCATCTCCAAGTAACCACAGAAACCTACATCCTTCTGAATCTGTTTAGTGTATCCATCTCTTGGCCTCCCTCTACGATTTTTACCCTCCGCGCTGCCCTCCAACGCTAAATTTGTAATCCCTTGATGCCTCAGAACATGTCATACCAACCGGTCCCTTCTTCTTGTCAAGTTGTGCGACAAATTCCTCTTCTCCCCAGTTCTGTTCAGTACCTCCTCATTAGTTACGTGATCTACTCATATAATGTGTAGCGTTCTTCTGTAGGACCACATTTCGCAAGCTTCCATTTTCGTCTTGTCTAAACTATTTACCGTCCATGTTTCACTTCCATACACGGCTACACTCCTCACAAATTCTTTCAGAAAAGACTTCCTGACACATAAATCTATACTCCATGTTAACAAATTTCTCTTCTTCAGAAACGCTTTCCTTACCATCATCAGTTATTTTGCTCCCCAAATAGCAAAACTCATTTACTACTTTAAGTGTCTCATTTCCTGCTCCATTGCCAATCTACACTTTATATCCTCTCTACTTCGACCATCATCAGTTATTTTGCTCCTCAAATAGCAAAACTCATTTACTACTTTAAGTGTCTCATTTCCTGATCCATTGCCAATCTACACTTTATATCCTCTCTACTTCGACCATCATCAGTTATTTTGCTCCTCAAATAGCAAAACTCATTTACTACTTTAAGTGTCTCATTTCCTGCTCTAATTCCCTCAGCTTCACATGACTCAATTCGAATACATTCCATTATCCTCGTTTTGTATTTGTTGATGTTCATCTTATATCCTCCTTTCAAGACACTGTCCATTCCGTTCGACTGCTCTTCTACGTCCTTAGCTGTCTCTGACAGAATTACAATGTCATCGACAAATCTCAAAGTTTTATATTCTTCTCCATGGATTTTAATTTCTACTCCATATTTTCCTTTTGTTTCCTTTACTACTTTCTCAGTATACAGATTGAATAATATCAGGGATAGGCTACAACCATGTCTCACTCCCTTCCCAACCACTACTTCCATTTCATGCCCCTTGACCCTTATAACTGTCGTCTGGTTTCTGTACAAATTGTAAATAGCCTTTCGCTCTCTGTATTTGACCCCTGCCACCTTCTGAATTTGAAAGAGAGTATTCTGATCAACATTATCAAAAGCTTTCTCTAAGTAATACTAGAAACGAAGCTTTGCCTTTCCTTAATCTATCTTCTAAGATAAGTCGTAGGGTCATTATTGCCTCATGTGTTCCGACATTTCTACGGAATCCAAACTGATCTTCCCCGATGTCGGCTTCTACCAGTTTTTCCATTCGTCTCTAAAGAATTCGTGTTACTATTTTGCAGCCGTGACTGATGGTTCGGTAATTTTCACATCTGTTGACACCTGTTGGGATTGGTATTATTATATTCTTCTTGAAGTCTGATGGTATTTCACCTGTCTCGTAAATCTTGCTCACCAGATGGTAGAGTTATGTCGAGGCTGGCTGTCCCAAGGCTACCAGTAGTTCTAATGGAATGTTGTCTACTCCCGGGGCCTTGTTTCGATTTAGGTCTTTCAGTGCTCTGTCAAATTCTTCACGCAGTATCATATCTCCCATTTCATCTTCATCTACATCCTCTTCCATTTCTATAATATTGTCCTCAAGTACATCGCCCTTGTATAGACCCTCTATATATTCCTTCCACCTTTCTGCTTTCCCTTCTTTTCTTAGAACTGGTTTTCCGTCTGAGCTCTTGATATTCATAAGGTAGTTCTTTATTCTCCAAACGTCTCTTTAATTTTCCTGTAGGCAGTATCTATCTTACTCCTAGTGATATATGCTTCTACATCCATACATTTGACCTTTAGCCATCCCTGCTTAGCCATTTTGCACTTCCTGTCGATCTCATTTTTGAGACGTTTGTATTCCTTTTTGCCTGCTTCATTTACTGCATTTTTATATTTTCCCCTTACATTAATTAAATTCAATATCTCTTCTGTTACCAAGATTTTCCACTAGTCCTCGTCTTTTTACGTACTGGATCCTCTGCTGCCTTCACTATTTCAACTCTCAAAGCTATCCATTCTTCTTCTACTGTATTTCTTTCCCTCGTTCTTGTCAGTCGTCCCCTAATCTTCTCTCTGAAACTCTCTACAACCTCTGGTTCTTTTAGCTTATCCAGATCCCATCTCCTTCAATTCCCATCTTTTTGCACTTTCTTCATTGCTGACTTTAATATAATTTCATATTATTTTGGTATTGATTATTTTTCTTTTAGTTTGATTTTGTTGAGTTTTTGAATTTGTTTAGTAGATATTTCATAACCAATAGGTTGTCGTTAGAGTCCAAATCTGCCCCTGGAAATGTCTTACAATTTAAAACCTGTTTCCTAAATCTCCGTCTTACAATCTGAAACCTTCCAATGTCTCCAGGCCTCTTCCACATACACAACCCTCTTTCGTGATTCTTAAACCAAGTGATAGCTATGATTAACTGACGCTCTGTGCAAAATTCTACCAGATGGGTGCCTCTTTCATTCCTTATCCCCATTCCATATTCACCTACAACTTTTCCTTCTCTTCCTCTTCTTCATATCGAATTCCACTCCCCCATGACTATTAAAGTTTCATCTCCCTTAACTGTCTGAATAATCTCTTTTACCTCATCATACATGTCTTCAATCTCTTCGTCATTTGTGTAGCTGGTGGGCATATAAACGTGTAATACTGTGGTAGACATGGGCTTTGTGTCTGTCTTGGCTACAATAATGCGTTCACTATGCTGTTCGTAGTAGCTTACCGGCGCTCCTATTTTTTATTCATTATTAAACCTACTTCTCCATTACCCCTATTTCATTTTGTATTTATAACCCTGTATTTACCTGACCAGAAGTCTTGGTCCTCCTGCCACCGAACTTCACTAATTCCCATTATATATAACTTTAACCTAACCATTTCCCATATCGAATTTTCTAACCTACCTACCCGATTCAGGGATCTGACAGTCATTGCTCCGATCTGTGGATGCCAGTTTTGTTTCTCCTGATAATGACGTCTTCCTGAGTAGTCCCTACCTGGAGAACCAAATGGGGGACTATTTTACCTCCAGAATCTTTTACTACGACGCCATCATCATTTCACCATACAGTAAAGCTGAATGAACTTGGGAAACATTACTGCTGTAGTTTCCCCTTGCTTTCAGCAGTTCGCAGTACCAGCACAACAGGGCCAATTTGGTTAATGTTACAAGGCCAGATCAGTCAATAATCCAGACTGTTGCCCCTACAACTATAGAAGAGGCTGTTGCTCCTCTTCAGGAACTAACCGTTTGTCTGGCCTCTCAACAGATACCCCTCCATTGTGGTTGCACCTATTGTACAGCTATATGTATCGCTGAGGCACGCAAGACTCTCCACCAATGGCAAGGTCCACATATTAGATTAATTCATGGGAGCTGTCACCCACAAAACCAGTTATGTGACGAGAAATAGGAGGTCATTCTCACTTACAAATACCCCCTGCATGTCTGGGGTAAGAATAGGCCCAAGGTCTGCCTGTCGTAAGAGGCGATTAAAAGGAGACTTACACGTTTCAGCCTTTATGTGATGGTCCACTGTCGAGTTTGACCTCCATTCTTCTAAATTTTCCTGAAGAGTGAGCCAATTGGAGAAGGGCGCCTTACATGGTGCATCTTGCCACTCATGCGCTGAGACCTCTCACATCCTTCATCGACATGGATCTGCACATCCGCTGATTCTCCAGCTATTGGGCGATGTCACCCTCCGGAGTGCGTTTTCCTCCATCCACTGTGCAGTATCGTTTTCTGCACTGACGATGATATTGGACTTGTTTGCACCTGATATCCAGCACAGTAGACAGTCCGTTGTAGTGGGGCCGCCATGTACCCTGTTGGTTGTAGCCCCCTGACTACACAGGGATCACTCTGCTGATGCCTGCGCCGTTAACCCCCCACATATGCCAGGGAGTAGATGCCCATAGCCTTGGGGCATCGGGACTCCCGGCAATGACCATCCTGCCAGGTGGCCATTGCTGCGGCTGGGTGGCACCTGTAGGGAGGGTCCCTGGTCAGAGTGGGTGGCATCAGGGCAGATAAGACACCATGAAGCGCAGTACATCATCTCTTGCTGGTGGTTACCACCAGCAGGCTTCAATGCCACGAAATACAAACCCAAATCTTTTCCCTTCCTGACCTCAACCGTGGGAGGAACGCCAGGCTAAGGATGGCAGTGAAGCTTATTTACTCCGGAACCTGGTATATATGAGAGCTGATGAATCCTTTGTGTCATTGAAAGCTCAGTTTTTGTAGGGCATTTAAAGGACAAGTTTGGGGAGGTGGAGGGATTGTCCAACATGCAGTCAGGGTCAGTCTTGATACAAACAGCATACTCTGCCCAGTCACGAGCATTACTCGCTTGTAACAATCTGGGGAATGTTTCTGTTACTATCACGCCCCATAAGAGCTTAAATATGGTCCAAGGTATTACACTACTGGCCATTAAAATTGCTACACCACGAAGATGACGTGCTACAGATGCGAAATTTAACCGACAGGAAGAAGATGCTGTCATATGCAAATGATTAGCTTTTCAGAGCATTCACACAAGGTTGGCGCAGGTGGCGACACCCACAACGTGCTGACACGAGGAAAGTTTCCAACTGATTTCTCATGCACAAACAGCAGTTGACCGGCATTGCCTGGTGAAACGTTGTTGTGATGCCTCGCGTAAGGAGGAGAAATGCGTACCATCACGTTTCCGACTTTGATAAAGGTCGGATTGTAGCCTACCGCGATTGCGGTTTATCGTATCGCGACATTGCTGCTCGCGTTGATCGAGTTCCAATGACTGTTAGCAGAATATGGAACCGGTGGGTTCAGGAGGGTAATAAGGAACGCCGTGCTGGATCCCAACGGCCTCGTATCACTAGCAGTTGAGATGACAGGCATCTTATCCGCATGGCTGTAACGGATCGTGCAGCCACGTCTCGATCCCTGAGTCCACAGATGGGGACGTCTGCAAGACAACAACCATCTGTACGAACAGTTCGACGACCTTTGCAGCAGCATGTACAATCAGCTCGGAGACCATGGCTGCGGTTACACTTGACACTGCATCACAGACAGGAGCGCCTGCGATGGTGTACTCAACGACGAACCTGAGTGCACGAATGGCAAAACGTCATTTTTTCGGATTAATCCAGGTTCATGATAGTCGCATCCGTGTTTGGCGACATCGCGGTGAACGCACAATGAAAGCGTGTATTCGTCATCGCCATACTGGTGTGTCACACAGCGTGATGGTATGGGGTGCCATTGGTTACACGTCTCGGTCACCTATTGTTCGCATTGACGGCACTTTGAACAGTGGAAGCTACATTTCAGATGTGTTACGACCGTTGGCTCTACCCTTCATTCGATCCCTGCGAAACCCTACATTTCAGCAGGATAATGCACGACCGCATGTTGTAGGTCCTGTACGTGACTTTCTGGATACAGAAAATGTTCGACTGCTGCCCAGGCCAGCACATTCTCCAGATCCCTCACCAATTGAGAGCGTCTGGTCAATGGAGGCCGAGCAACTGGCTCATCACAATACGCCAGTCACTACTCTTGATGAACAGTGGTATCATGTTGAAGCTGCATGCGCAGCTGTATGTGTACACGCCAACCAAGCTCTGTTTGACTCAATGCCCAGGCGTATCAAGACCGTTATTATGGCCAGAAGTGGTTGTTCTGGGTACTGATTTCGCAGGATTTATGCACCCAAATTGCGTGAAAATGTAATCACATGTCAGTTCCAGTATAATCTATTTGTCCAATGAATATTCGTTTATCATCTGCATTTCTTCTTGGTGTAGCAATTTTAATGGCCAGTGGTGTATATTCCCAGGGACCTTCTTTTACAGTCTGAAGACGAACTGCATGCCAATTTAGAGTGGTGAGGTGTCCATTTCATCCAACGCATCCATCAGGGTCTGAGGATTAATCAGGTTGCCACCGGTGCCTTCATCTTTCCCTTCGAGGGTGACACATTACCTGAGAAGGCCAAGGTTATGGTCTATTTGGGCACATGTCTTTGGACTATACTTTCAGTGCCACTGTCGACATTGTGGACATCCTTCACATCACAGTATTCCATGTGCCCTGCCTCCCATCGTTGTCAGCTGCAGAGAGCATCATTCACCTTGCTCCCCAGACTGCAGGGTGTTACAGAAAGAGAGGAAAATCATGGAATGCAAGACCCTGGACCGACTGACCTATCTCAGGCTAAGAGGAAATTTGAAAGGCTCCATCCCACGTGTATGACAAATCTTACGCCGCTGCTGTAACTGCTGTTTCAGCCCCATCTGTTGCACCAATTCCAGTCGGCTCTCAGAGCCATAAGATTACACTGGCCCCCTTGATGGTGGGGGCACTTCCCTCCCTGGTGCTCCTGCACCACATACTTCATGAGCAACACCCCCCCTTCCTTCCCAACCATCAGGGATACCAGTCCCCAGTTCTTAGACGGAGAAGTGTAAGTCTTCTTCGGCTCTTCTCACTAGGAAGGGGTCCCTTGGGTCTCTCTCTTCCCAGGTTCCTACCAGTGGCAAAGCAGAAACCTTCCAGTGGCTGAAGTAACCACAGGTAGCTGGTCGTAGGGCTTCACAGTCCTCCTCAGTCCCTGAGACTGACTCAGTGAAGCCCTCCCAGCCAAGAAATCCAAAGCAGCAGAGAGAGAAAACCAAAAAGAAGAAGACCCACAAGAACCCAGTCCATGTGGTGGCACCCATACCACCACTCCCTACAAGCTCAGTATCTGAGAAGGTGTCTTCTGAGGACCTAGATCTGTCTGGGCCCTCAGACACAATGGATGTCAATTGCACAGGTACTCAATCAGTGGCAGCACGTGATGCTGAGGTGTAAACTTCTTCCTTGAACGCTTCATGCCTTCCCTGCCTCACGGTAACGTCATCCTTCAGTGTAATTGATGTGGTTATTTCCACCACCTGGTTGAGCTACAGCAGTTGGTGAGCTTTGCACCTGCTTTCTGCATTGTCCTCCAGGAAACCTGGTTCCCGGCAATGTGGACCCCTGCCCTTTGTGGCTACAGGGGATATTACAAGAACCATAGCGAATGTAATAGAGTGTCAGGTGGAGTTTGCGTCTGTGTCTTGAACTCAGTATGTAGTGAACCTGTGCCCCTTCAAACTCCTCTTGAAGCTGTGGCTGTCAGGATGCAGGTGATGCAGGAGACAACTCTCTGCAATGCATATCTCCCTCTGGATGGTGCAGTACCCCTGAACTTATTGGCTGCACTGATTCTTCAACTCCCTAAACCTTTCCTACTTTTGTGAGATTTTAATGCTCATAATCCATTGTGGGGTGGCACCTTGATTACTGGCCGAGGTAGAGATATCGAAAATTTACTGTTCCAACTCGACCTCTTCCTCTTAAATACAGGTGCCCCCACACATTTTAGTGGCACATGGCACATATTCGGCCATTGATCTCTCGGTTTGTAGTCCTGGCCTTCTCCCATCTGTCCACTGGAGAGTACATGACGACCTGTGTGGTAGTGACCTCTTCTCCATCTTCCTGTCACTCCCCTGGCGTCATGCCCACGGACTCCTACCCAGATGGGCTTTCAGCAAGGCACACTGGGAGGCCTTCCGCTGTCACCATTGAATCTGCCCCACATGGTGCAATCCTTGTTTTGGTTGAGCAGGCACTACAACGATCGTTTCTGGGGTGGAAAACGCAATCCCTTCTTCTTTAGGGTGCCCCTGGTGAAAGTCAGTACCTTGGTGGTCGCTGGAAGTCGCTGAGGCTACTGAAGAGCGTCGGCGAGCTCTACAGCGACATAAGCGGCAAACTTACCTTAAGCACCTAATTGCCTTTGAACAGCTTCGTGACCACATTCGCCAGCTTACAAAAAGACGGAAACAGGAGTGTCAGGAGTGTTGGGAGAGGTATGTCTCGACCATTTGGTGCCGTACGTTACCTTCCCAAACCAAGATGAAGATCAGACGTGTTTTTGGGTACCAGACCCCAACAGGTGTACCTGGCGTTACTATCGATGGTGTTTTATCTATAGATGCAAAGGCGGGTGCCGAGCAGGTTTCTGAGCACTATGCTCGAGCCTCTGTATCCGAGAATTACACCCAGCCTTTCGCACTCTCAAACGGCGGACACAAGGAAAAGTCCTCTGGTTCACTATATACTATCGTGAACCCTATAATGCTCCATTTACAGAGTGGGAGCTCCTCAGTGCCCTTGCACTCTGCACCGACGCAGCACCTGGGCCAGATCAGATCCACAGTCAGATGATTAAACATTCAAATGGTTCTGAGCACTATGGGACTTAACATCTATGGTCATCAGTCCCCTAGAACTTAGAACTACTTAAACCTAACTAACCTAAGGACATCACACAACACCCAGCCATCACGAGGCAGAGAAAATCCCTGACCCCGCCGGGAATCGAACCCGGGAACCCGGGCGTGGGAAGCGAGAACGCTACCGCACGACCACGAGATGCGGGCTCAGATGATTAAACATCTCTCGTCTGACTACAAGCGACATCTCTTCATCATATTCAACTGGATCTGGTGTGGTGATGTCTTTCCATCGCAATGGCGGTAGAGCACCATCATACCAGTGCTCAAATCCGGTAAAAACCCGCTTGATCTGGATAGCTATCGGCCCATCAGCCTCACCAACGTTCTCTGTAAGCTGCTAGAACGCTTGTGTTGCTGGTTGGGTTGGGTCCTGGAGTCTTATGGCCTACAGGCTCCATGACAGGGCGTTTTCCGCCAGGGTCGCTCTACAACTGATAATCTTGTGTCCCTAGAGTCTGCCATACAAACAGCCTTTTGCAGACGCCAACATATTTTTTGATTTAGGAAAATCCTACGACAAGACCTGGGGACTTAATATCCTCGCCACATTGTATGAGTGCGGTCTGCAGGACCTGCTCCCGATTTTTATCCAAAATTTGCTATCACTCCGTACTTTGCTTGTCCAGGTTGGTGCCTCCCATAGTTCCCCCCATATACGAGAGAATGGCGTCCAGCAAGGGTCTGTCTTGAGTGTATCTCTATCTTTAGTGGCTATTAACGGCAGCGCAGCAGCTGTAGGGCCATCTGTGTCTCCTTCTCTGTATGCAGACGACTTCTAAATTTCATACTGCAGTATTGGTGCCTACAGGGAGCCATCCACAAGGCGCAGTCATGGGCTTTAGCCCACGTCTTCCAGTTTTCTGCCACAAAGTCATGTGTTATGCACTTCTGTCAGCGTTGTACCGTTCACCCAGAACCAGAAGTTTACCTTAATGACGATCCACTCACTGAAGTGGAGACATGCTTATTCTTAGGATTGGTTTTCGTCGCCTGATTCACTTGGCTTCCTCACCTTCGTCAGCTTAAGTGGAAGTGCTGGCAGCACCTCAATGCCCTCGACTGCCTGAGCAACACCAACTGGGGTGCAGATCGCTCTATGCTGCTGCAGCTATAAAGACCCCTTTTGAATCCCGCCTTGGCTATGGGAGTCTGGTTTGTGGTTCGGCGGCGCTCTCAGCGTTGCGTTTACTCAACTCACTGCACCACTGTGGCGTTTGACTAGCGAAGGGAGCTTTTAGGACGAGTCCGGTGACCAGCGTTCTGGTGGATGCTGGAGTCCCTCCATTGAAGGTAAGGCGTGCACAACTGTTCGCCAGTTACGTTGCACACGTTCGTAGTTCTCCTGCGCATCTGAACTACCGTCTCGTTTTCCCAACCAGTGTAGTTCATCTCCCGCATCGTCAACTCAGGTGAGGGCTCACGGTTGCGGTTCGCACATGATCGCTTCTGTATGAACTGGAGTCCTTCCCTTTACCACCTCTACTCGAGGTCCATTCACGTACACCTCCATGGTGTAAACCTCGGCCGAAGCTTCATCTGGACCTTTCAAATGGTCCTAAAAACTCAGTTACTCCCGCGGCTCTCCGCTGCCACTTACTCTCCATTCTTGGCGTGTTCTGGGGCTCTGAAATGGTTTACACCGACGGCTCGATGGCTGACAGTCATGTTGGCTTCGTCTACGTCAACAGAGGCCACATTGAACAGCATTCCTTGGCCGATGGCTGCAGTGCATTCACTGCAGAGCGGGTGGCTATATCTCGTGCTCTTGAGCACATCCATTCATGCCCTGCAGAGTCGTTCCTTCTGTGTACTGACTCCTTGAGCAGCCTTCAAGCTATCGACCAGTGCTACCCTTGTCATCTTTGGTAGCGACCAGACAGGAGTCCATCTATGCTCTGGAACGGTCCAGTCGTTTAGTGGTGTTTGACTCCAGGACACGTCTGAATCCCACGGAACGAATTTGCTGACAGGGTGGCCGAACAGGCTGCGTGCGCCGAAACCGCTTCTTGAGATATGTATCTCTGAATCTGACCTGCTTTCATTATTACGCCGCTATGTATTTCGGCTCTGGGAGACGGAATGGCATAATCTCAGTACACACAACAAACTCCGTGCCATTAAGGAGACTACGAATGTGTGGAAGTCCTCGATGAAAGCCTCACACAGGGACTCTGTGGTTCTCTGCCGGCTCCGTATTGGCCACACTTGGACGACCCAACACTGCCTCCTGCGCCGTGAGGGCCTGCCCGAGTGTCGGTGCGGCTCGTGGTTGACAGTGGCCCGTATTCCGGTGCACTGTCCTACTTTCACAGCCCTGCAACGAAATCTTCGGCTACCGTTAATTTTAGCAGACAATGCCTCATCGGCTGATTTAGTTTTACGTTTTCTTCGTGAGGGTGGTTTTATCATTTAATCTAAGTTTTATTGCATCTCCTTTGTCCTCTGTGTCCTTCACACTGGTGCTTTTAGGCTGAAGATTTTAATGTGTTGCAGAGTGACTGGCTTCTCCTTTTTATTGTTGTGGTCAGCCAGCCATGGTAATCTGCTTTCTCGTTTTAATCTCTTCTACCTCTTTCTTGCGTTTCTGTGGTTTTCTTGTCCCCTTTTGTCCATTTAAGTGTTAGTTGCCCTTTTCTCGTTCTTGTGGTTTTTCCTTTCTTTCCGTTTTGTGTTGTAAGTCTCATCTGTTTTATTCTCACCTTTTGTGGCTTCGTTTTATTCAGACCAAGGGACCGATGACCTAGCAGTTTGGTCCCTTCCCCACTCAATTAAACCAACCAACGATCACTTACAAATAATGTTAATAGCGCTGCATATAATTTCTAAATGGGAAACCAAATCTGAAAACTTGAGTTGCTGATACACCAAATATAAATTAAAAGATTTATTTAAAGAAGGCGGATAATTTCTGTGGTGTCACCGCCAGACACCACACTTGCTAGGTGGTAGTTTTAAATCGGCCGCGGTCCATTAGTACATGTCGGACCCGCGTGTCGCCACTGTGTGATCGCAGGCCGAGCGCCACCACAAGGCAGGTCTCGAGATACGGAATAGCACTCGCCCCAGTTGTACGGACGACTTTGCTAGCGACTACACTGACGAAGCCTCGCTCCTTTGCCGAGCAGATAGTTAGAATAGCCTTCAGCTAAGTCCATGGCTACGACCTAGCAAGGCGCCATTAGCCTTACATAGCAATTGATACTTATCGTATAAAGCATGTCTCATCAAGAACGATGTATACAACAAGGATGGATTAAAGTTAAGTATTCCAAAAGCTACGTACTTTTCTTTATAGCATTCATTACGTATCCTGTTTCAGACCTCACGCCATCCTTCGTGTGTTTATAGCGTGCATTGCGGTCCCCTCAAATCACACTGTGTCGGCACTTCTGTCGACACATCAATTTCAAGCAATTGTATGTCGCAATCCGTTATGATGTAACATAACAAAGTTTTATCACGATAAAAATTTAAGCCGCAGTGATCAGATCCTTTCGTTTGAAGCAGTCGATCAGATACAGATCTAGTGCTTCCGGTCGATCTCAGATTGATGATAAGGGCAAAGAATTCAGCAGAAGTACATTAAAATTTGGGCACTTATTTTAGTGTCAAATACGGATTGAGTAATAACGTTTTAGTGATTCACCATCATGCATGGGCCTTGAACAACTCAACCAGGTGAGCGCATTCTGGTGCACAGTGATAGTCCTTCCAAACTCTGACAAGTACCGGTACCGTTGTTGATGCGAGCATGACGCGTTCTATATCTTCCTTCACAGTATTCACCAACCATCTGAAATACTGCACACCCATTATATCTCCTGTCAGATGTGATAACGTGATCACGCGATGACAATATAAATGTACTCTGTGTCCGTCCTGACCGTCACAGATGACTGCAGCTGTAATCACAGACATAGAAGGTGGTCGAAAGCAGTTTCAAAAGCTTTTATTGGTGTGGCAGGGTAGGTTGTGCTGAGAAATAATTGGTCAGGAAAAAAATCGATGCGTTGCACCGTTTCCGAGTTAATTAGCATTGAAGGTAGTCAATGAGACCGTCGCGCGTGAAAATTCAGGAGGCCCGCCGGATACAGTTAGTCTCCGTTGTTCTAACAGTGTAAATAATAGCGCATGAGAATACTCAGCCTTTGGCTCGGGTTCGATCATTGCTATAGCCCCATGTCCAGTATTTGTATCGCTCTTTTATTCGTTTTTAAGAAACTAAACTATGAACACGTTTGGCGACGCTGTCTCCGATGGGCTGCTCGAATATGTGCGCGAAACGGCCTGATTGGCTCTCTTCAACGCTAATTATCTCGGAAACAGCGCAACGTATCGAATTTTTTTTTTTCTTAACAGTTATTTCTCTGCACAACCTACCCTGCAACACCCGTACAAGCTTTTCAGATTGTGTCTGACCATAGCGTATAATCATCAGTGTGTCATATGTTTATGGAATTGAGACCTTCTTTGTGCATGTACAATATTCTTTCTTTGTCGTATTTCTCACAGGTGCCACACACTTGAGCCTTGTTCTTGGAGAGGACACACACGTGTTTTGTAAGGAGTCTCCTTTGTACATCGACTCCATTTCCCCAACACCCTCCCAATGGAGCCATGTCTGCCGGTTGCCTTATCTCAAACTGATCCCACGTCATAATTTTTTAATATCCAGGTATTTGTATGAGTTGACTCTATCAAATTAAGAATCAGTGATATCATGTTCAAAGTATTCTACTTTGCGGCGTTTTGTGAAGTGCGCAATTATTCATTTCTGAATGTGTAACGAATTTTGTCGATTTTTGCATCATTTTCGTATCTTATCAAGGTCTGACCGGCTATTTATGCAGTTTTTTCCAGGTAGTACTTCATTAAATTTGAATTGTCTGTTAGTTCATTAGAATAGATCACGAGTAACAACGATCCCAGCATACTTCCTGGGGCAATTCTGAAGTTACTCGTACTTCTGTTGACGCACCATTCACGATAACATGCTGTATCCTCCGTACGAAGAAACCGTCAATACAGTGCCAAATTTTGTCTGCTAGTTCATGTGTCCGTACTTACGCTTATAAGCGTTGGAGAGGTACCCAGTCACGATTTTTGGAAGTGAAGAAATGGTGCTTCCCCTTTACTGCTTCGATCCATGGTTTTCAGGATGACATGGGAGAAAAGTGTGAGTCGGTTTTCCCATGACCGATGCTTTCAGAATCGATGCTAGCTGGTATGCAGGTCATTCCGGTGAAGATACCTCCTTAAGTTTGAGGCCAGAATATGTTCTAGAATTCTAAGATAGATGAACGTCAATGAATCTGAACGGTAGTTTTATGGATCGCTCGTGCTACTCGTTTTATAGAGTGATGTGATCCGTGTTTTCGTCCAACAGCTTAAGAGAGTTTTTTTTTTTTTTTTTTTTTTTTTTTTTTTTTTTTTTTTTTTTTTTTTTTTTTTTTTTTTTTTTGAGTGATCTACGCATATTAGATGGCGTGTCAAATTAATGTGACCACCTATAAAAAGCCAAATAACCACCTTCTGCGGTACAGACGTGAGAGAAGATAGTCAGTCAGGTTCTGGAAGGTACCGTCAGGGATGTTGTTCTATGCCGACCCAAGTGCTGTGGGCAACTACGCTAAGTTTCAGGGCTGAATATCCAAAGCGCGAAAGCTGATTGAATGGGTTTAAATTCGGAGGGGGGTGGGGTGGAGGTTGGTGGCCAAGAGAATACTGTTAGCTCATCCTGGTTCTATTCGAACCATTGAAAGCTGTGTAACACATTGCATTGTCCTGCTGGTGGATGGCATCATCTACACATAACGGTGGACTGGTTCCCAGGAGTACAAGCATACTTCTGTTGATCCATTGTGACTTCCAGTATAAGGAGATCACCCAGGGAATGCCACGATAATATTCCCCAGACCATAATGCTCCCTGCTCAGGCTTGGACCCTTCCAATGATTGCTGTAGAGCCGTAAACGCCAAAGGCCATCTGTTCGATGGAACATAAAAGGTGGCCCATCTGAGAAGGCCACCTGTTGCCACCCAGCGAACGTCCAGCTGAGGTACTGGCGTGGAAGTTCCGGTCTTCGTCGCCAATTAACAGCGGTCAGCTTCGAGGCATGAACCAGGAGCCTGCTGGAGAGGTCCTTATGCAGCAACATTCGCTAAACGGTCGTTGAGAAGACACTGTGGGTAGCCTCATGGTTCATCTGGGTGGTCCGTTGCTCGACAGTTGCACGTCTTTTCACCCTCATACACGTCCGCAGCCGTCGCTCACCCCTGTCATCTATGAACCAAAAATGTTCAAATGTGTGTGAAATCTTATGGGACTTAACTGCTAAGGTCATCAGTCCCTAAGCTTACACACTACTTAACCTAAATTATCCTAAGGACAAACACACACACCCATGCTCGAGGGAGGACTCGAACCTCCGCTCGGATCAGCTGCACAGTCCATCCCTGGACCGCTCAGCATCTATGTACCTTAGCACTGGTTTTGGGTAGTGCCATTTTGGCATCCACGGTGTACTTTAACCATGGAGGGACACGAACAGCTTAAAAAGCCGTTTCAGAAATGCTTCCATTCCTGACTTGAAAGCCAATGATCATGCCCTTTTGGACATCAGATAAATCGTTCCATTTCTGCATTATATCAACGACTGGACTGTTTTCCGCGTCTGTCCGACACACTTTATACACGTTTCACTGCTAGTGCTGCCACCTGCCGTCTGTGAGTGATTATTCCAAGTCGACGTCGAACATAGGAGGTGGTCACATTAACGTGACTTTACTGTTTATGACATGTAGTTTTGCAGTATCCTACCCATGAACAGCATCGCGTTGTTTCTGTTTCAGGCATAGCTGCCCGGCATGGGTCCCAAGAAGGGGAAGAAGAAGCTGACGAAAGAGGAGAAGGAGGCGCTGAAGCAGCAGCAGCTGCTGGAGGCGCAGGAGAGGGCGCGCCAGGCCCTGAGGGTGCGTAGTCTGCAGCGTCCAGCCTAGACTGGTCTCAAAAACTGCCTGTTGGTTTCTGTCTCGGGTCCTTCGGTCGACGTTAGTTTAATAATTTTTCTGGCATTTCGCAAGCACGAGTGGCTGTCATTGTCAAAGCTTCACCATCCACTGGTAGTGGTGGACCAGCAGTGGATGGCGAAGCTTTGACAACGCCAGCTAACCGTGCTGACGAAGCGTCAGAAAAGTTATGATAAAAACGTCGGGCGAAGGACCCGACACACAAGTGAACAGGCAATTTGCCAAGAAGTGGCCACGAAACCTTAAGAGTTTTGTACTAGCATAGCTTGCTTACAGCCTGTCCCACTGTCGAAAGCCCCGCCCACCCACTGACGTCTCCGTGCTAGGGCAGTGAACAGGTGCAGGGGACCAGGTATTATCACATCTACTGCATGTCGCCGCTGTTCTCAACGTACCTCCTCTTTGCTTACCAAGCACTGGCGCAAGATCGGAACAGTGATCGCTTCTGCTACTTATGCCACATATATTATACGTGCAGGCCAACTTAACACTGGGCGTTGAGTTACCACATTTCCGAATTACGCTACAGCCCATTAAAATTGCTACACCAAGAAGACATGCAGATAATAACGGGTATTCATTGGACAAATATATTATCCTAGAACTGACATGTGATTACATTTTCACGCAATTTGGGTGCATAGATCCTGATGAATTAGTACTCACAACAACCACCTCTGGCCGTAATAACGGCCTTGATACGCCTGGGCATTGAATCAAACAGAGCTTGGATGGCGTGTACAGGTACAGCTGCCCATGCAGCTTCAACACCATACCACAGTTCATCAAGAGTAGTGACTAGCGTGTTGTGAGGAGCCAGTTGCTCGGCCACCATTGACCAGACGTTTTCAATTGGTGAGAGATCTGGCGAATGTGCTGGCCACTTGAGGAGTCGAACATTTTCTGTATCCAGAAAGGCCCCTACAGGACCTGCAACATGCGGTCGTGCATTATCCTGCTGAAATGTAGGGTTTCACATGGAGCGAATTAAGGGTAGAGCAACGGGTCGTAACATATCTGAAATTGTAAGTAAAAGTAGGCTGTTTATGTTTTCTTATTGGCAACGTTACGTAGCGCTCTGTATGAAAATCACTGGCTGTGCTGTGTGAAGTCTGTGGCTAGTTTGCATTGTTGTCTGCCATTGTAGTGTTGGGCAGCTGGATGTTAACAGCGCGTAGCGTTGCGCAGTTGGAGGTGAGCCGCCAGCAGTGGTGGATGTGGGGAGAGAAATGGCGGAGTTTTGAAATTTGTAAGACTGGATGTCATGAACTGCTGTGTATATTATGATTTTTCAACACTGTTAATGTAAATACATTGTTTGTTCTCTATTAAAATCTTTCATTTGCTAACTATGCCTATCAGTAGTTCGTGCCTTCCATAGTTTGAATCTTTTATTTAGCTGCCAGTAGTGGCACTCGCTGTATTGCAGTAGTTCAAGTAACGAAGATTTTGTGAGGTAAGTGATTTGTGAAAGGTATAGGTTAATGTTAGTCAGGGCCATTCTTTTGTAGGGATTTTTGAAAGTCAGATTGCGTTGCACTAAAAATATTGTGTGTCAGTTTAAGCACAGTCATGTATAATTTTTCAAAGGGGACGTTTGATATGGCGGCCCTGCCAGGATACCTCACTGGAATCTTCTGATTTTTTCTTGTAGTTTGTGTAATTAGTGTAGCTTTTGTTTATTGCTAGCACATAATTGTAGAGAGAATTTCCTTTGTAGTTGTAGTTTTTCATTCTTGTACAGTAAAACAGTTGTGGCATGCATGTAGATTTGCACCAAGTATTTCGCAGCTGCGCTTGCAATTAACTAGATATTATTTTCAGTGCTATGTTAATGTGTTTTCTTATTTTGCTCTTCAGATTGTGCTTTTCTGTGTTGTCGTGTGAAATATTGTGACAATAATGGCGTGTGAAAAACGTAATACTAGGCTCCAAAGTAAACTGAGAAATGACAGTGAAAACGAAAGCAATGTGTTAGCGCCACCGTGTAATGAATTAACTAATGTTCGAACTAGTAATTTGGTAATTGTGCATAGGGAAATGGAGCGGGCGGCAAATAATGGCGTAGACAGTGAAACAATTAGTGAACAGGGAAGCATTATCGATCGATCGGTCGGCAATAGCTCGCCTCAGGAATCCAAAATGACAGGACACAATCTCGCAAATACTGTAGATTCAGGTTTTGGGTCCTCACCGTTTTCTCAAATAAGTCAAGACACATTTTCTGCTTGTCAAAATGTGAATGTTGCCAGTGCAAATTCACTGCCGAAAAGCACTGAGGAACATATTTCAGACACCAGTGCATTGTTATTACAATTAATACAACAAATGGGACAAACACAGCAAAAGCTTCAAAAGTTAGACACATTGGAACAAAATCTTCAAAAGTTAAACACAATGGAACAACACCAGAGACAAACACAGCAACAGTTAGACGCAATGGAACAAAATCTTCACACCACACTTGAACAAACACGTGAAGATTTAACTACTGAGTTACATAAAATCGAATCGAAATCTTAAAAAGTCTGTAATGACGTAAAAACACAAATTTTTGAGCATTTCCAACCTATTTTTTCGCGTCATGGAAATGCATTACAGAATCACGAAGCAGCCATAAAAGAACTGCAAACTATTGTTCATGAAAATCATGAGACCTTGAAAGCCAAAACTGACTCAGTTGCATCTACCAATTTGGTTAGGCAACTTGCAAAACTCAGGAAAACTTAAAGGACACAGTAGATACTCTGAAAATTGCTTCAGAAAGACACATGGAGGAAATTAGTTCATTATCAGAGAAAGTAGTTGAACTTTCGGATCAGCTAAATAATTTATCTACGAAGGTAGATGATAATCTGAATGACACAAAACTGGTAGTCTTTAATGACACAGAAGTGTGCGAACAAATTAGGAAATTCAAACAAAATCAGAATCAAATCAATACACAGTACAAAAGAGAAATCCGGGAAGTACAAGAACAGTTAACACAGGTAACACAGGAATTACATATTTCAGAGGCCACTCGTGCTCCAATACGGGAAGAGGGACATAGAAATACGGAACAGCCACAAAATAATAATTCAGGGCACTTTGGAAATTATGAAAGAAATTGGCAGGGTACACCGAATTTTGAAATGGAACCGCCGAAACGACGTAACAATGACCGATATGCGACTCGCCAAAATGATGATTTTGACTATAAGCTGTTCATTACAACACGTAAATTTAAAACATTTAAGAATTCTGGCAACGACATTCATCCACAAGCGTGGCTCCATCAATTCTCTCATTGTTTTCCTCCCAACTGGTCATTAGAGCACAGATTAGAATTTATGTGTGGCTATTTAGAGAATGAACCAGCTGTAAGAATGCGATCGGTCATTCACGATTGTCACAGTGAAGGAGAATTTTACCATGCCTTCCTCTCAGCATATTGGTCTCAAGCTACACAAGACCGAGTAAAACATAGCATCATAATGATGAAACATTTCGAACAATCTGAATTTTCCAGTCTTGTGAAATATTTTGAAGACATGTTGCACAAGAATCTGTACCTGTCAAACATATACAGCCCCTCAGAAGTCATCCGCATTTGCTTAATCAAATTACCTGAACGTTTACGACATATTATTTTGGCAGGACGTTGAAAAGACGACATTGAAGCTTTTCAGGGACTCTTACAAGAATTAGAAATTGACACTGACAGTCGCGGAACGCGAAAACAGGAACACAACAATTACAGGTCACATCCGTCGCAATTCCGCGATGAAGGAAATAATAACTGGACACGACAAGGCTATTCTCACAACACAAATCGTGACCAAAACAGACACCACCCGTATGACAACTGTTGGCAGAGTAGTAATAATTCCAGGGCAAGATCACCTCTCCGCAGTAGTGACTATCACAGAGACAATCAGAGAAACAGACAATTTGGGAACCAAAATAATTGTTATCAAGGGCGACACAATAACTTTAGACGCAACGGTCCAGCGCGCAGTTATAATTCAGGGAGAAATTCTCCACCACATGACCGACAAGAAAGAAACTATGTAAACTACCGACAAAACGACAGACCTGAATTCCATCAGAACTGGCGGGATTCAAACAGAGCAGGGCACTCTCGACAAGGTGAATTTGTAGAAGTTAGGTCTCCTAATCCCAATAACGACGCGCGCCAATTAAGGAACAGACAATGACTCGCACCGCAGGCAGCCGCATGTGCCAGCTGGCTCAGAGAAAAATAACATAGACGCTAACCTTGAGAAAAATTCCAGTATTCCTTACCGACGTTCAAGTTGAACCTCTGCGTACTAGGAAGAGTAAAGGTTTGCACCACATTTCACATGTAAAACCGTTTATTGAGAGAGAATCTGCTTTTTAACTTTGTCTTTGCCATATAACTTTTCACTTTACATTACCAGTATGCTTTGTCAGACTTAGAATCTGTTAACATGCAACAATGTTCGAAGTTAAATATCCAGTCAAGAACCAAGAGAACTTATTTAAACAGAAATTACGAGTGCATTGTTATAGTGAACAGACGTCACAGTGTTATTGTGTGTGTACATTCTTGCTTGTTAGTTGCATGATTACATAACAACTATAAGGCTTACATACTTAGAACATATACTGGTACTGCTAATGAGATTTTAATGCACCATTTTGGTTTACTTGAAAATACATTCTGGATTTAAAGTACTTTCTGTGAGATACCAGATGACACAGTGGTTCGTTTATGTGACAGCTACATGATTGTATCACGACGCTACTAATGAGTGACAATTTACAATGTTGCTTTTGCGGTGTTTCTGTTGCATATCTGCACAGTTTTTCTGAATTATTCTGGAAAGTAAGACATGTTTTAGTAGTAACTTTTGTGGTATAGCTACAATGAGACAGCCTTTTCCGTGGCACAACAATACATTACAGCACAGTACTTTCTTCGTCATGGCAATAAGCGTAATAACTAAGATATCTATACGCAAAGCATTTCACTTTTGTTTATCATGAGGTAAGTACATTGACTTTTGCAGAACTTAGCTTTCGGAGGACGATAACTACGACACTTCCACAGAGATTATCCTACAACAAGACGCACAGTTTCGCGCTACAGTACACGTATTTGAGTGATTAATTTTGTACTTAAAACATTTATTTTTAAAGATATTTGAAGTACAATGATACAAAGATTTTCCGTGATACATTTCATTCCATTGCTGTAATCTGTAACACCTGAGGGTATTATTCATTAATCCTCATGGGGGTACACGTTTACTTTGTGTTTGTGTTACCATGTGTTTGGCAAGCACAAGGAGCCCTAGCTAATATGGTATTTGCTTATACAACTTTACACATCGGTATCATATTTCTCTAACACACAAATTACACAGCTATCTGATCATTTAACTGAGAGATAAACATTTTTTTTACTACATCAGTGACACATGTTTACGCAATTAGACAGTTGGGTAACTTCACACTTATGAAATTGTATTTTGTCTGTACTTTGTGAACTGTTCATATTATTTCGGAACCATTATGATACTATGAGAGCTTTGAATGATGTATTTGGTATGGGATCATGATTTTTAAAGTACGTTCAAGGTAGATGACACTATTGAAATGAGCAGAGAATATTTTTTTGTGGTTGGAAATTGTTGCAGAAAGCTACGACGATTTTAAGATTTGACTGAGTTTTTGTGATGTTATTATTACGATGACAATGTGTATTATGCTGTTGAGGTATGTTTATGATCAATAAGCTGATGCTATATGAGGAATTTGACTATGCTACGTTTTTATTATGATGAAATATTGAAGAAGTGTCGATGAATATGTATATGTGTAATAAGGTAAGGAATAATTAGTAGTGGTTAGGGACTCTGACTTGTGAAAAAGTATGTTGGAAACCAAGAATCGTACTTTAAGAGTTATGAAATGTGTCTAAATGCGTGAATGTATCACAATGCCGACGAATATAGGATTTTGTTTCCACATATTTGAAACGCAAATTCTCGACCTGTGAAATTTTTTATATGAGACTGTCACTGTAGTGCAAACTGGTGTTGTAAATATTTCGGTGAGAAAGTTAAGTGACCACCTTCACGTAATGCGTCGTGGCACCCAGCTGCGTGACAGACACCTGGAAAAAAGCCATTAGTGTGTGCCTTTCAGAGGCACAGGTGGAGAAAAAAAAAGAGGCCATTATCCTCGCTATTGACATTTCTTTGCAGAAAGCATCGCAAATACAACACACTCAAACTTGAAAACATATGATTACACTGTGGAGCTCTTAATTTATGATATTTACTGAAATGCCTAATGAAATGATGAGAAACATTTTACATTTATTGTCTTTCCAGTTGAGAGATTCTTTTGCCTTTGGAGCTGCCATTTGCCTAGTGAATGACGTATCCTGCATTGCTCTATACAGGCTATATATATTTGCTCATTTCATTTAATATCTAGTTTCTAGCTGCACTGTAGCATTTGTTATTATAAAATTTAATAGATGTACTAATATCACTATTTTCTGTCTACAGACCCAGGAAAGAATACATTTATGATGTACTTTCTTAGAAAAGAGAGCACAAATAGACATTTCCCTTCACAGGAACTGCACAAATAATTTTTTAAACGATTTGGTAGCTTGTCTGCTACAGTAACTTATCGTGATGCATCACTCTAGTATTAAGATGTGACATAGGTATTAGACATGGCAATCTTTATTGTAATATTTTTTCTGATTGAGCTTTGTCATGTTTAGATATAAGTTATTGCATTTGCTGCTGCTGTTTGCCAGGCATAGTGCTACTAAATTTCACTTTGTATTACTCTGTTAAGCTAGTTTTACTACTGATTTATTTTTCTTGTTGCTGCACATTGGCTCATATTAGTTGTAATGTTGCATTGCTTGGTAATTTAGATTTACTGTAGCTTGCTTCACCAATTTTCATTTTTTTGTCATTGCTGTTTGTATTAATTGTTTTGTGCTGCTGCTTTGCCTCATCCCTTAGTTTAGCATCTGAGCTCAGTAGATTTAAGTTAGCTTAAGATGGGGTAGGCTATATAAGAGAACGAGTTGTGATCAATGGAAAGAAATGCATTGAGAAGTTATACGAAAAAGCTTTGGGCCAAAATGAGTATCATACACTGAGAAATAATTATTTTGAAAGAAATATGAATGGAATACAGAAAGCAATTATAGATAGGACTTTTTGGGAATAATGATGAATGAAGGGAGATCTCCAAGAAGTAAAGAAAGTTTTGTTTGCAAAATACTGCAGTAAAACAAACCCCGTCCTTTCCTTTTGTATTATTCCACTATGTGTTTGTGTACCCTTGTGTATTTGGTATTTGTGTTCTTCCTGTCTTTATGTGTTTAGCTAATAAGAGTTACGTTGTAGAATTTTTCTGATAATATTTTATTTACCTTGTAAATATGCTTAGACATTTTTTCTTCTGTTTTGTTTTAATGCTCATGTGTAAAGTTGATGTTTCAAAAGTTATTCTGATCTTTTATGTATTTACTTATGTCATAATTCCTGTAACACTGATGTATATGTTAGTTCAATTCTTTTGTAAAGCCCATATTACCACAAATGTTATCTGTATTGTTATGTTCTTTAATGATATATTTTGTACCTTAGTTATTGTATTCTCATGTTATAATATTGGAATTGACACCAGTTCAGCAAATTAAGTACCTTGTAAGCATTCATTTCACTGCACACATTTCTGTTGGTCATAGTATATGCACAATATGTGAAAAAAAGAGGACTGTTAGTGCTCCCACATGTGTTGATAATTCAGCAAGGGACTGGTTAACAGCATTGCTGGTTCTAAGGACAATTCCAAAAACTTTGTGAGTGCACAAGTGGTGGTTATGGACTTGCTATATTCTCCACAAGGCTCTTCAATGGTGATTGTGCACCTGCACAGTCACAACAGATGGCTGCTGGCCATCTCTAGAAGGACTACAGTGGGTCTGCATCTTTGATGACCCACCAATACCATTATTTCTACAAGGACTACAGTGGGTCTACACCTTTGCTGACTTACCAGTACCATTATTTCTACAAGGACTGCAGTGGGTCTGCACCTCTGGTGGCCCACCAATACCACAATCTCTACCAGGACTACATTGGATCTGCACCTCTGGTGGTCCACCAATACCGTAATCTCTACCAGGACTACAGTGGGTCTACTCTGTGATGACCTACCTACCAATATTCTTCAAAACTTCGAATGACTGCTGTGGGTTTGCTCTGTTGTGGCCCATTACCTGCCTGCATGTCGAGAGTCAGCACTGTCTTTCCATTAGAAGGACAACACTACTTCTTCAAGACTGCATGCAAATCCACTACTTCCATGTGCATTTTCTTTTACTGCTCAGACTTTGAGAAAAACACTGCAATTTTACTGTGATGAATGATCAGGACTATCTTTATGGACTGTGAGAAAATTTTGGCTGTTGACCAACATTGTATCAATAAGTGTGTGCATTTGATATCTTTGTTATTGTAATTATGAAAAATTTTATCAAATCATTATTGGCCACTGCCCAAAACAATTTGTAAAATTTTTTGTGGGGAACATGGGGGCTATGTAAGTAGGCTGTTTATGTTTCTTATTGGCAACGTTACGTAGCGCTCTGTATGAAAATCACTGGCTGTGCTGTGTGCAGTCTGTGGCTAGTTTGCATTGTTGTCTGCCATTGTAGTGTTGGGCAGCTGGATGTTAACAGCGCGTAGCGTTGCGCAGTTGGAGGTGAGCCGCCAGCAGTGGTGGATGTGGGGAGAGAAATGGCGGAGATTTGAAATTTGTAAGACTGGATGTCATGAACTGCTATGTATATTATGATTTTTCAACACTATTAAGGCAAATACATTGTTTGTTCTCTATTAAAATCTTTCATTTGCTAACTATGCCTATCAGTAGTTAGTGCCTTGCGTAGTTTGAATCTTTTGTTTAGCTGGCAGTAGTGGCGCTCGCTGTATTGCAGTAGTTCGAGTAACGAAGATTTTGTGAGGTAAGTGATTTGTGAAAGGTATAGGTTAATGTTACTCAGGGCCATTCTTTTGTGGGGATTTTTGAAAGTCTGATTTCGTTGCGCTAAAAATATTGTGTGTCAGTTTAGGCACAGTCATGTAAAATTTTTCTAAGGGGACGTTTCAAAATGTAACGTCCACTGTTCAAAGTGCCGTCAATGCGAACAAGAGGTGACCGAGACGTGTAACCAATGGCACCCCATACCATCACGCCAGGTGATACGCCAGTATGGCGATGACGAATTCACGCTTCCAGTGTGCGTTCACCGCGATGTCGCCAAACACGGATGCGACCATCATCATGCTGTAAACAGAACCTGGATTCATCAGAAAAAAATGACATTTTGCCATTCACGCACCCAGGTTCGTCGTTGAGTAGAACATCGCAGGCGTTCCTGTCTGTAATGCAGCGTCAACGGTAACCGCAGCCATGGTCTCCGAACTGATAGTCCACGCTGCTGCAAACGTCGTCGAACTGTTCGTGCACATGGTTGTTGCCTTGCAAACGTCCCCATCTGTTGACTCAGGGATCGAGACGTGGCTGCACGATCCGTTACAGCCATGCGCATAAGATGCCTGTCATCTCGACTGCTAGTGATACGAGGCCGGTGTGATCCAGCACGGCGTTCCGTATTACCCTCCTGAACCCATCGATTCCATATTCTGCTAACAGTCATTGGATCTCGACCAACGCGAGCAGCAGTGTCGCGATACGATATACCGCAATCGCGATAGACTACAATCCGACCTTTATCAAAGTCGTAAACGTGATGGTACTCATTTCTCCTCCTTACACGAGTTATCACAACAACGTTTCACCAGGCAACGCCGGTCAACTGCTGTTTGTGTATGAGAAATCGGTTGGAAACTTTCCTCATGTCAGCACGTGAATGCTCTGAAAAGCTAATCATTTGCATATCACAGCATCGTCTTCCTGTCGGTTAAATTTCGCGTCTGTAGCACGTCATCTTCGTGGTGTAGCAATTTTAATGGCTAGTAGTGTAAAAACCCGGGGGGGGGGGGGGGGGGGGGGAGTGGGGCGGTATTACAAATAATTTTTGTGAACCATAATGGCTTACATTATTAGGAAGCATATTTCTCGCTTCCTGGGACCAACTCAAGTAACACTTTCCGAGATTTGATGTTATCAGAGCATTGAGAACAAGTCAGATCTTTATAATTATATGTGATGATCAACAAACGCTATACGCACTATAGAGAAAGTCTTGTGTCTTTTATGAGTCCTATGTACACTGAGGTTAAAAAAGTCATGGGTTATGATATGCATATATACAGATGCGGGCAATATCACGTACATAAGGTATAGAAGGCCAGTACAATCGTGCAGCTGTCATTTGTACTCAGGTGATTCACGTGAAAAGATTTTCGACGAGATTATGGCCAAACGACGGGTATTAACAGACTCTGAACGCGGAATGGTAGTTGGAGCTAGGCGCATGGGGTAGTCAATTTCTGGTATCGTTACGCAGTCAGTATTCCTAGGTCCGTAGTGTCAAGAGTGTGCCGAGAATACCGAAATTCAGACATTATCTCTCATCACGGACAACGCTGTGGCAGACGGCCTTCACTTAGCGGCTGAGACCAGAGGGGTTTGCGTAGAGTTTTCAGTGCTAACAGTCAAACAACACTGCGTGGAAAACCGTGGCCTGGACGAATGAGTTCCGATTTCAGTTGGTAAGAGGCGGTGCTAGGGTTTGAGTGTGGCGCAGACCCCACGGGGCCATGCAGCCAAGTTGTCGAAAAGGCTCTGTGCAAGCTGGTGATGCCTCCATAATGGTGTGGGCTCTGTTTACATGAAATAACTGGGTCCCCTGGAGACGATCTGCAGCCCCACATGGACTTCACGTTCTTAAATAACGGTGGGATTTTTATGGATGACAATGAGCCATGTCATCGGGCCACAGTCGCTCGCCGTTGCTTTGAAGAGCGTTCTGGTTAATTCGAGCGAATGATTTGGCTACCTAGATCGCCCGACGTGGATCTCATGGAACACTTATGGAACACAAGCGATGGATCAGTTCGAGCAGAAAATCCTGCAGCGGAAACATTTTCGCAATTGTGGACGTCTGTAGAGGCGGCATGGCTCAATAATTCTATGGGTACTTCCAACGACTTGCTGAGTACGTGCCCCAACGTTTTCCCGCCGGGAAAATAAAGGCCCGACACGACATTAGGAGGTATCGCAACACTTTTATCGCCTCAGTGTATATTTAATGAGGATGATATCCTTTCCAGAGCTGCATGGTGGGCGGGGATTGGAAAAAAAAACGATTGCACATTTTTTCCTCTCGATAACGGTTGTTCATGAAATTACACCAGTTAACAGATACTTTTATCTCTAAAGATCTTGATCTGGTTTCCGAGTTGAGCTGTTCCCTTAAAAACATTTCCAAGCGATTTGTTTCATAGAACAATTCACTGTCATTTACAAGAACAGCTCTATTTCTCATACAGGATATATACTTTCCACATTTTCCCAATCATGTTCTTTGCTAGGAGTTAACCAATCGAGCACAATTAACTCATCGTACAACCTCATCCATTTGCTAACATAATCACTACAAACAGTGTAAAAAGCACCCATATATTTTCTGGACACGTTAACAAGCTCGTCATTTTTTTTTTTTTTTTTTGCAGACTTGGTACAGTGTCACTTAGGACACAGTCAGATTGGTTGTTTAGTTGATTGATTTGTGGGAGGGGACCAAACAGCAAGGTCTTTGGACCCAAAGACTTAAGGAAGGGTGGGGAAGGAAGTCGGCCGTGGCCTTTTAAAGGACCATCCCGGCATTTGCCCGAAGCGATTTAGGGAAATCTCGGAAAACCCAAATCAGGATGGCCATACGCGGTATTCAACCGTCGTGCAGAATGCAAGTCGAGTGTGCTAAGCACTGAACCACCTCGCTCGGTTACAGAATCAAAATGACTTCCGCTACAGTCTTTTTTTCACATTCAATGCGCAACAACATTTGTTTGTGCAGGTCAGTGGAGACACTACGAAGAAACCATACGTATTCTTCAACCAGAGAATTTTTTAGGAAAAACATAATTGTAATGGATACATTATTTATAGACATGAAATAAGAATTTATTGTCTCATACATATGTAATTTTTTTTCAGTTGCAGGCTTAAGTCATCGACAGCCTTTCCAAATAATGTTTTGGCACAATCCATCGTGATAAAACTCTGATGGCGTTTTATGGTATGAACTGCATATGCTGCCTCAGCTGCCACAATCTTCAGATTACTTTCACTGTATGTTTGCGGGAAGAACTCACCGATTCTTCGCGATGTGCGTTGTTCTTCTTTACTTACATGATCCATAATGCCTGACCTCCAACCACGTGATATAGAGAAGAAACATCTGGAAGTAAACAAACTTAAAACGATATTAGTAATGAGCTACATGCAAGATACCTGCCACTCATGGACGCAGGAGGCAAAGCTGCGGGCTCTCCATGCATTATTTTCTTGCAAATAACTATATTTATTTATATCTGGGAGTTACTTGCACATCAAGCATTCCGTCTCATACACAGTCCTTCGTTCCAGAAGAAATGGAAATTCATTCGGGTAATTTTCCCTAACATTGCAGTTACAGGTATCTGTAGGAGTATTCAAAAAGTATCAATGACGACTACACGACCACAGCCGGCTTGATCCGCGGTAAGCCACACAAGAGCGACGAAGACGAAAATCAAGTCGCCGTGCTGCAACATTCGACGATCACCTGAAGTGTTGCCAACTTGCATTTGTGTCTCCCAATTTATGTCCAGCTTCAGTCCGCCGGATGACATCTGACATCACAGAGCAACAGCTTGGTCTCGAAGTCCAAAAATCGGTTTTTTTTAATGTTTTATAAACTTGGAACCGGGTGTTGAAATGGAGCATTAAAAATCGAGTTGTATCTGGATGAACCGGGAGATCCGGTGACCCTAAGCGCGGCGGATGCTAGAATCGTTGTTAGTAGGCAGAGTCCCTCACGATCACTCCCGGCATCCTCCACGCGGGTACCGAGCGAGGTGGCGCAGTGGTTAGACACTGGACTCGCATTCGGGAGGATGACGGTTCAATCCCACGTCCGGCCATCCTGACTTAGATTTTGCGTGATTTCCCTAAATCGCTCCAGGCAAATGCCGGGATGGTTCCTTTCAAAGGGCACGGCCGACTTCCTTCCCCGTCCTTCCCTAATCCGATGAGACCGATGACCTCGCTGTCTGGTCTCCTTCCCCAAAACAACCCAACCCAACCCAACCCTCCGCGCGGAGTCTCAAGTCGGACCGCCCATACCAAACTCCGTTCATCGTTAAGTTCGGCCGAATGTATTCCTCTACGACTGCTGTAACCTCACCGGAGTCGCACGCCCTGTCCAGTACGGTCACGTACGTAAGTACGGTAGTTGAAGGTACGTTTAGTTTGTGCAGCAGCCTCACGTTATCGGCTACCGCGTTTAACCCGCAGCTGTAGTGATGCAAGCCTCGACGCCAGTGGCATTCCCAACAAGCGAACATTTGGGTACACCTTTACAGATTGTTTGACCATAATAGGTACGGACGAAAGGAGCGACAAGCACTTTAATAAGACCGGCCGCTTAGGGCAGGGATGGGGCGCTTTGTGGAAGCGGAGGTTAGCGCATTACATTCATTAGTTAGCTTTGCATTTCAGGAAAGGTGTAACCATAAAAATCAATAAATATAAGTGTAGTAGTAGTATTATTCATTTTATTTGTTTTGCTAACTTCGTATCATCTACGTGTACAGGAAATAAACCAGTTTAATGAGTCAATGTACCCCATCACACTTTTTTACGGTTTATACCAGAGTGACATTCCTCGTTGTGGTTCCCATCAAAGTCTGCAAATTAATGTCTTTCAAAGAGCAACGAAATTTACTCATGTTGATGTTCAAACAAGAAAAACTTTGCTCACAAATGTATGTTGGCCCAAACAGGGAGAACTTTTTCCCCGTCAAATTTCTTCATTCGTGGAAATTTTTCAGCCGAGGAAGACATGTAAAAGTCAATTAATGTCATAGCAAAAAGCATTTCTCCCCCTGCGGGTCCAGTTATGTGACGAGGAATATAAGGTCATTCTCACTTACAAATACCCCCCTGCGGGTCCAGGGGTAAGAGTAGGCCCCTCGGCATTCCTGCCTGTCGTAAGAGGTGACCAAAAGGAATATCACACGTTTCGGCCTTTATGTGATGGTCCCCTGTCTGGTTTGACCGCCATTCTTATAAAATTTCCCAAAGAGCGAGCCAACTGGGTAAGGCGGCCTTACATGGTGCATCTTGTCCCTCATGTGCTGAGACCTCTCACATCGTTCCTCGACGTGGATCTGCACTTCGGCTCATTCTCCAGCTGTTGGGCGAGGTCACCCTCCTGGGTGCGTTTTCCTTCATCTTCTGGGCAGTATCGTTTTCTGCGCTGACGACGATAATGGACATGTTTGCTTGTTCCCACCTGATATACAGCACGGTAGCCAGTCCAATGTGGCGGAGCCGCCATGTACCCTGATGGTTGTAACCCCCTGATTACACAGGGATCGCTCTGCTGATGCCTGCGCCGTTATCTCCCCACGTATGCCAAGGAGTAGATGCCCCTCACCCTGGGGCATCGGGCCTCCCGGCAATGTCCATCGTGCCAGGTGGCCTCTGCTGCAACTGTGTAGCGCCTGTGTGGAGGGCCTCTGGTTGGAGTTGGTGGCATCAGGGCGGGTGACATGCAACGAAGCGTCATCTCTTGCTGGTGGCCCAACGCCAGTAGTCTCTAAGCGATCGAGGTCTAACTGCAATGCGAAGAAGTATGACCCCCAAATCGTTCCCTTCCCTAGCCTCACCAAGGGACGAACACCAGGCTAAGGATGGCAGCGAATCTTACTCCCCCCAGTACCTCATATGTACGAGAGTAGGAAGCTTCGTCGACATGAAGAATACCCCATCAGCTCTTCCTGCGCCGTGAAGACCCACCTCTGTGTCGGTGCGGCGCCCGGTTGACAGTGGCCCATATTCTGATGCACTGTCCCACTTTGACTGCCCTGCGACGGCATCTTCGTTTGCCGGACTCCTTATCAATGATTTTAGCACACAACGCCTCATCAGCTGGTTTGGTTTTACGTTTTATACGTGAGGGCGGAATTTATCATTCGAGCTAAGTTTTAGCGCATGTCCTTTATCCGTCTGTGTCCTCCACCCTAGAGCTTTTAGGCTGGATTTTTTAATGTGTTGCAGAGTGGCTGGCTTCTCCTTTTCAGTGTCGTGGTTAGCCAGCCGTGGCAATCTGCTTTCTTGTTTTAATTTCTTCTGCCTCTTTCTTGCGTCTCTCTGTGTTTTTCTTCTCCAGTTTTGTACATTTTAGTTTTGTTGCCCTTCTGTCTTTCTTGTGATTGTTTTCTTTCTTCCTGCTGTTTTCTGTATGTCTCATCTGTTTTCCTCTCATCCTTGTGGAATAGTTTTATTCGGAACGAGGGACCGATGACCTAGCAGTTTGGTTCCACTTCCCCCTCTCCCTCCTCTTTTAAACCAACCAACAAAGCATTTCTTTCATGGTGTAATATGACTGCATGTCAGTAAGTTCAAGCTCGTCAGCTACTGTGTCAGTATCAGCAGCGACGGGATAATATAGCAAATTAAATTGAGGCTCAGTTTTCTTAAAATGCCCCGAAACCTTCTAGTGAACTAGTTCTCCAAACTCCGCAGATGATCCCTGATCTTAGCAGATACACTTTTTATTTTCTTAATAAAGGGAAAAGACAAAAACTGCCTTCATCAGTTTGCCTTGCAAACGGGCCTAGTTTTGTTTTGAATGCTTTTAAATGCGTCTAGATATCACATGCAAACAACCCCTTACCCTGCAATATCACATTCAGTACATCAGTTTCTGAAATATATCAGCTGCAAACATCATCTCGTATTTTTTCTTTCTGTTTTTGTAAAAATATCATGAGCATTTTATTCTGTGATCCCAGTCCCTTTTTAATGCTTTGCACTGGTTCAACCAGTTCACACTGTTTTGGTAAGTTATGACACTGTCCCCACATTGTGAAGAAGAGATTTGAACTGTCGATGGTGGAGTACCCGTTCTCATTGTATTCACAACTAGAGGATCCACCACATGCTTTGAGTGCAGTACAGCTTTACAACGGCTCCCGATGCAAAATGCCCTGAAAAGACAAGAGATTACTGGACTTGTCTTGTGTCTTGTGCTTGCAACTCGTTTTTAAAATCTTAACCATTCCTACATTTTTCCCACTGAAAGCTCTGGCTCCATCTACTGCAGTGCTTACCTCTCTGTTCGAGGAAAAACCACTTTTCTTCGCACGATTCCCAACTCACTCAACCAAGTCCCAACCAGTGGTTCTATCTTTAATTGACCCTAGGCCAAGTAATTCATCTGTGACGACGAAATTTTCATTAATTCTACGGATAAGGATTAGAAGTTGTCTTCGTTATCTGTGCTCTCCCCCATTACCAAGGAAAACCAAACAAAACCTTTGCTCGCAGTCTTTAACTGTTCTGTGACTTCGTCACTAATTAAGTCGATGCGCCGCATTATAATCCTTGTTGACAATGAAACTTTTTCAGCATTTACAATATCAGGATACAATTTCTGGCACACTCCACCTTATGCCGATTACACCCAAACCTCCAGAAGTCAGAAACTTAGATCGGTACCAAATGTTGTATGTCAACGGAAAACTGCGATTTAGTTCGTACTATGTGCTGTCGTCCAGCAGAACGGGCGTAAACGTTAATTACAAGTAACACTAGAACTACAGATCATAGGAAAATAATACCTGTGAGGAGTTATGTCGTGTTGTTTCCATGTGGAAGTTCGTACAGCGTTAGATCCTCGTACGAAGGGTCCTGTGTTCAAACCCCTATCATGACAAAAATATTTTTACTGTATTATGCGTAAAAATGTTTTATGGAACAACGTAAAGGGAATTTTTTGGAGTTTACAGTAATGTTCTCTTGGCAGTCTGCTTTCGCTTTGTTTCTTTGAAAGTAGTAAACCTACAGAGTACTAAAGAGTACCACAACATAAAAATAAAGAAACAATCGCATCACACGTGTGGAAGTAATAGTAATAATAGTAATTAATAATAAACAAAATAATACTATCAATAATAATTATATAACGTTCAACTAACGAAGCGAAAGCACATTGCTACGAACTCTGTAATGTCCTTTTACATGTCAGGAAAAAGTTCTCCCATATTATAGTTTGACCCGTAAACAGTTAAAAAAATTGTCATCGGTGGGGTTTGAACTCGAGACATTTGGTACGATGAGAGTACGCTCTAACCTCCCTTTTTTTTATTTATTTAGAAGTAGAAGGGTCTCGGGGGGCACGGGCAAAGTGGGTAGGACTCATTGTACGAGGCCTGGCCACGTTGTCCCCGTCGCCAAACAGAACATATGGAAAGAGTAAATGGGGCCATGGGAGGATATTCATTTATTTAGTGGAAAAAATAAATCCACCTTTTCCATTGAGAGGGACCCACATGCCTTACTCATACTGTGGTATCAAGCAGTCAGGCCTGCAAGATGAGTAGTCTGCCAAGCGAGTGGAATCATTCTTATTTATCGAGTAACATGAACTCTAGTACTCACAATTAAGTTACAAGTTATTCTCCTGTTTGAATATTACGCAACGGAAACGCAAATCTGACTATTAGTAATTTACAAAACTCTGACTGTTCACTACGCACTGGCAATACCACATTTTCTTTTTTATTTAACGGCTTTGATCAACACGTGGCCATCGCACTAAATATTAATGGCGCACACATTATAAATTCTGGATATCATGACAACATACAATTCGAAGGAAAAGGCCACCAATCTTTTTCTTTTCACTATCTTATTTATTCCGATAAATTCTATAACCTAAGCACACAAATTCTATAACCTACAACAATAACACATGAGAAATTCCGCCCAGAGGGCATGGCTTTACATTGGTGATTCTCTATCTTATGGTCTCGTAATTATTTAACGCTACAGTGCTCTTTCTGGATAGGATGGTGGATCTTTTGCTATATCTCACACTTCGGCTCTCACAACCATCATCACGAAACTTTCCTCCAGACCGAGCGGTACAAAAGGAACATGCAAAACCCACTACCTCTGAAACTACCTTGCTACTTTCCCATGCAAACCACACATACTTAAATTACATGACATACACCACACTGCAACATGGAATACAACACAAGGAATAGTCACAACATTATAATCACATCACTTTCAGCTTTCACACTTCAATTAGTATTCATCCCAGTTTCACACGACACTGCCCCACTTCGTAACTTTTCTTTCCTACTATGAACTCTGGAGGATATATGCACGTCTTCCTGTGCAATGCAAGCCAAGTGGCGTTGCTGGATAGACGGCTGACTCACCTTGCTTCTCTCTCAGAGTATTATAGTTTGAATCAAGCGTCACACGGAAACATAACACGCAAAGTAATATTAAGAACATATTCATCACACACGCGAGTCCTCAACTGATACCATGGACGAGTACTTCTATTTATCCTTTGTCTCATACGCAGATTGAGACTCACACAGTACTCACCACGTGGAAGTACTCGTCTCTAATTTCAAGTCCTGCACACGCCATTTCTTAAATATTTCCAACTTATAGTACACACGCTAGTAATTCAGCTTAACTTAAGCACTCGGAAGTATTTCAACTTATTGCTACACGTGATTTCATTGTGACCGTTGGTCACTTCCGAAGATTACTACGATTCCCTTAATATTACCTGCCTGACATTTAATTCTCCCCACAAAAGTTCCTGAAATAGAGAAATCATTATTCTAAACTACTCTTAAGTATTTCACATGCATACCACGTGTCCACTCTTTTGTCTTTACGGGGCACATCTAAGACAGGTCTTACCAACACTAGATCCAGCGGCAGAGTGCTGAAACATGGCCGTTCTTCAGGTCATCTCGCACCTCTGTCGAGGTGGGGGAAGACCATGCTACCCATTGGTCAGCCACATTTCAGGCGCTCAAAGCTCAGGTAAATTTCATCTCTTTGGTTCCACCAAAGGTGACCAAAAGATCGTCTCAAAAATGATCATATATTCACATTCACTATCTGCGGTTAGCAGACGACCATACATTCATTCATTTCACAGATCTCACCAAACTGGATGTAGGGATTTATTTTGTGGGAGTGCACATGTGATCAATTAAATAAATAAATTGTCATTCTTTCCCACACTGGTATCCGGCTTCGCTGTATTAATTGAAATTGAGTTATTATTAGAAAAAATATGTTGTACTGACAAGAATAACGAAGAATGTTGTACCTATTTTCAATGTCGGGCGGTACTGTACCCTTTCACCATGACTTGTCTCTGAAAGAAAGAAAAGATAAACAAAAAGCTACAGTTCTGTAACACGCACATGCAGCGTCGATACTCCACGAAGCCGCCGCCTCATTTTCTTGGCATGTCTTCTTGTAACGTCGCGTAGGTACCGTTATCTGTTCATCTCCTTATATGTATGTATCAATGTTATCTCCTGCGATGAATAAACCAGCTACGGGGCGGATCGTGGAAGATGCTCCGCAAGAAGTTGGAAAAATATTGACTCTATTTAGGGTTCTTCACAATAGCACAGTGACGATCGTTTAAATAGTTCAGAATATCCATGAGTTCTATGACACCACCTCCAAATAAATAATGAATCGCATAACCTCTGATCCATGTGACAGGGTTGTGTTTTGTCCTCGGGTAATAAACAGCGTCCGGGTAGAGGAGAGTGTGGGAATCAACATAAGAGGGCTACATTCTTAAAAAGAGAGCCAAAATTTGACGTACAAAATACCAGATCTCTTCCGCCGGTCCACAATGGAGCCGGTTTTCATCTGTATCCTGGTCATTTGCAGTTCACGCATAAAGGCGAACCTGCAATATGGATCCCACGGAGTCTCTCTCGAGTAATTTGTTTTCTGTTCATCGTCAAGTACCATGTCGAACGTGCACCTGCATCGAGCGTTACCGCGTTGTCAGTGCGCCATACTACGTTCCAGCGCACGGTAGGACATGTCTGTTCGACGACATTAGGCGACCGGCGGCGGGTTAGTGCGTGGTAGATGTCACTGGCCGTTGGTAATCGAGAGACGGGGAGAACGTCTCGTAGGTAGCTATACTGCACTTAAAACCTCCCAAAGTAGGAAAAGGGCGCGGTATTTCATTAAGTGTCACGTATTACACGTCAAGGGTCAAGGGAATATGGTGCCAGAGCCTCCACCAGTGGGCCAGTGAGGCTGGTCGGGCATCGAAGATTGAGATGAGGGTTTGCTCACGGTTTTCCCGCATATGATAGACTCATAGACTGTCCACATCAACGTGAACAGTCGTTTTGTTTCCACTTACCCCAAAGATTTTAGAAATTAATCTGCGTAGGCGTCACGGGTGGTCTAGGGGTAGCGACTTTGATTAGCAGTCAAAAACGTCATCAGTCCCGAATAATGCTGCCGCTGTAACTTTGAATAAAAATCATCAGCAATAGCGGCCAAAGACTTCCGGCATGAGAAGTCACCATCATTCATCAGACAGAATTGTCAAAGATGGTGGAGGATCCCTCTCGCCCTGGGGATGTGAAACTGCCCCTAAAGGTGGCCGGATCAACAGTGATCAACTGCCTGACGATGCAGAAGGGAATGGAAACGAGTGCATTAATGACACATAACATGAACTGACATGAGATGTGGCCTGTAACTGAAAAAGAGTGATGAAGGTCTCTCCATTGGCAAAAGATTCCGGAGTAGTTCCCCATTCGGATCTCAGGAAGGGTACTGCCAAAGGGTAGATGACCATGGGAAAAATATAGAATATTCAACGATAGCTCTTTGTCAGTCGGGGTGTGGAGTGTCAGAAGTTTAAATGTGATAGGTGTGTAAGAAAATTTGAAACGGGAAGTGCAAAGACCCGTTGCACAGTAACACGGATGGCCCTCGCTCCGCGTTCGCGCGCGCGGTTGTAGTCACGTATTTGAGTGGGGCACCGTACAGTTGACCGGACGTTCTATACGCGGCTTAGCCGTTCGCGCAGCCCTTCCGCGTCCCGGAACGTCCGCGTAAGTCAATACGTAGAAACAAGTTGGTGCGTGCACAGTCCTCACATACGAGATCCATCTCATGGGGGCTACAAGAGACGCGAAATGCTTTTGAAGGCTTGGCGAGAGGTCAGCGAAAACATAATATTCGGCTTTCAAGGTTTAACCGAGGCAGATCAGAAGAAATCTCGTAAGTAGGCAAGTAGACACAACAGCAAATGTCAGTCTTTAAGATAGTTGGCCTGTGTGCCAGGGCACGCTCCTGTATCTGCAAAATATTCCGCAATCTCGTCCAGTGTTCCTCGATCTACTTACAGGTGCAGTTTCTGCCACATCTTCGAAAAGGGTAACCTACGGTGTGTTTTCAAAATTCAGTCTGTCTCTTACTCGAACATAATTACGCAAAATGCAACCATTCTGACAATACATACTGGTACATGAAGACAGACATTCAGGAGTCGAGAAACCCTCCAGTTGTGACTTAATGTTATATTGCTAGCGAAGGCCGAAATGCACGCTATAAGCTCACGCAGGATGGCGTGAGGTCTGAAACAGGATACGTAATGAATGCTATAAAGAAAAGTACGTAGCTGCTGGAATACTTAACTTTAATCCATCATTTGTATACATCGTTCTTGATGAGGCATGCTTCATACGATAACTATCAATTGCTATGGCGCCTTGCTAGGTCGTAGCCATTGACTTAGCTGAAGGCTATTCTCACTATCTTCTCTGCAAATAAACGAGGCTTCGTCAGCGTTGCATCGCTAGCTAAGTCGTCCGTACAACTGGGGCGAGTGCTAGTAAGTCTCTCGAGACCTGCCGTGTGGTGGCGCTCGGTCTGCGATCACTGACAGTGGCGACACGCGGGTCCGACATGTACTAATGGATCGCGGCCGATTTAAAGCTACCACCTAGCAAGTGTGGTGTCTGGCGGTGACACCACACTTAACATTCCGAAAGTGGATTCAGTAAACCTCTAGACACGGGGACGCCGGTAATTGAAATCCTGCTTTTTGTGAGTCATATTTTTTCGTGCTTAGGTCTTCAAACAAGTTGTATTACGCGAAGCCTGCATCTGCCACCCGGCAGATACTACTCGATCATGTAAATTGACAAGACCAGGTCCTCCACGTTCTTTAGGAAGAGTGAGGGAGTCGTATTGAACCTTAAATATCATTCCAGCGCTGACAAAGGAACCGAATGCTGCCATGATGCTCCGAGCTACGTGATTAGGCATCGGTGGTGTTTGCGCTACATGCGGAATTCGCGATGCCTGATAGACGCTAACAAATTCGTTCCCCTGATGAAGGTCCAATGCACGAAGACGATGATCCACAAGTCCAGCACGGATGTGTTGCAAGAGTCTCCGATAATTAATGGTCGTTGTGCGTGAAATGTCATCCGTGACAGCGGATTTTATCGCACAGTCTGAGTGGGGTGACGCTTGCAGGTGTCATCCCAGTGCCAGTATTCAAAGGCATCGATTTATGTACATTTACACGGCTCCCCGAAGCTTCACCATAAGTGGCTAACCAATCCAAAGCTTTGCGAACATCATGTTCGTCACGAAGAGTTAACATTAAATCATCAGCGTACGCAGTGCACCTAAAAACGAAGCCACCAAGAGACAAACGTGTGAGGCGTTGTCGCAGCTTGCACAACAGAGGTTCTAATGCTAAAGCGTGCAGTATTGTCGATAGTGGGCAGCCTTGTTTAACAGAGTGGCGAATGTGCAAGATGTTCGAGAATCGACCATTGACAAGCACTTTCGGTGTTGCGCCACATAGGAGGCGGAGTACCACCTGGACAAAAGCGCCCGGGTAATGTATATTCTGAAGAACAGCAGTTAAGTACATATGACTGACGTGATCAAATGCTTGACTGAAGTCTATCGCAGCCAGAGCTCCCGGTACGCGACGCACTTTAGCAAGGGCAATCAGGTCCCTGTAGCGGCACAGGGCGGAGTGGATATTATGCGTCCCACCCAACGATGCTTGATCGACTGTTAGGACATGAGACGTCGTACGCCGAATTCGAGCTGCCAGTAGACATGGAAAGATTTTCATATCACTGTTCAACAAAGTTCCTGGTCGGTAGTCTTTAATACGTAAACATCCGTGAGTTTACGGATTGGAATGATGATACCTTCCACAAATGCAGACGGAAGTTGCACCTCAGCTGTCATGAGCTCATGACTTATAGCAGTTCCCGTTGGAGTTCCGGAGTAAACGTTGCGTGCGTCAAATCAGCGACAGTAGTAATAATCTCTGGGTCAGATCTCTTCTCCGTGTACGGGTGAGAATAATGGGTAAAGTATGCATTGCTTATGCCTCTTTGTGTGACGTGACGGACGCCATCTTCTGTCGTCACCTCCTGGATCAATGTCCTTTGTCTGCGTTGTCTTTCCATGGCTATGTGGTACATCGAGGGTCGTTCGTTGGCGATTCAGACCGTTTGTCGTGTACGAATGATGGTCCCTTCCAGGTGTTGACGCGTCAACTTCAAAATCTTCGCTTTTGCTCGGTTGACAGTCATCTGGCGGTCCGGTGATGCGTTCATAACGGAACAGGACCTGAGGATGGCGTAGTAGTGCTGCGCCTGCATGCTGCAGCTTCCCTACTAAAAGTCTTCCAGGTACGACGAAGGCTCGGCTTGGCACATTCCAGCCACCACTGTAAAGCAGATGTATACGCTCCTCGTCGTCGTAGGCACAGACTCCATGTGTCTCCCACAGCCGCCTTACATTCCGGTGAAGCCAGATGAGCGGTGTTAAGTTTCCACGGGCTGCGGCTTCGCCACACTTGTTGGCGTCGAAGTGTGATGGTACAGATGTAAGCAGTGTGGTCAGTAAATGCTGCTGGCCACAGCTCGGCTGCTTGACCGCATCCCTGAGAAAGTGGGAGGTCTATATCTTATCAAATTTTCTAGACGAATGTTCCGCAAAATGCGTGAAACCCTATGTATCAGCATAGATGATGTTCCAAGCGTCTACCAACCGAGCACCCAAATGACAGCGCCGAGTGCTGGGCATGGTGGATGCTGAGGAATTTGGTCCTTGGGAGATTGTGTACAATTAATATCTTCCCCGCAATGACAGCTTCTCGCGCGACCGGATGGTATTGATGTTAATCGTCGCGAATCGATACGACTGTCGTTCGCCTCGAAGGCAGTGGCAGTCATCGGTAACGACGGGTTTGGTCACCCCCCACGCCAACCTACGTTTCTGTCCTCATGCTGTCCGCAGGATATGGGGAGGATTATGTAACTCGCCCTCTTCTGTATGTAATGTGCCCGCTAAAGAGTCGTCTTCCACGTCGTTCGCCCACGAGTTACTGGAGACAGACTGCCGGTGTGGTTCATCGGCTACCAAAGAGGCCCTGCGGCTGTGACGGTGTTCCAGCGTCCCGTCTATCTCTGCACGTGTGTCCAGGAGAAGAAAAGTGCATCGTATCAGTTCCTAAAGAGTGAGAAGTGTCGATAGACGCTTCCGGAGCACGGGCATCCACGACACTGTCGAAATCAGTACGATCGTTCGTATCTGTCCGGAAGAGACAGTCGTCAGACGGCGTCCGTCGACGTGTCTTGTGCTTGCGGGGCGTCTCCGTGTCAGAATGTGAATGTACACTCCTGGAAATTGAAATAAGAACACCGTGAATTCATTGTCCCAGGAAGGGGAAACTTTATTGACACATTCCTGGGGTCAGATACATCACATGATCACACTGACAGAACCACAGGCACATAGACACAGGCAACAGAGCATGCACAATGTCGGCACTAGTACAGTGTATATCCACCTTTCGCAGCAATGCAGGCTGCTATTCTCCCATGGAGACGATCGTAGAGATGCTGGATGTAGTCCTGTGGAACGGCTTGCCATGCCATTTCCACCTGGCGCCTCAGTTGGACCAGCGTTCGTGCTGGACGTGCAGACCGCGTGAGACGACGCTTCATCCAGTCCCAAACATGCTCAATGGGGGACAGATCCGGAGATCTTGCTGGCCAGGGTAGTTGACTTACACCTTCTAGAGCACGTTGGCTGGCACGGGATACATGCGGACGTGCATTGTCCTGTTGGAACAGCAAGTTCCCTTGCCGGTCTAGGAATGGTAGAACGATGGGTTCGATGACGGTTTGGATGTACCGTGCACTATTCAGTGTCCCCTCGACGATCACCAGTGGTGTACGGCCAGTGTAGGAGATCGCTCCCCACACCATGATGCCGGGTGTTGGCCCTGTGTGCCTCGGTCGTATGCAGTCCTGATTGTGGCGCTCACCTGCACGGCGCCAAACACGCATACGACCATCATTGGCACCAAGGCAGAAGCGACTCTCATCGCTGAAGACGACACGTCTCCATTCGTCCCTCCATTCACGCCTGTCGCGACACCACTGGAGGCGGGCTGCACGATGTTGGGGCGTGAGCGGAAGACGGCCTAACGGTGTGCGGGACCGTAGCCCAGCTTCATGGAGACGGTTGCGAATGGTCCTCGCCGATACCCCAGGAGCAACAGTGTCCCTAATTTGCTGGGAAGTGGCGGTGCGGTCCCCTACGGCACTGCGTAGGATCCTACGGTCTTGGCGTGCATCCGTGCGTCGCTGCGGTCCGGTCCCAGGTCGACGGGCACGTGCACCTTCCGCCGACCACTGGCGACAACATCGATGTACTGTGGAGACCTCACGCCCCACGTGTTGAGCACTTCGGCGGTACGTCCACCCGGCCTCCCGCATGCCCACTATACGCCCTCGCTCAAAGTCCGTCAACTGCACATACGGTTCACGTCCACGCTGTCGCGGCATGCTACCAGTGTTAAAGACTGCGATGGAGCTCCGTATGCCACGGCAAACTGGCTGACACTGACGGCGGCGGTGCACAAATGCTGCGCAGCTAGCGCCATTCGACGGCCAACACCGCTGTTCCTGGTGTGTCCGCTGTGCCGTGCATGTGATCATTGCTTGTACAGCCCTCTCGCAGTGTCCGGAGAGAGTATGGTGGGTCTGACACACCGGTGTCAATGTGTTCTTTTTTCCATTTCCAGGAGTGTAGATGCGACTCTTCTGCGCCTTCAGAGGGAAAAGCTCGGGTTGGCACGACTCGTGTATCAACATCCATCCGCTCGTTGTGCGGTGGCAGTTGCTGTTCGGGTTTGTCTGGCGACTCCGTCTGCCTAAGAGCGGACGGTGTGTGTCTCATCAGTAACGAGTCCGTGTGTCTGCAGTAGCAGGCGCTCCCGATCCCCAGCGCCCGCCGTGTCGCCACTTGGGCGCCAGACGTCGTAGGTGCCGTCGCCTGTGCATAGGTAATGGGTGGAATAGGTGGAGGAACATGTTGTACCGCTTCTTCTGATGGAATCTGGGTGATCCGCCGTTGCAAACACTCAGAGCAAGCGTAACCCTCCAATCGGCATCCTAGGCATGTGCGCGCTTGTCCATCGTACATGATAATTCCACTACAACCGGCAATGTTTAAGTATGAAGGAACATGCTTCGTCAGTTCGATTTTGACCTGTCTTACACCGTTGAGTACTGGATACGCTGTAAAAGTTTGCCACTTCTCAGCCACGTGGCTAATCACAGTCCCGTACAGCCTAAGAACGGACCTCGAAAGGTAGCTCGAAAACCCGATAGGTCCTCATGCCTAGGTCTGCGTGTTAAATGGTAACAACGCCGATATGTCCATCTGAGTGCCTAAACTGTGGTTTGCCAGCAGCTCCGGTAACCATCTTCGTGCACGCTTCTTCAAAAACATGGTTCAGATGGCTCTAACAAGGGAACCTCCCCATCGCACCCCCCTCAGACTTAGCTATAAGTTGGCACAGTGGATAGGCCTTGAAAAACGGAACACAGATCAATCGAGAAAACAGGAAGAAGTTGTGCGGAACAATGAAAAAAAGAAGCAAAATATACAAACTGAGTAGTCCATGCGGAAGATAGGCAACATCAAGGAGAGTGTGAGCTAAGGAGCGCCGTGGTCCCGTGGTTAGCGTGAGCGGCTGCGGAATGAGAGGTTCTTGGTTCAAGTCTTCCATCGAGTGAAAAGTTTAATTTTTTACTTTCAGACGATTATTATCTGTCCGTCCGTTATGGTTTCATCACTTTTGTGGGAGTTATTATGACATCCACAAGAAAACCTAAATCGGGCAAGGTAGAAGAATCTTTTTACCCATTCGCCAAGTGTGCAAGTTAGGTGGGCCAACTACATATTCCTGTCACGTGACGCACATGCCGTCACCAGTGTCGTATAGAATGTATCAGACGTGTATTCCTGTGGAGGAATCGGTTGACCTATGACCTCGCGATCAAATGTTTTCGGTTCCCATTGGAGAGGCACGTCCTTTCGTCTACTAATCGCACGGTTTTGCGGTGCGGTCGCAAAACACAGACACTAAAGTTATTACAGTGAACAGAGACGTCAATGAACCAACGGACAGATCATAACTTTGCGAAGATAAAAAAAGTAAACTTTTCACTCGAGGGAGGCTTGAACCAAAGACTTCTCGTTTCGCAGCCGCTCACGCTAACCAAGGGACCACGGCGCTCATTAGCTCACACTCTCCTTGATGTTGCCTATCTTGCCGGCTGAAGTGGCCGTGCGGTTAAAGGCGCTGCCGTCTGGAACCGCAAGACGACTACGGTCGCAGGTTCGAATCCTGCCTCGGGCATGGATGTTTGTGATGTCCTTAGGTTAGTTAGGTTTAACTAGTTCTAAGTTCTAGGGGACTAATGACCTCAGCAGTTGAGTCCCATAGTGCTCAGAGCCATTTTTTTTTTTTGCCTATCTTCCGCATGGACTACTCAGTTTGTATATTTTGCTTTTTTTTTCATAGTTCCACACAACTTCTTCCTGTTTTCTCCATTGATCTGTGTTCCGTTTTTCAAGGCCTATCCACTATGCCAACTTATAAATAGATCTGAGGGGGCTGCGATGGGGAGGTTCCCTTGTAAGCACTACGTGACTCATCAGGTCGTCAGTCGCCTAGAACGTAGAACTACTTAAACCTAACTACCCTAAGGACATCACACACATCCATGCCCGAGGCAGGATTCGAGACTGCGACCGTAGCGGTCGCGCGGTTCCAGACTGTAGCGCCTAGAACCGCTCGGCTATATCGGCCGGCACAAGTAGTTCATGACGCAAGAAGTTTTCTACTTCATATGAATGCTGTCTCTGATATTCGGCTTGCAACGTAATCTTTATAATTTTCTTTCTAAAGTAGTACGCCATGTTACTGTAGTGAGATTGTAGCAAGCGACTCGCGCTCGCGAGAAGTAAACAAATTCGCGTTCGCCACTTGACCGGCGGGAAGGCAGGCACGCGTCCTCGCCGCTCCGTCGCTGATGGCCAACTGCCTTTTCACTCACGCAAGATCGACCATAGAACTACTCACATATACGCCTTTTCCTGTGCTCCGTAGCTGTGTTGATACTTGTAATTACCGTTTACGCATTTTCTACTGGACGACGGCACACTGCAGGAACTAAATCTGTATTTTGGTTCATGCTCTGTGGACATACAACTTTTGGTACCGATTTAAGTGTCTGACACCTGGACGTTTGGGCGTTAGTAAACTCGCCATGCGAAATAGGCTTGTTGCGTTTAGCATGATTACAAGCTACCCTGACACTTGTTTCTGTGGCGCTATTTTGAAGTATTAATTGCTTTGTAAATAATGTTTGTTACTTCTCAGCCTTTCAACACGATCAACAGGTCCTATTTTGCGTTCTTCATTGGGAAATTTGCAGACAGGTTTGCTATGTTTTCTTTCGTAATGTCGCTTCAGACTCCCTCCTTAAACAAGGCTATTGTTTAATGACAAAATAAACACACTACTTCGCTCCCTGTATCAACCAAGAAATATATGTCCATTCCACATTAAATACACTATGTTCTTCGCTGATGTTACGTTTTTTCGGAGGGCCCATGATTCCACTACAATTAGAAGTTCATATCAGTACTGTTGCACGAACGAAATGGAAATAAACCAGATCAACCTGGAAAGCACTGTACGAATATATCTACACTGTGCATGCGTATTAGCCGGCCGCGGTGGCCGAGCAGTTCTAGACGCTTCAGTCCGGAACCGCGCTGCTGCTATGGTCGCAGGTTCGAATCCTGCCTCGGGCATGGAGGTGTGTGGTGTCCTTAGGTTAGTTAGGTTTAAGTAGTTCTAAGTCTAGGGGACTGATGACCTCAGCAGTTAAGTCCCATAGTGCTCACAGCCATTTGAACCTTTTTTTTGTGGTGCATGCTTATTGACATGACCATCCTAATGGAAATGTTCGCTCGCGCACGGGCAAAAATCGCAGTTAAAGGCGGATTCTTCTGGAAATGTTGGCGGGCCGCACAAAAACCAATAACGTGGTGCATGTAGCCCGCGGGCCGCTATTGCCCGCCCTCATCTTAGAGGAACATGGGGCCAAGAACACCGACCATTTACGTCATTACTTGAGACATTACTGGCACATGTGTAATTGATATATCTTCAAGAGTAACACATAGTAAAAAAGGACCTAAATTTAAAATTTTTCACATTTGCTTTAGTTCTTTCACATATCACAAATTTAAAATGATGACAGAAAGCAAAATTATCCCTGCAAAAAAAAGTGCGATGTGAATTATTGAGCAATTTTTTCCTCTTGAGTCTTCAAAATTTCTTATTCAATAACAAACGTGACGTATTTGTAGCACAATTACAGCAAAAACAGCGAAACCTAACGAGTACAAGCACGAAATTACGTCTCTGCGGCAATATATTGGCTGAGCCATCGCGAAAGCATTTGATACGTTCGGTAATGTTTGTCTCGAAATAATTCTAGAAATTGACAACAGAAAGCAGCACCTGTCAAGGGACAGGTAGCGAGACGTCTGTACTTCGTTATCATACGAAATGAGTCCGTTTTCCAGTGCTCGATGGGTCGCGAGTTGTGAAAATCGCGGCCCGAGCTGTACTCGGGTACGGTCTTTTCAACAAAACGATACGGCCCGAACTGTGCTCGGGCTCTATCCCCAAAGTGCTAGACGACAATAAAACAATCGAATAATCCTAATAAACAGATGACATAGCAATAGTAGGTGAGACGGAAGAAGACGCAAAGACACAACTCGACAACTTAAGTAAGGTAGCCAGAAAGGTGGGACTGAGGATATCCTATAACAAGACAAAGACATTAAATACCACTGCAGACTGCGAAACACCGGAAGGCACTGTGCAAATGGTGGACAAATTTATAACAGGAAGGAACAGGAGCAAGGAGAGAATAACAGAGAGGATAAAGAAGATGAGGTCAGCCTTCTGCATGGCGAGAGAGATGTACAATAAAAAGAATAAATCCACAGAGGCAAAGATAAGGCACTACAAGGTAACGGTGAGGAATGCAGTATTATATGCAGCTGAGACGATGACACTAGGAAGAAATGGGGCAGAACAACTAGAGAAAGAAGAGAGAAAAATACTGAGAAAAATACTAGGTCCCAAAAGAGGTAGAGAGAGGTGGATGCGAAGACCTAGGGAAGAAGTGTACCGGAACATGAGAACAATATCTGGGGAAATCAGGCTCAAAAGGGCAAGGTTTTCTGGACATGTAGTTAGGATGTGTATGGACAGAATGACGAAGAGAGTGTGGAAAACAACAGGGAGGACAAGGGGAAAGACAGAAACCAAGTGGGTTGTTGAACTTCGGAAGGACTGGTTGGAATTGGGGATCAAGGTCGAAGGAAAGGAAAATCGGAGGAACAAATATACACAGACCAATATGCCGGAGATCAAGGACAGAGAAGAATACACGAAAAGATTAGAGCCGACAGGAGAAACGGATACTGAAGATCTCGGAAGAAGAGCGGGAGAGAAGAAGAGAAAAAATTAAGAGGTTATGGGAGAAGAAGAGAAAAATGCAGTCCACGAAGGAGCTACCCGTAGTCCTACAGAGGCCATAACGCAAGAAGAAGATGAAGAAGAAGGTGTTTAAACCAATCGTTTCCCTGATATGACATATGCACAAGGGCAGTCACGTTAATGCTACGGTACAACACTGCTGTTGTGTAAGGCTACATTAACACTGACAGAAAAAAAACGCAGCACCAAGAAATAATTAATGTAGGATCACGAAATTTTGAGAATACTTTTGAGTAGGTAACACATTTAAGTGATTAACCTTACAAGTTCATACTTTAATCTAAGCGCAAGAAAAGGCATTGCAAATGTGAAATGCTGGTACGTTAACAACCAGTATAACCGGTAGAATGTTGACTTCAAGCACGCAGACGTGCATGCATTGTGTTGGACAGGTGTTGAATGTCAGTTGTGGCATGGAGCTCCATGCCTGTTGCATTTGGTCACTCAGGACAGGGACGGTTAACGCTGGTTGTGAATGACCCTGGAGTTGTCATCCTGTGACGTCACATACGTGCTCGATTGGAGACTAAATCTGGTGCTCGACCAGGCCAAAGCAAGACGTCGGCTTACAACAGCGGAATGTGGGCGAGCGTTGCCCTGTTGCAAAAGGCTCCATGGTATGATGTTTATGAATGGCAGCACAACTGGTCGAACCAGCAAATCGAAGTACATATTTGCAATCGGTGTGCGTGAGATAACCACGAGCGTGCTCCTGCTGTCATACGAGATCGCAACCTGGACCGTAACTCCAGGTGCAGGTGCAGCGTGTCCAGCGTGCACATAGGTTGGTTGCACCAGCACACGGCCATCACTGACCCCCAGGCAGAGCCGCCTTTCATAAGGACAGACAACAGACCTTCAGCCTGCCCTCGAATGACGGTTGTTCGGCGTCGGTGGATGAAAGCTGCAGTGAGCCTGACTTGGAGCTGTTCTTGAAGTAGCCGATTTGTAACAGTTCCTTGAGTCGCCCTGGTGCCAGCTGGTGCTCCAGTCTTGCCTCTCGGTTGTGCGACGTGTCCCTCCGGGGCCCGGCCTTGTTGCGGCTGTACATTCTCGTGATCACCGCTGCCAGCAGTCATGCACAGCGGCTACATTCCTTCCAAGTCTTTCTGCAATATCGTGGAAGCTACGTCCAGCCGGTCGTAGCTCTATTACACGACCTCGTTCAAAAGTTGACAATAGCGTCTTCGTCGTCTTAAAGACATTCTTAACTAACTTCAACTCACTACGTCCAATGTCAAAGGTAACTTACGCTCAGGACCGTTACAGCGCGTATTTAAAGCACACATCATTTTCATGCACATGGTGGTGCTACCAGCGCCTTCTTTATGTGACTGCCTCGGTGTGTGACTAGACAACACCTTTCAGGTGTAGGAACACGACTACCAACTTTCTATTATCTTGCAAAGCTCTAACATGGTGTTGCGATTTTTTCCGTCAGAGGTGGCAGCTGTGGCGGAATGGTTCTAGGCGCTTCAGTCTGGAACCGCGCGACCGCTACGGTCGCAGGTTCGAATCCTCCCTCGGGTATGGATGTGTGTGATGTCCTTAGGTTAGTTAGGTTTAAGTAGTTCTAAGTCCAGGGGACTGATGACCTCAGATGCCAAGTCCCATAGTTCTTACAGCCATTTGAAAGATTTTTTCCGTCAGTGTATTTCGTAACACCGCAAGTCATGCTTACATAGTGCCCTGATTTGATTTTATTATTATTAAAGATGCATAAGTACTAGTAAATACCGTTTCGACAACATACGTATCCAGAATGAGATTTTCACGTATCCTGTGTGTCTCACCACTACTATTCCACGCCTCCCGTGCCAATGAATCAGTTGCATTTTTTGTGAGGGTTTATTTAAAAGCTTTGTATAGTATCGTCGTACTGAAGAATGATAGAGAACACTTTAAAAGAATAATTTTTTACTAACAAAACCAAAATTCAATTCATAGTATGAAGGCTTTCACGGCCGGATGACATATCTTCTGGTAAACCTTCCGGATGTAAGGTCGTGGTCCATGAAACTCTTCAGCTACTAACGTTTCGTCCAGAGCTGCGCTGGACATCTTCAGAGGGGGGTTTATCCTCCGGTGAGTCTTGGCGACTGACGGGTCGGACGTCTGAGAGCGATTTATATATCGTAGAAAGTGCAATTGCTAGACAGTTTTATCCGTGACGAGATCACGATCGATAGTTAAGTTTTATGTCTGACAAAGATTATCTCTGCATATCACGTGTAACTCTGGCCACGCCCACTTTCTACGATATATAAGTCGCTCTCAGACGTCCGACCCGTCAGTCGGCAAGACTCACCGGAGGAGAAACACCCCTCTGAAGATGTCCAGCGCAGCTCTGGACGAAACGTTAGGAGCTGAAGAGTTTCATGGACCACGACCTTACATCCCGGAAGGTTTACCACAAAATTCAATTATTATTTATTTATTTATCGTGTCAAAAGTACAGAAATATAAAAAATATTTGAGTGCTGACATAATTTTACACAAAAGAAGACCAAAAATTGGACACTTCATGTGCATTTGTTGAAGCTCTCATAAGGTCCTGCATAGTACAGGCGGTTGGTGATGAGGAACACTGAAGGAAATGGCTGTTAGTCTGCTCAACGCCACACTGGCAAAGAACTGAGTCCACAGACCCCAAGTCCGCAGATTGGTCTTGCATCTCGCTGTGTTTGTTCGTAATTTATTGAGAGACCTCCATATTGACCACTTCTCCGAATGTCCAGGGGGAAGTTCTTCCTTTGGAGCCATCCACTCTCCCAAATACTGAGATTTCTCCGGCCATCGCGAGGTCCTTGCCGCAAGTGGATTCTCGTTGAGAGCCTCAGTAGTTGTCAAGAAGCTCTTCCTCGATTCCAGCCTGGGATGTGCGCGGAATAACGGCCGTATAGTGGATGGGCTTCCTTCGTTGTGGCCTTACTTTTCTCATATCTCGCAGCTAACTCACGTCTGATTTCAGGAGGAGCTATGCCAGCGAGGCAATGGAGTTTGTCCACAGGATTAGGTCTTAAGCAACCCGTGAGAATCCGGCAAGACTCACTTAGAGCCACATCTACGTTCCTGGCATGACTGGACTTGTACCATAGCGAACATGCATATTCAGAAGTGGAATAACATAGAGCAAGCGCGCCTGAGCACACAGGCCATGTATTAGCACACCATGATGTACCTGTCAATTTTCGCACTATGTTATTTCTGGCTGCAACTTTCTGTTTGGTGTTTAGGCAATACTTTTTATATGTTAGCGCGCAATCCAGAGTTACTCCAAGATATTTGGAAGTAGGATTATGTTCGAGTACGATGCCTCCCCAGGATATATTTGAGGATCTATTTGCCTGTTTATGAATACCCAAAGAACTACATGCAACAAAAATGTATGTCCTATGACGTTGTCTGTGATGCGCCTATATGACGTACCCTACAGTCATGATACGCAGTGGAGAGAAGACCTGCGACGTTACTGCTGCTACTGCCAACTTGTAGTGCTGAACTGAACTGCTGACGTGGCTTGACTGAACTGCTGGTACTACCGACTTTGCAGTGTGCAGTGGTGGGCTAAACAGTCGATACGGATGGATAACCGCGAGGCGCTGCGAGGGCGCAGGCCCTGGCGTTTCAAAATAGTCCGCTGCGGAGAGCGCTCTCTGCTCCGACAGACACGCTGCCTGTCGGCGAGGGTGGCGCCCCCAGACATCGTGGCGGTGACGTGTAACTCCGTGGTAAACAGCCCAGCCCATTCAAGGAAATATCTCTGTTATATGATTGTGCGGTTTCTGTTCTTTTGTACATGTCCGAAGGAACAGACACCACGCATTCACATAATTAATTCGTCTAGATGGGCAATGGCTCCACCTTCTTCAGTGCCGATGTACGAGTACGTCCAATCTGCTGCAACAATCACAGTGGCGAGCGTGGAGGAAACGGACAGGGTCTGCGGATAGGTGGCGTTCGGCGGGAATGTGGGTCGGTCGTGAGGCGTGCCGAGATCATGTAGATACGATAACACTGTGTCCCGATTGTCGGTGTGGTTAACGCGTCTACCTAGTAAGTAGGAGGTTCCCGGTTGGAATCCCGGTCCAATGCATGTTTTCACCCGCCGCCGCTGACTCTGCGTAATGTCCCGAAGTACCTCACATCAATAATCCCTGTCTTTTCTCCCCGCCTCCACCTTCAATTTACACATAAAATATCTCAGTGTTTATGACACACATCCCTGGAGGGGCGACTGCCCACATGGCCTGCTTGGTGTACGGAGGTAACTACTGCCACGCAGATACAGCACCGGTGTATACCAGCCCTGTTGAGAGTGTCGATGAACTTTGGGAATGCGTTGTGGATTTAGTTATGAGACAATCGACTGTTTTCAACAATCGATTGATCAGTCGTTTGTTTTGTCGTTCGGTCGGTTTTTTTCAGTCGAATGAAACAACCGAGTGAAATTAGTCTCTGCGACCATGTCAGCTATATGCACGTTTTCACTCACTCACCGAGTTTGAGTTGTTTCACTCAATGCGAGACAACCGAGTGAATCAAGTCTCTGTCGGTTGCGGCCGCTATACGAATATTTCCACTCATCCACCGTGTTTGAGTGATTTTACTTACGTCTTTTTCAGCCTTTTCGGTTATACATGAATCGTGACTAGGGTTGTCAACTTTTTCTGAGACAAATAAAGTCTCCTGTTTCAAGAAGATGTGAATGAGAAGTATATTTCTAAAAATAAACTATATTCAAAATGTATGTACATGTTTACTTACTGAAATACGAATTTTCGTATTTGATGCATTAAATGTAATTTTTTTCTTGGTTTCAAAAGTTTAATATCTGGCGCTACGCTATAGAATTGCCGTATATATAAATCAACAATCACTTTATAACACGTTTTTATTAGGTCGGTTCCTTGTCTGTTTTCTTTCTCGGTACATATTTTGGAGTTGGTTTTAAACAAGCTTCGGATAAGCTATAGACTTTAAATTGTCAAAATAGTTCAAAATTGGATAACACTGCAATATTAACTCGCTTTCGGGTCTGGTGTGAGGCGGAGGATACTTTGTTTTTTTCTGTCTGTCTGTCTGATCGGTACACATTTTGCAACTAATTTTTAACTGAAGTCCCGGTAAGCTATAGACTTGAAACTTTCAACTTAGCTCAGAACTGCATGACAATGCAATATTAACCCGCTTTCTTTTCTGGTATGTGACGAAGAATAGGTACTTGGTGTACCACTGCTTTCTCTCTGTTTCATTGTTCCAGTCGCGAATGTTTCGCACTTAAGAACGATTACCGCTAAGCTTCCTTGTCAGCTCTATTCTCTCTATTTTTACATTCCCGGTCTTCTTGCGAGATATGCCGATGAGAAAGCAAAATTTTGGACGCCTTATTTCAAGAGAAACTGAAATAAAGCTGAAGTTTACCACATGTCCTCCTGTAATCTCATTAAAATGTTGGAAATCAACTGACAAATTTCACATACACAAGACTAAAAAGGAGAAAATAACTATTTAAATAGAAAAACTTTTTAATACAACACTGTTTTAAAACGAACTGATAAATATTAAATAATACAGATTCCTAACGCCGTATAGATAGTCCTGAAAATTTGCGCTTACGAATTTTTGTAGCTATGACTCTACCTGTAAAACTGAAAACGTGGAGCGTATGGATGTGGCGACGTAGTTTTCTGTACAAAATATTTACCTTCCACAGAAATAAATGACTGAATATTCAAATGACTTTGCATTTGTGGTCATTATCACACATTGCCAATAAAACGGAATGCAAATTGTCTCTAATACGAGATAAAGTTCCTTTCTTCCATATACACTCCTGGAAATGGAAAAAAGAACACATTGACACCGGTGTGTCAGACCCACCATACTTGCTCCGGACACTGCGAGAGGGCTGTACAAGCAATGATCACACGCACGGCACAGCGGACACACCAGGAACCGCGGTGTTGGCCGTCGAATGGCGCTAGCTGCGCAGCATTTGTGCCCCGCCGCCGTCAGTCTCAGCCAGTTTGCCGTGGCATACGGAGCTCCATCGCAGTCTTTAACACTGGTAGCATGCCGCGACAGCGTGGACGTGAACCGTATGTGCAGTTGACAGACTTTGAGCGAGGGCGTATAGTGGGCATGCGGGAGGCCGGGTGGACGTACCGCCGAATTGCTCAACACGTGGGGCGTGAGGTCTCCACAGTACATCGATGTTGTCGCCAGTGGTCGGCGGAAGGTGCACGTGCCCGTCGACCTGGGACCGGACCGCAGCGACGCACGTATGCACGCCAAGACCGTAGGATCCTACGCAGTGCCGTAGGGGACCGCACCGCCACTTCCCAGCAAATTAGGGACACTGTTGCTCCTGGGGTGTCGGCGAGGACCATTCGCAACCGTCTCCATGAAGCTGGGCTACGGTCCCGCACACCGTTAGGCCGTCTTCCGCTCACGCCCCAACATCGTGCAGCCCGCCTCCAGTGGTGTCGCGACAGGCGTGAATGGAGGGACGAATGGAGACGTGTCGTCTTCAGCGATGAGAGTCGCTTCTGCCTTGGTGCCAATGATGGTCGTATGCGTGTTTGGCGCCGTGCAGGTGAGCGCCACAATCAGGACTGCATACGACCGAGGCACACAGGGCCAACACCCGGCATCATGGTGTGGGGAGCGATCTCCTACACTGGCCGTACACCACTGGTGATCGTCGAGGGGACACTAAATAGTGCACGGTACATCCAAACCGTCATCGAACCCATCGTTCTACCATTCCTAGACCGGCAAGGGAACTTGCTGTTCCAACAGGACAATGCACGTCCGCATGTATCCCGTGCCAGCCAACGTGCTCTAGAAGGTGTAAGTCAACTACCCTGGCCAGCAAGATCTCCGGATCTGTCCCCCATTGAGCATGTTTGGGACTGGATGAAGCGTCGTCTCACGCGGTCTGCACGTCCAGCACGAACGCTGGTCCAACTGAGGCGCCAGGTGGAAATGGCATGGCAAGCCGTTCCACAGGACTACATCCAGCATCTCTACGATCGTCTCCATGGGAGAATAGCAGCCTGCATTGCTGCGAAAGGTGGATATACACTGTACTAGTGCCGACATTGTGCATGCTCTGTTGCCTGTGTCTATGTGCCTGTGGTTCTGTCAGTGTGATCATGTGATGTATCTGACGCCAGGTATGTGTCAATAAAGTTTCCCCTTCCTGGGACAATGAATTCACGGTGTTCTTATTTCAATTTCCAGGAGTGTATATCCTTAAGGGAACCATTGCGTTCATCTTCGCACCCCAACTAGGGCTCCAATGCGTCCGGATTGGCCCCAGTATTGAGGGCGTATGGACGCATGCTGGAAGTATTTTTACAAAGCTGTCTGGAGTAAACCTAAACCCTTTTTCGTGTCTGTGGAAATTCGATTGACTGGAAATAGATTGTAGTAAACCTTAGTTACAATCCATTAAAGGAGGAGCGAATGATAGATAATTTCTTCGTTTTAGTCTGTTACAAACACAGCGGCAAGGACGCTTAAACGCTCATATACGCGTACAATATTTTCCAAAATGATGTTTACAACTGTGATCACGTATATTTTAACAATGGGAATAGGTAGAAAGGTGCGGTTTACGGCATAAAGTTCATACACACCTAAAGCTGATTTTTTTTTCTTATCCTCACATGTTAGTTATCGACTGGCTACCCTCCAGCAGTTGGTACAATGTGTGGGATGTTTGGTACAGATCAGATCTGACACACGGGTCTTATGGAACCCCGTTACATTTTTTTCCCCGGGCGGGATTTGCATTGTCTGCGAGCTCGCATCAGAGCAGCAATACTACACTTTAATAAGAACAACCTAGGCCGGACGTGGAGCTGGAATATCGCTTAGATAAGCTGCGTACTAGAGACTGCACACCCATTTGAGGTGATCATCCGTCCCTCCATCCCCCCCTTTTCTCGTGACAGTCACCATTTTCTAGCTCTGTCCCGAATTCCTTTGGAAGTAATTCGAGACACTTATTTTCCTGGTTTTAAGAATTATGAAACCGTTTATCACGAATTACATGTTCATTTCAACTGTATCGGCATGCTGTTACTGAAAGTATATTTACCCAAATGAGTAACGTATGGAGCAGTGACAAAACATAGCTAGTTGTACAAACTGCGAAAGCAATGTTAATGACTAGAGTGAGTTATAATGAAACTTGAGTTGAATTTTTTCATAATTCTGTTCAGGAAAAATGCTAAAGAAAATTTACAGCAGTGATGAATACTATATGTCTGCTCGCACTCCTTCATCTTAGGAGGTACTAATAAAATATAAATTAATTTACTTTTTGTAACAAATTAGTTTGCATTCATTACATTCAGTTAAGACTTCTTTTGCAATATCAGTATTTTTTATGTGTCCCGAATTTGGCTGTAGAAAATATGGTCAGCTTAACACATTGAACTCTGTTCTGTGGCTGCTAGAACCTTAGGTATGTATGAACATTATGCCGCAAACGGCGATTTTCTGATTATCCCCATTTCTGAAATACATGTGATCAAAATTGCAAAGACGAGTTTGGAACACCCTGTATTTTCCATACTTCCTTATTGAGACAGTGAGAAGCTGGCGACAATGAGAAGCCGCCGACAATGGGCGATCGTATACACCGCCCGCCAGACAGCGGGATACCTGAACTGTCGCTAGCCTTCTGCTCACTGAGCTATGTAAAACCGATTTCGTTTACATTCATATCCCTTACTGCAAATTAGTACTACGTCTGAGAATGGACGCAAGCGGGAAAACATTCCCCCTCGCACGTCCCCGCTCCCCGCGCAACAACGAGACCGTAGACCAACTTATCGTCTACAGACTGTATGTGTCTGGGTAAATAATCCGATTTAACCCAGACGTCCGGGGTTTTCGAAGTTTTTGTCTGGGGTCGGCAATTTAAAGGATGGCAAGCTTACCCCAGCGATATGTCAGGTTAATTAGTTACTTGTTAATAACACCTGGAACAATTTAATCCACAACAATAGATGAATCAGTATTAAATGATGAAAAGAAAAATTACTCCATTCAGAACATAATTAAACTAACATGTATACTGCTTATTTTAACTTTGGTACACCCCTGAGATGCCTCTTCACTTAGGACCAACCTCTGACAGTATAATGTAGCACTGCTTTAGTTCTACTAATTAAATTAGTGCAGGCTGGTTTCACTTAGAAGAATAAATGGATAGCTCCGTTATCTAAAACACTAAAGAATGGCTTCAGTTAAGAGAATGAACACATGGTTCAACCGACAGAAAAACTACTGACTATTTTCACTTGAAAAGAAACAATGAATAACTCAGTCAATATGCGAAGCTACAGCGGTATCAAATCTTTTCATTCGATTGTTGACACTGACTGCTTTCACTCGAAAAAAGTGAACGAATAATAATCCAACCGACAGGTAAAACTACAATCCACTGACACGGTTTTTTTTTATTCGGTTGCTCCCACAAATTGGTATCACTCAAAAGAATGAATGAGTAGTCCAAGCAACAGAATCGATTGTTTTCATTCAGTTCTTCCAAAAGACTAGTTTCACTCAAAAGAATGAATAAATAATTCAACGCATACATGTAATTACAACCCAATGAGTCGAGTGTTTTCCAGCAACCGAATGAATCGATTGTTTTCATTTGGTTGTTCCCATCACTATGTGGATTGTTTTCAGTGCATTGGGAATGCACCTGGGATCTTTGAACGACTACAAGCATCGATCAGGAAACGTGCTGAAGTATGCTTCACATGAACGGAGGTCACGTTGAACACTTGCTGTAATTCGTTTGTCGGCAAGTGCATAGCTGCAGGTTGGATCCCCAGAGACTCTGTTGTGTGGAAGATTTTCATGTTCCAGTCATAAGACTTCATACTGAGGAAACCGCTTGTTTTAGAACCTACGTTTATTAGAATTATTTGATCATTTAATTGCGTTTTAGTTGCCCCTTTCGTTTGTACCTACAACAGCCAAACGCCCAGTGTACAGCACCCTAACAACAAGACGTCAAATTATCTGCATAAGTGATGTGTAAAACCTAAGAACAGTAGGTATACAGTAAAATTTCTGATTTCATTTAGTGCAGCTTCAAAGGGCAATGAGGGACAATATACGGTAAAATTCTGCTATACGCTACACAAAAAATTAAATCAAAAACGAAAGATACATCGCAGAAAGAGCAGCAGAAAAAACTGTCGCAAACATAGGGTATTTCATCTGTGTGAGGTATGTGTGATGTAAAAGCTACCGTATTTTGTTTTTGTTTCCTCACATCTAATACACTTTGGTAAACTCTGACGTTACTTCAGAAATCTGCAGTATCGGTAAAAGATTCTCTCTGCTCCCCCTCCTGCCCCCCTCCCCGCTCCCCCACCATCACGACCAAAAAGAAACAAAACACATAAAAAACATACTGAGCACATTAAGCATAACCCACTTCCCGCGGGTTTTAATAATTTTCCACGCCTACGTTTCTCTAAAGAACACGAACCAACTTCGTACGGTTTCACAGCGCATACAAATGGAAAGACCACATTAACATGGCCTGCGGGACACAGAGATTTGAAATAAGAACCACACAAGTGAAACATTTAATACAGTGACTGCCAAAACAGTGAAGATCCCCAATGGTTTAGTGTGTCTCATTGTTACGCTAGAATAACAATGAAATAACTGGTAGACAAGTAAGAGGTATTTCCAGTGGCGTCAGAACTTTTAATACATTGCCAACGACCAAGTGCTGAGTTTGCTGAGCAGACGTATGTTTACATTGGTGCTGATACTCTTTGTAAACACTCATTTACTTGATATGACACTACAGATCTTGCAGCTTGACCCTACTTTCCACCTAGAATCACATGTGTGTTAAACAAATATTTGCATATTAACTTATCTAAATTGATAGTTGGTAACCAAAGTTATTTTAATATAGTGTACTCATCTGATTAAGCTGCAACCTTGTAGTTCACATCGAAATCTCTTCTTTTGAGTCCGAGGTACATTCGAGGAGGTAGAAAAATCCAAGGAATCGGGTCTCATTACAGCGTTAAGAATCATATCTGTAATTATAGACATTTTCAATTTACTACATTTTGGAATTTTCAGTCCCTCATTACAGTATCTGACATTTCTAGTACTTCCAGTTTTAATTTCAAAGAGTGTTTGGTATCACCTCTTCATGATCCTGGCATAAACATTTTTACAAAAAATCTGCTTTCGAAGTACTCACACTGCCTTCTTCCTTAGAACTCCTACTATACAGACAAGTGCCTGACGTGTTGGCACCAAACCAATAACAATTAAAACAGAAGCGTCACTTAATGCACTTTATTTATTGTTACTTACAGACTTTTAGTGGAATCACATCGCTGACATGACGCAGTCAATATTCAATTTATTGTTTTACGGCAAATATTTATAGTTGAGTTTTCATGTTTCATATATTTTGACCAACCTGGCTATTATAATGATCTACGTATTATTTGAAATCTCGTTTAAGTTCTAATTGAACATTGGTATTGCGAAACACGTTAACCCATTAGTATCGATTTAACAAATAGCTAAAATGGTAAGATTTCTCACTTTCATTTCTTTGCGCAACATTACTTCATTTACAAAATAAAATCGTTAGGCCTTTAGGCAGACCTTTACATACAAGGGCCTCTCGGTGCAGCACCGAGCGAGGTGGCGCAGTGGTTAGCACACTGGACTCGCATTCGGGAGGACGATGGTTCAATCTGGCGCCCGGCCATCCTGATTTAGGTTTCCCGTGATTTCCCTAAATCGCTGCAGGCAAATGCCAGGATGGTTCCTTTGAAAGGGCATGGCCGACTTCCTTCCCCGTCCTTCCCTAATCCGATGAGACAGATGACCTCGCTGTCTGGTCTCCTCCCCCAAAACAACCCAATTCGGTGCCGGCTGCAGTGAGCCCCCTAAACCCTAAACAGAAGGGGCAACTGCCCTAACTTTGGCAATCAGAGCTGAGTAAACGCCAGACATAGGACGGGCACCATCAGTCGTCAGTACAACACATTTTGTCCACTCTATTTCATTTTCTACCATTAAGCCATCAAAATATTTAAAAATTTCTGCTCCTGTTGTCACTGGCAAACATTTACAAAAGAGCATTTCTTTTTCTATACTCCTATCAAATTCAAACCCAACAATAGCTAAAAAAAATAGCTTCGCTGGCTTTTACGGCGCGATCCTGTTTTAATCCACTCGTCCATTGCGAAATAAAATGAAACAAGCCACCACAATAAAACACGAATGCACACACTATACCAACAAACAATCAAAGTCATGAGTCACATTGTCGCAAGTTGAAAGGAAAACGATGTCGCACTATCGCAATTACCGACGAGTCCTGCGCCTGCACTGTTCTCTTTTCGCCCAGAACACGTTATTAAACCACAATAGTTTCTTTCTTAGAATGATTTTGTATACAACTATTCAGATTATAACACTTTCCTCTTGAAAGAAGATTTCATATTTTCAGTCGGGCAGACATTTTACTTAGTTATTATAAAAATCGTCCGGCGACCCACAGTTTGGGAAGCGCTGGTCTAAATTATGACATTATCAAAGTTTGAAAGTTTACTGCAATCGTAGTTCTTAAAGCAGCTGCATGACACATGTGAATTTCAAATTTCCTGGAGAATGCTTTTAAATGATGTATTTCTCTGAACTGCAATTTCTTGGAAATTATGTTAACAAATTATTTTCATCATACTGAAACATTTCATACGCTCGCCTCCCCCCTCCCAGAATCTAACTGTGGCTGCCCACCTGCAGTCGTTTTCTATAGTTGATATTTGATCAGCCTACAAATTTAACAGTGACCTTCTGTACCTCCAACATAAACATAATGCATACAGTTCGTATTTTCTGCAGGAGCCGAGCTAAGGACGCCTTGCTGTGCCGTACCAAAGCTACCAGAGCTCTATTGCGCACGTTGGTAGCTTTTCCCTGAAACCTGTGACTGCTTGCAGGACAAACTGACGCGTCACATGGCAGTGTCGAGCGTCAACAGGAAGGCGGTGCAGCGCAAGTACCGGGACATCATCTACCGCACGCAGATGCCCATCCTCAAGCAGGACGTCGAGGTAGGTCGAGTGAGCAGCAGCTGGCTCCGAGGCTCCTCTGTGCACAGCAGAGAAGCGCAGCGCTCCGGCTGTTATACTGTTGGCTTCCGAAGTGCCCCTTATTTGCAGATAAGAGCATATTTTACTTTATTTCCAGTTTTGTTATGTCACATACGAGAAGAGAACGTAAGAGCGTACGGTTTAAGGAGCGAACGATAGGTTCCCACGCTGGCTGGCAGAGGCAGTTGACCACCTGCCTCTTTCAGAGCTAGTGGGGTGAGGAGCCGATGCAAGAATCACTCGTGACGTCAGCAAAGAGATATGTAGGGAAAGCACTTTTATTCTGGCGCGGGTCAAGTAATTGTTATTAATAAATATTTGCTAACAAAAGTCGCCTTTTTCCACTGAGACATTAGGTGGAGTGTATGGATTGTAAATACTGTCTTTCACTATTTTTACAATGCCAGGAGGCGTTGATGCTAATAAATGAATGAATAACTTTGGTATAAACGAACATATACGATCTTATGCGAACTTTACCGATTGTACGCTCAAGATACAGACGGCGCGCCGTAGTCGGCAGTCGTCGATAGGATGCCTTTCAATCTAATCGTACGATACCTGTGCTATCTTACCGTTAATATTTAGGTTATAATCAGAGTGAACAAGTTGATTTTACGGTGTTTCTTAAATAAACGCACCATAATGGCATCCCCTGTAAAAATTATTTGCACAAAGCGACTTCTTTCCGCTTCATTACGTAAAATGCAGAAAGTAGTATTGCACTTTCAGAACCTGACGGCGCTGCTACGGCTCTGCAAGGGGACATAAAACCACGAGCGCATTTCCACATAACAGGTAGAAAGAATTCATACGCAGCGGCTCACTAAGTCAGTTCAAGGACGGACTGGCTTAATTATAGCAAACCTTGGGGTGCGAAAGCGTGGCCAGTTGTACTGTACGTCCCTTATACCACCATCTACGGACTCACCGGTTAAACTAAGACATTTCTGGAGATTTAATACGAGTGGTGGGTTCTTGCAGGCTCGGTTTTCTCGTTTGCTCATCCACACAAGCACACAGGAGAAAAAAATCTGCAATCTTCAGGAGGTATCACCTTAATAGCGTGCAACACTGCCTTTGCACTCCATAATGTACGTCGCAGAAGAGAGCTTGGGGTGCGGTCGACTCGTCGCTGCTGGGGCCTGCCCCGTTGCTCGACAGCGGTCCTCCTGCAGACATCCAGCGTGTGAGGATGCTGGTCCAAAGCATGCTCAGTCTGGCGCTTGTCTATATCTACATCTACATACACACACCGCAAACCACCGTATGGTGCGTGGCGGAGGGTACCTCATAGCACTGCTACTCATTCCGTTCCCTGTTCCACTGTCTATTCCTTACGCTACATAACGTTCGTGAAAGTAGTATCCTTCTACGGTCACGTGCAGATCCCTCTTCTCTAAATTTCCTCAGCATTTTGCGAAAAGAACGTCATTTTCCTCATTTGTGTTCACCAAGCGCCTCCGTTATACCCGCGTGTTGATCCTGCCTGCCGGTAATAAATCTGGCACCACGGTTCCGAACAGCTGCGATGTCTTCCTTTAATCCTACCAAACATTGCAGCAGTACTCAAGAATGGATCGCACTATTGATTTACACAAAGTCTCCTTTATAAATGAGAACTCTCCTGATAAATGGAACTCGACAATCCGCCGTCTTTACTACCGGCCTTACATTACTATTCTATTTCACATCACTTTGCAAACGTTACGCCTGGAAACTTAATCAATGTGACTATGTCAGGAAATATACTACTAATACTGTTATTGAACATTATTGGATTGTTTTCCCAACTCATCTGTATTATCTTACACTTCTCTACGTTTAGAGAAAGCTGCTATTTATCGTATTAAATAGGAATTGGGTCCAAGTCATCTTATGTCTTCCTCCAGCCACTCACCGGTGACACCTTCTCGTACTGCACAGCATGGTCAGTAAACAGTTGCAGATTGCTGCTCACCCTGTGCATATATAATTTACTTGTATAGAGAACAGGAGCGGTCCTATGAGGTTCCCCTAAAGTGAGGTGGGGTGGTTGTGGTTGTGGTTGTAGTTGAGCATACCCCTGAGATGCAAGACTAAATACCGCGTGACCGGAAAATGAAGTGAAGCTACCTACGCAGTCATCCGAGTTTACTTTTAAAAGGTAATGAAACAAGTCGCGCAATGTATAGCGTCTCATTGAACCGAATTTAAGAAGCGTAGGGCCATATTTACTGGGAAGTTATACGATGATGCAAATTTATTCGAGCATTTTATTTGTTTGGTTACTGTGCCCTCGTTTTATATTACCTCTCACACTTTCTTTACGCTTTGCTAAAATTCCTCATTGTTTCTCATTTTCCACTAAACTTCTGTTTCTCTTGCAAATCTTCTTTCTAGCACCTCTAATCTCTATAATTAGTAATTAATTGTTAAGCAGTCGCAGACATATACACATTTTGGCAGAATTGTTATAGTTCCATATGCCGGTATTTATGGGCCTATATCTCTTTCGTAGTTGAGATGTTCGCTTTTCTCATTCTGTTACTCAATTTCTCTATTGCAGGTCATTCTGAATAGTTTACCTATATCATTTCACCAAGTTTCTTTCTATTTTATTTGAAATTAGCACATAGTTTTGTTATCTACGTTTAACAGGAGCTTTGTTTCTTCTCTGGAAATTCTAAGACGAAGTTCGTCCGCCAGCGTCTCCAAGAGACTTATCCTCGTTACTTATTATGTTAGATTTTCTAGAAATATCAAAAATTCTTCTAGACATTTATCCTTAATTTCTGTAGAACTTCCATATATAAAGAGGGCACAAGAACAACTAGAACATACAATTTCAGACTACCAAGCAGGCTTTCGTCCTAATAGATCATGCCCGGAACAGATATTCAACCTTAAAACTATTTTAAAGATTAAAGCAATCAGGTTAAAACCAATAATCTGCACATTCGTTGATTTCAAAAAGGCATACGATTCCATAGACAGACAGTCTCTATGTCACATTCTCGAAGAACGAGGCCTAGACACTAAAACCCGAAAACTAATTGAACAAACACTAACAGAAACCAAATCAAAAATTAAATTCAGAGGGGAAATTTCGGAACCATTCTCAATTAAAACAGGAGTAAGACAAGGAGATGGGATCTCACCACTATTATTCAATATAGTTTTGGACAAAGTTATGAAAGAGTGGGAAGTAACACTAAGGAAACAAAGCTTTTGGAAGCCAATTGAACTAGGAAGAGGTAAAGGAAAATTGAACATCCCTTATTTAGCGTTTGCAGATGACTTGGCAATTATAACTGACAGTGAAGAAACAGCAGTAAAACAAATTGAGACACTTAAAGAATGTGCTGAGAAGGTTGGCCTGCAAATCTCCTTTGAGAAGACAGAATTCATCTGCTCAAAATTAGATATTTCGAAACTAAAAACAAAGTATGGTGAAATAACTAGAATCAAGCACTTTAAGTATCTCGGTGAAGTTATTGAACCAACAGGACTTGAGAAAATAGCACAAAAAAACCGATTACAGAAAATCAAGAAAGCATTCGGACTTATTCAAAATATATATAACAAGAAATGTCTATCAAAAGGCACTAAAATCAGACACTACAACACAGTCATCAAACCAACAGTCACATATGCAAGTGAAACACTCTCCCTGAATAGAAAATTAGATTTACACGAAATTAAGAAAGTAGAGAGAAAAATTATTAGAAAAATCCTAGGACCACGATACACACAAGATGGATACAGGCTGCAGACTACCGAGACAACCGAAAAAATATCAAACATCGAGGCAGATATCAGGAAGAGGCGGATGAAGTTTTATGGACATATAGACAGATTACCTGGAAACAGGTTAACTAAACGTCTATTGGACTATATGACATCACTTAAGGCAACAATACCCTGGGTAACTGAAGTTAAGAAGGATTTGAAAAAGGCAAAAATTGACATAACAAACACATCAGACCGGGATACATTCAGAAGAAAAATCGACAAGTGGAAGTTTACTCCAGAGACGGAATCTAAACCTTTCCGACCAAAGTGGACCGAAGAAAGGAAGAAGGCCTTTGGGGAGGCAATGAAGAAATACTGGGAAAATAAGAAGAACATTAAGAAATGTTAATCACCTGCTTATCGTTCTCCCATGGGGACATTCGCTAATAATAATAATAATAATAATTGCATTAATGCTGCAATTTTTTTACATTCTTAATTCCGTACCTTTAACTGAACAGTTTTCTGATTTGCAATGTACAGTACAGGTAACGGACAGTGTCCATGCTTCTGAGTCGAAATGCTGATATAGTCCTCTTTTAAATTTCATTTCTTATTCTCTTGTAAAATCAAATTTTTTATGGTTGTGACTATTTTTTCTGCCTTGTAATGATGAACTTTGTTGTTAGCCCCAGACTGGGCGTCTATCAATCGTGTTAGTAGTCCATAATGGAAAGCTACTTCTGCAGTGAACAACTGCTAAATCCATTTGGTGAAGCTCATTAAATGGTGACAGATTTCACAATGATTTCCATCTTGAGACGCTATTTTGCATCAACGACGTGTATTAACTATGAAAGTTGTACGTGACTGTCGTATTTGCAGTCAGTATATAATAGAAATCTTAGGTATGTCAGCTGCAGGGAATTTAATTAAAATATATTATAATCGCTGCCATTTCCAAAAAATACATGTATATTTTGCGCCGTGGCTAAATTGAATGCGTCTAGTCATTAAAACAATAGTTCCAAAACAATTAACATTTCTCCATCACACAGCAACATTAAAAAGAAAATATAAACATTAATAATTGCATGGGGGTGCTTTCCTGGGTATTAGTTATTGCTCTGTGACAAACACATTGCAACGTGAAATTTTACTGCGGCATGTTACTGAATTTCATTATCAGGCAATGAATGGTAGTGTGTATCGTCCAGCAAGTCGTGGAGCAACATATCTTTGGTAGCGACGGCGTGATGGCGGCGCCAGAGTGTTGACCTATGTGTGACAACTGGTGGCAACGTGGCGGATGTCTACCAGCAACGTATCAAACCGACGCTCATCATCTGAATCCGCAACAAAAGTCATGAGCAATCGCTCAGCGACGTAGCAGCGAAGTGCCCCTCACTTGGAAAATCTCCTCTCCCCCCTCCCCCCTTCCCCATTGCGTTCTGCAAAATTTGCGCTGGCTGTGTCTTTACATGTGATTGCCCAGCCTTCATTCTTTGTCTCGCTAGTTAAAGCTTTTGTTAACCACTTTCGCTGATTTTGAGCAATGTTCTCCTTTCCTGCTCAAAAGGGAAACGCAATAACAACCTTTGAGAAGTGCCCACGAAAAGTTCATTCATAGACACGTCACAGTTCTTGCTGCATTTCACTGATCTGTATTTTTACTACTTACGATTAGTATTAGCATCTAAAATAGTAAATCATATTTTAGTTACAGATTCTAATTGGTTTTGTAGGAATGTGCTAGCTCTAAACATTGAAAAAATAAAAAACGCAGCTCATCGACTTTTACGTTGTCAACACACGCTGCTCGCTATTAATGTAGTGCACAAAAAAAAATGTAAAACTGGATAAAAAGTTCTAAGTACTTGGGCGTGCATATTGATGAAAACCTAATTGCTAAAACCATGTGGTTGACATGGTAAAGCGTTTAGGTTCAGTTGACTTTGCCGCGAGAAGAATTATCAGCTGTGGAGCCACGGAAATCACTAAGTAAAAGCCTTTTTGCATACGAACTTCCAGCATGCTGGAGTGACTTGGGCCAGCAACTTCTGTTAATCAATAGAACGAAAAACCAGTACTAGATGCAAATATTTTATTTTTCATTTGATAACTAATTTCGGGCCGAGACCCGTTTTCAGATCAACATAACAAAGTCTAAGATGGCATTTGCAACTTAGACTGCTTTGTTGCTGTATTGACTTTTTTGTATATCTTGGGTAGCTCCTAAATGTATTCTTTGCACAGAGAAGTTGATTAAAATTGTGTGTAGACTTAATACACGTAAATATTACAGATACCTTTTTAAGAGATTGGGATTATTAACCTCAGGCTCACAGTATAATTATCCACTGCTGGCATTTGTTCTACACAATCCATTGCTATTTTAGAGTAATAGAACTACTGACCAGTACAGTACTAGAGGAAGAAATGATCCCCACTTCTCTGCAGTAAATATAGCTTAGGCACAAAAGAAATGAAATACGCAGGTGTAAAACTCTTTCATAATCTTCTCGTGGCAAGAAAATATCTGACTGATAAGAGAAGTACATGGATTTTTGAATAAAAATAAGCAGTGAACTGCAAGCTAATAAATGATTAGGACGGTAACAGTATACATATTTTTAATGATATATGCACTTTTGTTTAATTGATACATTTCATATCTCTTTTGAATATGATCCGTGGTACATTTAACTAAATAGCACCTCTGTTGTTGCTGCAACTGTCGCAGACAATGTGGCATCGGTTCGACTTCGGGTTGGAGCTAAAGAACTACGTGATAAGCAGTCTTCTGGACGAGATCGACTTTGAAGACTGGCAGGCGTTCTACAACCAGAGGGACCACACCGCCGCCGTCGACAGGCTGCTCGGTGAGTGGCATCTCTTCCAGAGCCAGAAGCTCGGCCGCAAGTGCAGCGCCTGCGACCTGTCTTTAGCGTCTCTCACTCACTCTACTCTCATCCTCTCACACTGTCGTTTAAGACTGGCTGAAATGTTCGCTTCCATTTCGTGCACTCTCACAGTACATTGCTACTGTCCACGCATTACAGAGAGGTGACAAAAGTCACGGGATGCCTCCTGACATCGTGTCGGAACTCCGTTTGCCCGGCGTACTGCAGCAGCTCGACGTGGCTTGGACCCAACAAGTTGTTGGAAGTCCCCTGCAGAAATACTGAGCCGTGCCGCGTCTGTGACCGTCCATAATTGCGAAAGGTCTGCCGGTGCAGGATTTTATACACGAACTGACCTCTCGATTAGGTCCCATAAATGGACGATGGGATTCGTGTCGGGTGATCTGGGTGGCTAAAGCATTCACTCGAATTGTCCACAATGTTCTTCAAACAAGTGTGCATCCAAAAAAAATCCAACCTTGTTTAGGAATATGAAGACCATGAATGGCTGCAAATGGTCTCCAAGTGTCCGAACATAGCCATTTCCACTCAGTGATTGGTCCTGTTGGACCAGACGACCCAGTTCATTCCATGTAAACGCAGCCCACATCATTATGAAGCCACCACCAGCTTTTGATCAAGCCGATATGGTCACGATCCGAGCAGAGGTGGTGCAGGCGATGCCGCGCTGTTATCCAAGGCACTCGCGTCGGTCGTCTGCTGCCGTAGCCCATTAACAACGAATTTGACCGTACTGTCCCGACGCATATGTTCATAGTGCGTCCCACATTAATTGGCTCTGAGCACTATGGGACTTAACATCTATGGTCATCAGTCCCCTAGAACGTAGAACTACTTAAACCTAACTAACCTAAGGACATCACACAACACCCAGTCATCACGAGGCAGAGAAAATCCCTGACCCCGCCGGGAATCGAACCCGGGAACCCGGGCGCGGGAAGCGAGAATGCTACCGCACGACCACGAGCTGCGGGCCCACATTAATTTCTGCAGTTACTTCACGCAGTTATGCTTGTCTGTTAGCACTGACAATTCTACGCAAACGCCGCTGCTTTTGTTCGTTAGGTGAATTCCGTCGCCCACTGCTTTGTTCGTGGTATGATGTACACCTATAATTTGGTATTCTCGACACACTCTTGACAATCAAGATTTCGGAATACTGAATTGCCTGACGATTTCTTAAAAGGAATGTCCCTTGCGTCTAGCTTCAACTATCATTCCGCGTTCAGAGTCTGTTCATTCCCGTCGTGCGGATGTAATCACGTCGGAAACCCTCCACGCGAGTCGCTTGAGTACAGGTGACAGCTCCTAAACGCATGTACCTTGCGCACGCACCCGGTACTGCCACTGCGCGTGCCTCTATCCCATGACTTTTATCGCCTCAGCGTCTTCTCCAATAGTAGGTAAAACTGCCCAGAACTGTTTTTGAATTTTAGAAAATAGAAAACATCAAAAAATTATGTTCCAGAAGCTTGAATATTTACTTTATAATATCATGCGCGATTTTCATTATACTCTTAGAAAATATAATTAAAAGTAATTATGAAAAAAATTACTTTCAAAATCCGTGCACTTGGCGAGTTTGAAAAATAGTTGCCAAAATCTAGCTCAGTCTAAAAATAATCAAAATAGCACTAAATAAAATCATAGGAAACATAATCTACCTTCAAAGTAGGTATAATATAACGTTTCCGGGAGGTTATAGATTTTCCCAGTGTTTTCTTTGCTGAACCCGCTATAGGATGTTCTTGAAGCTGTTCTTTTTGAGAGTTTGGTTCTTTCTGACATTTGGTTTAAGAAAAAGACTAACCCACATATTCTTACCAACTTCGTGTGTGAAGCAATTGTTCAGTGCAATTTATCTCTGCCAAGTGTACGGCTATTCTTCAGATGTCATTGTGAGTAAGCCCAAAGCAAGACAATATTAAGCTAGCTCTCCTTCAAAATCTTTATCCAAATTGTCGGTGTGCCTGTTTTTGTTTTTGCTGCTTCTTCAGATGTACCGCACTTCTTGTTGGCACCCTCGTAAATATTGTTTTAAGTTAAACTGGTTGCTGGCCTTCTTCCTACCAAACCTCTTTTTGTGAACTGCATCAATAGCTTCGATGGCTTTAGAAGCACTCAATTTATTTGATCAACCTTTCCCTTTATCGTCTTCGAATGCGCAATAGAACTGCAAGAGAATAAGAGTGTATACTAATACCAACAGGCTTTGAACATGAAAAGTAAGGGGCCCGGTATGAGCAATTGAAGGGGGTCTATTTTACGCAACTACAGCCTACAGTTTTTAATTAAATACATTTTTACTAAACATTAAAAACTATTTAATCATAAATATTAACCTTAAACCTTACTGTTCAAGAACATATTTAGGTTGAAAGCCTTACCTGTCAGTATCTAGGAGAAATGACGAAAAATATAGTACAGTGCAAAAACTTTTTCCATTGTCGAAACGTGTGATGGCGAACTGATACGACAGATATGAAGCGGGCAACTTATGCTTTTCGCTACAGAGGGGCACAAGTCTCAACTACTATTTACATTTCGTTCGTTCAGAAGAATGCAGAGCCGAGAGACCAGGGGGTCCACTTTAGTGTAGGGGGGGGGATCCCAGTTTACGGCACTTCCGTCTACATGCAAAAATATTAGAGAGAGTCTCAAAATTCCGCAGGAAACAGTAGATGTGTTGAGAACAACAGCTCCACTCGGCAATAACAGCCCTGTAGCCCCCGCAACCCGCGCTGCAGAATTAGTCCCACGTGCACTCACTGGTAACGATTCATCGGTTGAGTTACGTCGCTAGCGACCCGCCTTGTACCAGCAAGAGATTCAAATGCCAGTATGTAACTGGAAGACGGATCAAATTCAATAAAGGAAAATTAAAAATCATAGAATTACACAACATCTTCGGAAGAAAAAGAACCATTCCAGATAGTGGAGTTTTATTCGCGCACCTTGGGCGGTAGGTGTTAAAACGTGGGTTGTGTAAGTGCAATCACTGTAGCTGAATGAATTAAAACATATCGTTAAGCCATGATAATACACAATATACAAGTGTCGGGTACACTATGTGATCAAAAGTATCCGGACACCTGGCTGAAAATGACTTACAAGTTCGTTGCGCCCTCCAATGCTGGAATTCAATATGCAGTTGGCCGACCCTTAGCCTTGATGACAGCTTCCACTCTCGCAGGTGTACGTTTGATCAGGTGCTGGAAGGTTTCTTGGGGGATGGCAGACCATTCCTCACAGAGTGCTGCACTGAGGAGAGTTGTCGATGTCGGCCGGTGAGGCCTGGCACGAAGTCGGCGTTCCAGAACATCCCAAAGGTGTTCTATAGGATTCAGGTCAGGACTCTGTCCAGGCCAGTCCATTACAGGGATCTTATTGTCCTCTAACCACTCCGCCACAGACCGTGCATTATGAACAGGTGCTCGATCTTGTTGAAAGATGCAATCGCCATCCCCGAATTGCTCTTCAAGAGTGGGAAGCAAGAAGGTGCTTAAAACATCAATTTAGGCCTGTGCTGTGATAGTGCCACGCAGAGCAACAAGGGGTGTTAAGTCCCCTCCATGAGAAACACGACCACACCATAACACCACCGCCTCCGAATTTTACTGTTGTCACAACACACCAGACTAGCAGTGGCGTAACCATACACAGCAAGACATCTAAGGAACCAGTCCTTCAGACTAACGCCATCCCAGCATGTGGCTACCAGGGTCTACTTAGTTTTGGGCAAGTCGATGGCCGTATTTATCAGCCACAAGTAGACCTAGCTTGTGATGATCATTAAAACTCGATAGTCCACCTAGCTTCTAGGCTCCAGCACCTGATGTAAGACGCCTCTTCGTATAAAGTACCTGTACAATAACAGGAAGCATCAGTGTGCCATGGACCTGTGGATAGAGACCTGCTCGACCCCGCCCTCAGATCCTGACCGCTCCTGTAGGAGACAGGGGGGCGTCAGTGGACCGAAAAGGAATCCCCTCTTTCCCCTTCTGGGACATCCAGGCTATCGTCTGCCAGATCGTTTATCTGTGTGGACGGGACACAGGATATCTATTCTTAACTGGCAACATGGAGCTTGCCCAGTGAAGGAATTCTACGATTTACGTGTAGTCAAAATGGTTCAAATGGCTCAGAGCACTATGGGACTTAACATCTGTGGTCATCAGTCCCCTAGAACTTAGAACTACTTAAACCTAACTAACCTAAGGACATCACACACATCCATGCCCGAGGCAGGATTCGAACCAGCGACCGTAGCAGTCGCGCGGTTCCGGACTGAGCGCCTAGAACCGCGAGACCACCGCGGCCGGCTTGCGTGTAGTCTTCCCTTCTTACGGTGAGTTATTGGATCTTGTGGGTGTTAGAAAAATGTTTAACAGTGGCATTGAACGGTAATGCGATTGACCAGAAGAAGAATACGAGCCAGCCAGTCTAACATGTGGCAACAATCAGGGATATAGCTCTGAACGATGCAAAGAGATCGCCGGGGATGGATACTTGCGATAGAGACGGCTAAATGGACGTTCACTGGTGGGCGTCTGTGCCGGACACCCAGCGCCTGTGGCAGCCAAAGACGCGCACTGACCACCGCACGAGCACCGCCAGCCCACGAGACATGAGGCAAGCCGTCTGCAAGGCGCCAGCCCGCTCCCTTCACGCGGCTGCGAGTCGCCGCGAAGAGACAGCAGCGTACTGCCAGCTTCGGCGACAGCGGAACGATCACGCACTACAGCTGTCTCACTAGTCTACGTCCGCCTGTCAATTATCTCTGCTCATAGCAACCACAATTTGAACATCGTGGTAAAGACTTTGAGAAATTTTACTTACGAGTAAGTGTCGTTGATGTCTAAATGTATTTGAATAACTGTGGTCCAAAGGCAGTTTGTTTTTACAAATACGCATTTATCACCTACCTCGTTAAATTATTGCCGGCCTGTGTGGCCGAGCGGTTCTAGGCACTTCAGTCTGGAAGCGCGCGACCGCTCCGGTCGCAGGTTCGAATCCTGCCTCGGGCATGGATGTGTGTGATGTGCTTAGGTTAGTTAGGTTTAATTAGTTCTAAGTTCTAGGGGACTGATGACCGCAGATGTTAAGTCCCATAGTGCTCAGAGCCATTTGAACCATTTTTGAACCTTAAATTATTCCTGCTGGCGCTCCTAATCATTTCTACTGAGTATGCTGAAGCCGGACTCAAGTGCATTACTGTATGTATTGTAATGACCTTAAAATATCCACCACAACAAGTTCCTAGAAAGATCGGAAAAAGAGTTAAACAGAATTCTACACCTGGGCACAGGGGCAGACTTCCGATTCTTGTATCATTAGCTCCCTACCTGACTTAAACACTTTAAAATCTCTGCTCTGTCCTATAGGGCTCAACGACTTGCCATCGCAACCCGACGAGGGCTGATGGCCGGTATCTGGATTTCACAGTCACTAAAACTCTGCACGAAATTATTTAACTTTCGGGCCTCTTTGTCATCCAGAGTCAGTAGCCACACCTGTGCATTTTCATTGACCAGTTGCCTGCTTCCATTGGTAGCACTTCTTTGTAGAGTGCTGCTGCATCCTACCAGAACTTCGCAAAAGTTTACTTCTAACAGGTGCCTGAAAACACCTTCTATCCAGGGAAAATCAGCCGGCATCGAGCCTACCTCGTGGGCTTCTACTAGAACCATTCAACACGTACACGGATACTCTGCAAATCACATTTAAGTGCCTGGCAGAGGGTTCATCGAACCACCTTCACAATTCTCTATTATTCCAATCTCGTATAGCGCGCGGAAAGAATGTTTGCGTACGAGCTCTCACTTCCCTTATTTTATCTTGGTGATCGTTCCTCCCTATGTAGGTCGGTGTCAACAAAATATTTTCACATTCGGAGGAGAAAGTTGGTGATTGGAATTTCGTGAGAAGATTCCGTCGCAACGAAAAACGAGCTTTCTTTTAATGATTTGCAGCCCAAATCCTGTATCATTTCTATGACACTCTCTCCCATATTTCGCGATAGTTCAAAACTTGCCGTCTTTCTTTGAACTTTTTCGATGTACTCCGTCAGTCCCACCTGGTAAGGATCCCACACCGCGCAGCAGTATTCTAAATGAGGACGGACAAGCGTAGTGTAGGCAGTCTACTTAGTAGGTCTGTTACATTTTCTAAGTGTCCTGCCAATAAAATGCAGTCTTTGGTTACCCTTCCCCACAACATTTTCTAGGTGTTCCTTCCAATTTAAGTTGTTCGTAATTGTAATACCTAGGTATTTAGTTGAATTTACGGCTTTTAGATTAGACTGATTTATCGTGTAACCGAAGTTTAACGAGTTCCTTTTAGGACTCATGTGGATGACCTCACACTTTTCGTTATTTAGGATCAACTACCACTTTTCGCACCATTCAGATATTTTTTCTAAATCGTTTTGCAGTTTGTTTTGACCTAACGATTTTATTAGTCTATAAACGACAGCGTCATCTGCAAACAACCGAAGACGGCTGCTCAGATTGTCTCCCAAATTGTTTGCATAGATAAGGAACAGCAAAGGGCCTATAACACTACCTTGGGGAAGGCCTGAAATCACTTCTGTTTTACTCGATGACTTTCCGTCTATTACTACGAACTGTGACCTCTCTGACAAGAAATCACAAATGTAGTCACGTAACTGAGACGATATTCCATAAGCACGCAATTTCACTGCGAGCCGCTTGTGTGGTACAGTGTCAAAAGCCTTCTGGAAATCCAAAAATACTGAATCGATCTGAAATCCCTTGCCAATAGCACTCAACACTTAATGTGAATAAAGAGCTAGTTGTGTTTCACAGGAACGGTGTTTTCTAAAACCATGTTGACTGTCTGTCAATAGACCGTTTTCTTCGAGGTAATTCATAATGTTCCAACACAATACATGTTGTAAAATCCTGCTGCATATCGACGTTAACGGTATGGGCCTGTAATTTAGTGAATTACTCCTACTACCTTTCTTGAATATTGGTGTGACCTGTGCAACTTTCCAGTCTTTGGGTACGGATCTTTCGTCGAACGAACGGTTGTATAGGATTCTTAAGTATGGAGCTAATGCATCAGCATACTCCGAAAAGAACCTAATTGGTATGCAGTCTGGACCAAAGGACTTGCCTTTATTAAGTGATTTAAGTTGTTTCACTACTCCGAGGATATTTACTTCTACGTCACTCATGTTGGCAGCTGTTCTCGATTCGAATTCTGAAATATTTACTTCGTGTTCTTTTGTAAAGGCATTTCGGAAGGCTGTGTTTAGTAACTTTGCTTTGGCAGCACTGCCTTCGATAGTATCTCCATTGGTATCGCGCAGAGAAAGCAATGATTGTGTCTTGCCGCTAGCATACTTCACATACGACCAGAATCTCTTTGGATTTTCTGCCAGATTTCGTGATAAAGTTTCGTTGTGGAAACTGTTGTAGGCATCTTTCATTGAAGTCCGCGTTAAATTTCGAGCTTCTGTAAAAGATCGCCAATCTTAGGGATTTTGCATCTGTTGGAATTTGGCATGTTTGTTTCGTTGTTTCTGCAACAGTGTTCTGACCTGTTTTGTGTACCAAGGAGAATCAGCTCCGTCGTTTGTTAATTTAGTTGGTATAAATCTCTCGATTGCTGCCGATACTATTTGTATAAGGATTAGAGAAAGATCGACCCATTACCTGCTTGCTGCCGGTACTCGCCCTTTCAGAGTCACTGGAAGCAATAGCGAGCAGGACGGAGATCCTGATGAGACCAGGAAATGTTCCGTTACAGTACGTGTACTCGGCAGTGCCTTCGTCGGTAGTCAGGCCCTGTCACTTGTGGCCTTGTGCAGAGGAGAACGAGCGCCGGCTGGTGGAGGTGCGCACGTGGTACGAGGCGGAGCGAGACCGCCTGCTGGCGGCGGGGGCGGAGTTCCGGCGCAGGGTGGAGGAGGCGCAGCGCCACGGCGAGGAGGACCTGGGCGCCACGCTGTGGCGCATGCGCGCCGAGCACAACGCCGCCACCGCCGCCTACCACGACGACGCCGAGACGAGGACCTGCGAGCTGCGCAACGAGGTACCGGCGCAGCCCGGCCGTAGCCGGGGAGGCAGGGCCGACTCGAGCGCTTGTAGACCCGCAGGTGTCCACAAAGCGTGCGTCAACAGGCACCACAAGACGCTCCACCTTTGTACCACATGCCACCACTACAGCCATTCGAGCTCTGGGTTTGAGCCTTAAGCCGTTGGCACACGGACCGTGCATCCGAACGTTGAGCGTTGAGCGTGCCCAGTTTCTGACGTCATAGCGTCGAATAGCACGTTCGGGAGTCTTTCCGAACGTGCAGAGCAATATCTGGCATGTCAGATATTCTGAGCGTACGTCTGAGCGTTGACCAATGAGGTGGTACAACGCCACCTACGTCACACGCACGCCGTCTCCCTTCAGTACAGAGTTGTGAGGTGCCATATTGGCATTCATTTCAAGCCTATATGTATATATGCCGTTCCTGAGCACCACCAAACTGAGAATCACTGGAAAACCCGTTGTTAGTTGTGTTATTCGTTCCAATAAAATAATGAGTAAGATCACATTCGGGGCAAGACAATTATTGTAGCTTGCGTATTATGATAGTAGGCTATTTGAAGGCAGCGACACGCTGAAGATCCACCCAAAACGCATTGTTCTTCGTACAATTTGTTATAATTAAATTTCAATTAATAATATAATTATCTACGATTAACGTTTTTAGCAAGGTGTACCACAATATTTTTAAGAAATAAGTTCTGATGTTGGTTTAGCGTAATGAGCAGCGTCTCTGTCCAGTAATGATTCTTTGCTGGGACAGTGGTTCGCATCTTAACTTCTCCAATTTTTTTTTTCAAACATTCGCGTTTTTATTTAGTTCTGATACTTTATTGTCAGGTTAATATAAGTATATCCTATAATATTTGATGTTATGCAAATATATGTTCACCTTTTCTTGAGAGCTGACTTTGTTCGATTGGCTTAATTACAGGACAGCTTGCGCTACTTGTATAAAGATATCTTGCTCCTTTTTCGTTTACGCTTCGTAATCCACATGTTGCAAAGTCTGTGCCACTGGGTAGGAACAGTGATCAAGTAAGACTCACCTTGGGGTTTAACTAAAATGTGGTAATGATGAAATAATGTTTATCTTATGCGGAGAAGTATTCCAAATTTGTACCGCACTGTTTGTAATGGAACTTTTATAAGCCTGTGCTCTTATTGATTGGACATGGTACTTCCCTTTTCGTGGACGATGGAGGAAATGTGCGTTTTGATAGAGCTAACGTGGGAATTTTACGCGCGCCCGTTGATTAAACAGTGCGATTTACGAACTAGAAACATCCCTCGAACTGCCACTGGAGTGCGTAGCGATTGCGTATACCACGTTGGGGCCCACGTACCGTATGCACGAGTCGCATCGTTCCTGAGCGTTCAGCAGCACGTTGAAATTGGCACGCTCAACGTTAACGTTCGACAGCACGGTCCCTGTACCGACGGCTTTACCACCCGTGTCTCGCACACTGCCCGTTACGGTCCACGGGCTGCCTCGCCTGGCCCCCACTGGACTGGCGACCTAAAAAGGGAACATCATCAAGTAGACCTCAAATTTTAAGGACAAGAAAGCGCAGTTAAAAGATATCAACCTCAGCAGTCGAACCCATGGACCAATTTGTGCCAAAATTCTCACACTACGCAGTGATGACCATCTGAAAGTACAGCTTTTAAACGTGCGCAAGCATGGGCTGTCATTCGCTCCACCCCACTGCAGCTGCGAAATACGGGGTGACACGCGGGAGACGGACGGTTTTTAATGAAATAATACTCTACCAACTTTAAAATTAATGCATGTTTATTTACACAAAATTAAAGCTCATTATTTGCTATTTTAGTTAACAAAGTTATTTGTGAAAAATAATCTTTTCAAGGTGATGTCCATAATTTCGAATGCAGGACTCAAGTCTCTTCTCAAAATCCTCCATCACACGGACTAAAATCTCAGCAGGGATGGCAGCAATTTCTTGAATGATTGCATTCTTCAACTCGTCCAAATTTCGTGGTTTGTGGTTACAGACACAGTTCTTAAGGTACCCCTACACAAAAAAGTCACATACTGACAAGTCGGGAGACCCGGGAGGCCAAGTAACATTGCCAAAACGTGAGATAATCCGGCCAGGAAACATGCGTCTGACAACTGTCATTGAAGTGTTTGCGGTGTGCGATGTTGCCCCATCCTGTTCGAACCAAACGCGTTTTAAAGGGATTCGTCATGGTTTTAGTTCTGGTTTCAAGAATGTTTGAAGCATACGAATGTAGCGAACCGAATTAACAGTAACTGTGGCCCCGTTCTCTTAAAAAAAATAAGGTCCAATAATGCCAACAGAGCCAAGAGCACACCAGACTGTTACTTTTTCTGAGTGTATAGGACGCTGGTCGATAAGGTGTGGATGCTCTGGAGCCCAGTAACGTAGGTTTTGCTTACTCACAGTCCCGTTTAAATGAAAATGAGCTTCATCGCTCATGAATAAAATTTCATTTTCATTCGATCCCAAAATCACTTGCATTCTGTAAGTGGAGTCTTCTCGTACAGCGAAATCAGTTTCCTTAACTTGTTGGACAATGATCATTTTGTAGGGATGGAATTTTAATTCTCTATCCAAACTTCGTCTAACCGATTCACGATAGATTCGTAACTCACTAGCATGACGTCTAGCTGACCGTCCTGGGCTTCTGACTGCCCGCTTGCCTCACCCTTTCAACATTTTCTACTGTCGTTACTCTGTGTCTCGGGCCAGGATACTTCTTATTCAGTATGTTTCCAGTTGATCTGAAGTTTTCCACCCATCTGAGGATTGTGTTACGGCTCGGAACAGCTCCATGTCGACCGACATTAAACCGAGCACGAAACAATCGCTGCGTAGCAGTAATAGACTCACCACTTTTCACGAAACTGTCATAGACAAACAGTCGACGTTGCAAGTCCCACTGCTCCGTAGTGACTGAGAAAATGAAATGGTGTCTTGTGTGGATCATAACTATCCCCACCAGGACCACCTCCCACCACCGCGCCCTCAGTACTACGCAGTTCAAAGCCATCCGTCTCCCGTGTGTCATCCTGTACTGTACATTGGAGTAAGAGGTTTATGAAATACAGGGTGAGGCAAATAATGCGACGAAGTCAGCATCTGATGAAAGAAGACAATACCAATAATGCGGCGTGCAGACACTGTATACCAAACCTCAACCTTCTGTTATGCAATGGTGTTCTGTGGAAGTTATGCGGAGTCTCCACTGCCCAGAACCTGTGATTCTGTGATTTGACATAACGACTCGTGAAACCACGATCATCAGACATAAAGAACAGATCCATGTCAAAGCCATTTACTGTTATCTCAGTGAACAGCCACTCGCAAAAGTAGAGGAGTATCTGCTGGTTTTAATGCATGAACAACAGAGACTCGGTAGGAATGCATGCGCAGGTCCAGATGAGGTATTCGTCCGCATGATCGACGCATCACAAAACTGGAGGAGCATCTGCTGGTTTTAATGCATGAACAACAGACACTCGGTAGAAATGCATGCGAAGGGTCAGATGGGGTATTCGCCATGATCGACACGATATGCTGGTCTCTCACAGGCGCCAGGTTAATTTGGTAGGACTCTGGACATTTTCTGGTGAACTACAGCCACATGTGCGGCCATGTTTCGGAATGTTTTCTGACTTGTTCGAAACAGATCCTGCCGGCCCCCTTTTTCAGACTAAGTGTTACATAGTACTCTTTGCTGGCACTTTGACACCATTAAACTTCTCAGCAAACAACTGACCATACTGTTTCCACGACTTCGTCGTCTCGTAACGTTTCACAACGAACACCCGCTGCTCCACTGTGAGTACCAGCGTCCTTTCCACCGCTCCACTCACGATGACACAGACGGCACTACGCTCTCAACCGGTGTGGATCGCGTGGCGACCGTACACGTGGTGTGCGCGTCACAGGGTGTGGTTATATGCATTCACTCATGTCCAGTTGTATCCACTCGTCCTAGCCACTTTTACTTGCCCCAGTCAGTACTTTTTTGACATTCGTAACATGGTTTGTTCATTGTGTCAAAATGCGCGGCTTGTAACCACTTGGCTGGTGGCAGAGATCTCTTTGATTTGAACACTTATACGTTGCGATTCACAAATGCAGTTTAAATGGTTGAAAGGAATCATTGTATCATGAGAGAAGTATCTCAGTGCTATTTACTTACACTACTGTCCATTAAAATTGCTACACCAAGAAGAAATGCAGATCATAAACGGGTATTCATTGGACAAATATATTACACTACAACTGACATGTGATTACATTTTCACGCAATTTGGGTGCATAGATCCTGAGAAATCAGTACCCAGAACAACCACTTCTGGCCGTAATAACGGCCTTGATACGCTTGGGCATTGAGTCAAACAGAGCTTGGATGGCGTGTACAGGTACAGCTGCCCATGCAGCCACTTGCTCGGCCACCGTTGACTAGACTTTTCAGTTGGTGAGAGATCTGGAGAATGTGCTGGCCAGGGCAGCAGTCGAACATTTTCTGTATCCAGAAAGGCCGTACACGACCTGCAACATGCGGTCGTGCATTATCCTACTGAAATGTAGGGTTTCGCAGGGATCGAATGAAGGGTAGAGCCACAAGTCGTAACACATCTGAAATGTAACGTCCACTGTTCAAAGTGCCTTCAATGCGAACAGGAGGTGACCGAGACGTGTAACCAATGGCACCCCATACCATCACGCTGTGTGATACACCAGTATGGCGATGACGAATACACGCTTTCATTGTGCGTTCACCGCGATGTCGCCAAACACGGATGCGACTATCATGAACCTGGATTAATCCGAAAAAATGACGTTTTGCCATTCGTGCACCATCGCAGGCGCTCCTGTCTGTGATGCAGTGTCAAGTGTAACCGCAGCCGTGGTCTCCGAGCTGATTGTACATGCTGCTGCAAAGGTCGTCGAACTGTTCGTACAGATGGTTGTTGTCTTGCAGACGTCCCCATCTGTGGACTCAGGGATCGAGACGTGGCTGCACGACCCGTTACAGCCATGCGGATAAGATGCCTGTCATCTCAACTGCTAGTGATACGAGGCCGTTGGGATCCAGCACGGCGTTCCTTATTACCCTCCTGAACCCATCGGTTCCATATTCTGCTAACAGTCATTGGAACTCGACCAACGCGAGCAGCAATGTCGCGATACGATAAACCGCAATCGCGGTAGGCTACAATCCGACCTTTATCAAAGTCGGAAACGTGATGTTACGCATTTCTCCTCCTTACGCGAGGCATCACAACAACGTTTCACCAGGCAATGCCGGTCAACTGCTGTTTGTGCATGAGAAATCAGTTGGAAACTTTCCTCGTGTCAGCACGTTGTAGGTGTCGCCACCTGCGCCAACCTTGTGTGAATGCTCTGAAAAGCTAATCATTTGCATATGACAGCATCTTCTTCCTGTCGGTTAAATTTCGCGTCTGTAGCACGTCATCTTCGTGGTGTAGCAATTTTAATGACCAGTAGTGTATTAACATAGCTGATGTGCGTTTTTTTCTTTGGATTTTAAACCTGACACTATTAAAGCGAGATACATTTGTAGGAGATGCGCCATTCTTCAACATAATTGGCATGATTAAATTGTACCTCGAAAAACATTAACTTCATTTCATAATAATTCATTAGTTGCTTAGGTTTATTCAAATTGGTTTTGAGAGACGTTGACAGTTGGATAAAAAGTATTGGCAACAGTCCATAAAATGAAGGATGTGCGTCACATGGCATGCCGGCTGTCTGCAACTGACAGCAGGTCAGTTGAAGTAGTGCAGTGAGCGGCGGCGGCTGCGTTTGAGTCAACTGCTGCGCGTACTGTCTGAAAGTGCGGGAGGTAAGTTCAAGCGCCCTAACAGTATGAACAGTATGTTTAGGAAACACGAACAACGTGTCTGTATCACAACTGACGCATCATGTGATCAGATCGCACAACAATGTTTCCTTCTGGCACTGCACCGCAGTATCAAAATGGTTCAAATGGCTCTGAGCACTATGGGACTCAACATCTGAGGTCATCAGTCCCCTAGAACTTAGAACTACCTAAACCTAACTAACCTAAGCACATCACACACATCCATGCCCCAGGCAGGATTCGAACCTGCGACCGTAGCGGTCACGCGGTTCCAGACTGCCGCGCCTAGAAGCGCACGGCCATACCGGCCGGCACGCACCGCATTATCCCTTATGACAGTGCATGATGCGACACAGCAAACCCCGTGGAAGAACTGCATACGTGGGCTTTGGATATACTGGAACGTCACCTGATGTGGGTCCATGAGATTACTACTTGTTCTCCAGAACACAAAAGAAAACATCGTCTGTGCCATAGGGCAGTCGTTATTGGAATCGCCAGAGATGGATGCGCTGAGAGTATAAGACGTCTTCCATCGCTGTGGGGGAAGGTGATCGACATGTGGGGCCGTTATAATGAAGCCATGTAATACAGAGAACGTCTGTCAATAAAGTCTGGTACGAATTATAGCCAAATTGTCACTAATCTTTGTCCAACCCAAGTGTATAGAGGCAGAATATCAATATGATAATATTGTTTGAGTAATGTTAAACATTTATGTGCTCATGTTAGGCCGTCTACCTATTTTTCGCATACAATAATGTGTATTTTAGAACAGGATTTCAAAACAGGTTGGGCAGATGTGTCCACCTCCCCTCTCCTCATACCACGCCTTCAACATACCACAGATATGAGGGCGTGGTTATCACCCCGCTGTACAATACTTAGCGCTCAGGCATTATGCAGCTACACTGCGACGGAGCAAATGACAAACAAGTGTTGCACATGAAGTTTAAAAGCTGCATGTTCAAAAGGACATAACTGCATACGACTCAGAATTACGGCCCCAATTTTCACTTTGGTCGATTGCTGGGGCTGATATCTTGCAAGTGTAGTTATTTCTTCTTAAAACATGAGGTAAAGTTGGTGAGGCTTAGACCGCTGCAGCACAGACGAACTATTGCAGGTCAGCCCACAACGTCTGTCACCTCAGCAGTCCAGTAAGCTGTTTGGTTTGCTCTCGCCAGATAGATCCTTACATTGCGACCATCAGTGATTCCATCCTACAAGAATGCATGCCACAGGGCCTCTGGCTCGGAGCTGCCCTTGAAGTAACCGCTTCTGCTGAGGTTGTACAAACACGCCTGCCACCTTTCGTTTATGTCGCACAATTCCTTCTTGCTTCAGCGATTTTTTCCCGTCAGTGTATTTTCTGGTGATACTAACGAGGACCGCAGGTATATCGTTTAGGTGTTGTGTTCACTCTCAAGACTCGTATGCTGCAGCTATCAAAAATGGTTCAAATGGCTCTGAGCACTATGGAACTCAACATCTCATCAGTCCCCTAGACTTAGAACTACTTAAACCTCAGGACATTACACACATCCATGCTCGAGGCAGGATTCGAACCTGCGACCGTAGCAGCAGCGCAGTTCCGGACTGGAGCGCCTAGAACCGCTCGGCCACAGCGGCCGGCGTTGCAGCTATCCGCGCTCGTATATCCTGTGGAGCTTCTTCCGTCTCCATATAAGTACTGCACCCCCATCCTTGTGATACTGCTGTGTTGCAGCGTTGCTCTCCATCTACAGTTTTTACCCTCACACTTCGCTCAATTATCAAACCAACTTTTCTTGAATGCCTCAGCGTGTCTCCTGTCAATCAACTCCTTCTTTTAGTGAAGTTGTGCTATAAATTTCTTTTTCCCCATTTCGATTCAGGATCACTTCATTCGATCTACCCGTCTAGTCTATGCCCTTCAGCAGCATATTTCAAAGTCTTCTATTCTAGTCTTGTCGTTTCACTTCCTCACAAGGCTACACTTCACACAAATGCCTTCCGAAAAGACCTCACAACAAAAAATAGTCTTTAATTTCAATTTTTTTCTTTTAATGTATTACAATTTTCGATGTATGCAGTGAGCATGAGATACATAGGATAATGATCGTATAGAACGGAAACGTTCAACATTAAAAAAAAGAAAGCAGTGATCAGATCCTGTTTTATGTCAAAATTGACGAAAACTGGTCATTACATCGCAGTTACCACATTTATACACTGTTTAACGATTTTCTCTTTTTTGTGCACGTTTTTACTGCTAACGCCAATCCGAATTTTGTATTCTCTCTACCCATCATCAATTATTTTGCTGCCTAAATAGTAAAACACATCCCCCAAATTTAACGTCTCATTCCCTAATCCGAATCCCTCATTGTCACCTGATTTAATCCGCCTATACTGAAGTACCCTTATTTTATTTTCATTAATACTCATCTGATAACATCTTCTCCAAAAGCTATCCATTATTTGAACTGATCTTCCAAGTAAACAACTCTGCCGTCTCTGACAGACCCTGTCTCGTAGCCTAATCTCTTCGTTTCGTTTTCAGCTTGATTAATGTACAGACTGAATAACATCGGGGATAAGTTACAACCTTCTCTTACTCTCCTCTACATTACTGCTGGTCGCAGAGAGTGGCCGCTTGGTTAGAGGCGCCATGTCACGGATTGGGCGGTCCCTCCCATCGGAGGTTCGAGTCCTCCCTCGGGCATGGGTGTGTGTGTGTGTGTGTGTGTGTGTGTGTGTGTGTGTGTGTGTGTGTGTGTGTGTATGTGTGTGCATTTTGTGTTCATAGGATAAGTTAGAGTAAGTAGTGTGTAAGTCTAGGGACCGATCACCTCAGCAGTTTGGTCTCAAAGAAATTTACACACATTTGAACATTTTTGAACGTTACTGCTATACTCAAACTAAACAAAAGGATAGACTAAATACAAGAAGGAAACAAGTCCCTAGAAAGGAAACTGCAAAGTAACATTTATTTGGTTACATTTAACTGGATTCCGTGTCCAACTGGCAAAATACAGGGTGTTTGAAAAAGAACTCCATAGTTTTAAATATACATTTAATGGGGAAATTAATGAAAAATTACATCAGTGAGTACATATCATGAAAGAGAATTACTTCAAGTTTTGTTTAATGTTAGTAGACGTCAAGGTGGGATCCATTTGTTGCCCTGCACACGTCGAGACGATTTTCCACTTCTCGACACATATTCACCAACTTTTCAGGTATAACTGTCCCAACCGCCGTAGACTCAACTGAGCGAACAGAGGAAAAAACAGCACTGGTGCCGTCTCAAGGTCAAGCAGACTTGCCAACTGCAGGGGAGCCAAACTTTGAGAGTTGATGAATCAAACACCACAAACTAGAATAGTGTATGTCACGTTGTACAGATTCTAGAACACATTAAAAGTAGGGAGTTCTTTTTAAAACGCACTGTATAATAGTTGTCGCCAGACTTAACAAACACAAATTCAGTGTTGGAAACGTATATAAGTGCTACCATATGCCACAACTGTCTTCTGTCGAAAATTGAGATGTTGAACTGTTTGTTAGTAGAGCTATCGCTACAACTGGTAGTTTTTCAGGGACTGGACTCACCTCAGTGCCTTGCCTTTATGTCCGGTCGGATGGCAGCCTCCTGCTGCTGCCCATTTCTGCAGTGCCTTCTCTCTCCTCCCCCCCCCCCCCCCCCCCACTCCCGCCGACACCCTCGCGGTCCCGTCCACGTCGTCTCTCGTCCAGATAGCTCCCTCCTCTCCCTATATTTTTCCCCTTTCCTTGTACAGTCACTCCCTACTTTGAAACCACCCGACTGGCGATTGGTGTACATGCGTTCCTCTCCTGAAAAAAATTGAAGACATTATTCCTGGATCACGGCCTGGCTCCTGCCTTGTTCAGGTTCTCGCGATCACGGAAGTTTCACGGCGGTGGAAAAATTCACTTGCCTGGATAAAAGAGTCATCCAGGTTACCTGTTATCGAGCTCGAGCTCACGGCACACGCTAAGATTCTACCAACGACAGTCATAAGGTTTTAATGATCAACTCGAAAAGACAAAGTTATGTAATTAATTTTTTCATAGTTTGCCGGTACATGACTGCAGTCCTACTACACAGCTTAATTCTCGCGTCATAGGACTATCAGTTTAATAACCCACGGCTACAAAATACTAACACGAATTCTTTACAGACGAATGGAAAAACTGGTAGAAGCCGACCTCAGGGAAGATCAGGTTGGATTCCGTAGAAATGTAGGAACACTTGAGGCAATATGGACCCTACGACTTATCTTAGAAAATAGATTAAGGAAAGGCAAACCTACATTTCTAGCATTTGTAGAATTAGAGAAAGCTTTTGACAGTGTTGAGTGGAATACTCTGTTTCAAATTCTGAAGGTGGCAGGGGTAAACTACAGGGAGCGAAAGATTATTTACAATTTGTACAGAAACCAGATGGCAGTTATAAGAGTCGAGGGGTATGAAAGGGTAGCAGTGGTTGGGAAGGGAGTGAGACATGGTTGTAGCCTCTTCCCGATGTTATTCAATCTGTATATTGAGCAAGCAGTAAAGGCAACAAAAGAAAAATTCGGAATAGGAACTAAAATTCATGGAGAAAAAATAAAAACTTTGAGGTTCGTCGATGACATTGTAATTCTGTCAGAAACAGCAAAGGACCTGGAAAAGCAGTTGAACGGAATGGACAGTGTCTTGAAAGGAGGATGTAAGATGAACATCAACAAAAGCAAAACGAGGATAATGGAATGTAGTCGAATTAATTCGGGTGATGCTGAGAGAATTAGATTAGGAAATGAGACACTTAGAGTAGTAAAGGAGTTTTGCTGTTTGGTGAGCAAAATTACTGATGATGGTCGAAGTAGAGAGGATATAAAATGTAGACTGGCAATGCCAAGGAAAGCGTTTCTGAAGAAGAGAAATTTGTTAACACCGAGTAAAGATTTAAGTGTCAGTAAGTCGTTTCTGAAAGTATTTGTGTGGAGTGTAGCCATGTATGGAAGTGAAACATGGATGTTAAATAGTTTGGACAAGAAGAGAATAGAAGCTTTCGAAATGTGGTGCTACAGAAGAATGCTGAAGATTAGATGGGTAGATCACATAACTAATGAGGAGGTATTGAATAGCATTGGGGAGAAGAGGAGCTTGTAGCACAACTTGACTAGAAGAAGGGATCGGTTGGTAGGACATGTTCTGCGACATCGAGGGATCACCAATTTAGTATTGGAGGGCAGCGTGGAGGGTAAAAATCGTATAGAGAGACCGAGAGATGAATACACTAAGCAGATTCAGAAGCATGTAGGCTGCAGTACGTACTGGGAGATAAAGCAGCTTGCACAGGATATAGTAGCATGGAGAGCTGCATCAAACAAGTCTCTGGACTGAAGACCACAACAACAACAACAGTACCGCTGCAAAGCGCTAGACCGGGCGAAACAAAGTGGCGCGGACGACTGCGAAGTGCAGTATTGGGTGGTACCTCGTTCCCAGTATGTGACAGGGAACAACGCTGCAACAGTCTGTGCTGAGTCATTCAAAGAGAATGATATTGGCTCTTTTTGTGCTCCGATAGGAGCCCTTTCCCACTGGTGGATTACACTCAAATGAGGATCAAGCTATCACAGGCGAACAGTACCGAAATCTCCTGACGAAGCATCTCCGGAAGCTGTCTGAGGGAAACGGGACGCTGCCGTCTTCTATTGCTGCACAGCACAAAGTCGTACACGCAGCTTCTCTGGGCTGTCATATTTTGCCTCACCCCTGCATCCACCTTATACGGTGCCCAGCGACAGCCTCCTGTTTCCTTAGATGAAGAAACCATTGCGTGACAGGAGTTAACACGTGAATTTCGAGGTGGAACGTTTCCTGAACAACCAAAATGAATAGTTTTATAATCGAAGTCTCCGCCAAGACATCCGCCGTCGCATTTTGAAATCCCGAAAATCTGGTCATAAATAACATAAAACGTTCGGTCTTAAAAGTTTCGTTTAATGGATTAGCTAGTGTAATGTCGGAACAATTGAATTCCGCTGTTAGAAGCGGCTAGTTACTTCTTCCAAAGATTGAATTTCAGGTCCAACGCAGCATTTTTGTTCAGCGAAATCAGTGCGTTTCTTTTTTTTTTTTTTTTAATGGAGACCGTCCGAGAAATTATATACTCAGTTACGACTACTTATTTCATTACTTAATCATTCATTAAGAATCAGTTTTTGTTCATTAACGTCTTACCGGAATGCAACCAAAAAGAACAGTAAAACGCGGGTGAAAAAGAATAAATTAGTTTTAGATTCCACGACAGTCCGTCTTCTTTCTCATTCCGTCCACATGTATGTACTATTATCTTCGCGAATCAGCTATAAAATCCAGCTACTAGCCGCAACACCGGCTTTTAGCCATCTTCTAAGCGACAGTTGGAAAATTTCTTTGTTTATACTGAGAAAACAAAATAGAAAATTCACGCTGAAAAGTTTCGAAGTTTCGCTATTGCAACAGCCAGGCATTATGTAATAGTACAATATGCCAACAGCATAGGCTGTTAATCCGTCGACCAAACATAACTGCTTCTGCAAGTTTACCAACTGGTCAGCTGCCGGAAGACGAGCAGGAGTCAACAAACAAATTAATAAGGCAATACAGCCATAGCTTCGCCCGAAAGTCTTCTCGCCTGAAAAATTTGGAGGATATCTTCCGAAAACTTCTGGCAGCAACCGATCCCTATATTTCTTATTTGCGGAAACCATCTCCGAGGAAAGTGAAAGCTCTGTCGTCGTAAGCTGTTGCGCTCTTGGTACCTGCAGCAGACGATTACGAAGGAATCAGTTGTCGGGGGTAATAAAGATGAAGAAGGAAATGAATAACAAGAAGCAGAAGCTTAAGAATATTTACAAAACTCCTGTTTTCTATTAACAGTATATATTTTGTAATAAAGCTTACCGTAAAAATTACAATAGCTCACCGAAAACATTTTTTGTCCACTTCATTCCTTTTTCCTAGATTCTTTTCACTATACTCGATTCGCTGTTTCGACTTTATCAACTCTGATATAAAAATCATAGTTGGGTCAGGAACCCCATTATACCCATCTTCAGCCGTATTGGAGCAGGTTTTGAAATTTTGTTTCCATTTTCTCGTTATGAGAGTAATAAAGGGTGATCTGTTTTAACTGTTAGAAACCATTGAAACGCCAAGATCGCAAAATATTTATTATTCAAGACAACCGGTTTTAACAGTCTTTGCTATCACCTACAGGTCTTAAACAACTTTTTGCAGTAAAACATGTTCATTTTGCGCTGAACCTCATCCACAAAATGTTGTTGTTGTGGTCTTCAGTCCTGAGTCTGGTTTGATGCAGCTCTCCATGCTACTCTATCCTGTGCAAGCTTCTTCATCTCCCAGTACCTACTGCAGCCTACATCCTTCTGAATCTGCTTAATGTATTCATCTCTCGGTCTCCCTATACGATTTTTACCCTCCACGGTGCCCTCCAATACTAAATTGGTGATCCATCGATGTCGCAGAACATATCCTACCAGCCGATCCCTTCTTCTAGTCAAGTTGTGCCACAAATTTCTCTTCTCCCCAATGCTATTCAATACCTCCTCATTAGTTATGTGATCTACCCATCTAATCTTCAGCATTCTTCTGTAGCACCACATTTCGAAAGCTTCTATTCTCTTCGTCTCTGAACTATTTATCGTCCACGTTTCACTTCCATACATGGCTACACTCCATACAAATACTTTCAGAAACGACTTCCTGGCACTTAAATCTATACTCGATGTTAACAAATTTTTCTTCTTCAGAAACGCTTTCCTTGCCATTGCCAGTCTACATTTTACATCCTCTCTACTTCGACCATCATATGTTATTTTGCTCCCCAAATAGCAAAACTCCTTTACTACTTAAAGTGTCTCATTTCCTAATCTAATTCCCGCAGCATCACCCGACTTAATTTGACTACATTCCATTAACCTCGTTTTGCTTTTGTTGATGTTCATGTTATACCCTCCTTTCAAGACTCTGTCCATTCCGTTCAACTGCTCTTCCAAGTCCTTTGCTGTCTCTGACAGAATTACAATGTCATCGGCGAACCTCAAAGTTTTTATTTCTTCTCCATGGATTTTAATACCTACTCCGAACATTTCTTTTGTCTCCTTTATTGCATGCTCAATATACAGATTGAATAACATCGGGGATAGGCTACAACCCTGTCTCACTCCCTTCACAACCACTGCTACCCTTTCATACCCCTCGACTCTTATAACTGCCATCTGCTTTCTGTACAAATTGTAAATAATCTTTCGTGCCCCTTATTTTACCCCTGCCACCTTCAGAATTTGAAAGAGAGTATTCCAATCAACATTGTCAAAAGTTTTCTCTAAGTCTACAAATGCTAGAAACGTAGGTTTGCCTTTCCTTAACCTTTCTTCTAAGATCAGTCGTAGGGTCAGTATTGCCTAACGTGTTCCAACATTTCTACGGAATCCAAACTTATCTTCCCCGAGGTCGGCTTCTATCAGTTTTTCCATTCGTCTGTAAAGAATTCGCGTTAGTATTTCGCAGCTGTAACTTATTAAATTGATAGTTCAGTAATTTTCACATCTGTCAACACCTGCTTTCTTTGAGATTGGAATTATTATATTCTTCTTGAAGTATGAGGATATTTCGCCCGTCTCATACATCTTGCTCCCCCGATGGTAGCGTTTTGTCAGGACTGGCTCTCCCAAGGCCGTCAGTAGTTCTAATGGAATGTTGTCTACCCCAGGGGCCTTGTTTAGACTCAGGTCTTTCAGTGCTCTGTCAGACTCTTCACGCAGTATCATATCTCCCATTTCATCTGCATCTACATCCTCTTCCATTTCCATAATATTGTCCTCAAGTACATCGCCCTTGTATAGACCCTCTATATACTCCTTCCTCCTATCTGCTTTCCCTTCTCTGCTTAGAACTGGGTTTCCATCAAAGCTCTTGATATTCATGCAAGTGGTTCTCCTTTCACCAAAGGTCTCTATAATATTCCTGTAGGCAGTACCTATCTTACCCCTCGTGAGATAAGCCTCTAGGTCCTTACATTTGTCCTCTAGCCATCCCTGCTGAGCGATTTTGCACTTCCTGCCGATATCATTTTTGAGACGTTTGTATTCCTTCTTGCCTGCTTCATTTACTGCATTTTTATATTTTCTACTTTCATCAATTACATTCAATATTTCTTCTCTTACCCAAGGGTTTCTTCTAGCCCTCGTCTTTTTACCTATTTGATCCTCTGCTGCCTTCACCATTTCATCCCTCAAAGTTACCCATTCTTCTTCTACTTTATTTTTCCCCCATTCCTGTCAATTGTTCCCTTATGCTCTCCCTGAAACTCTGTACAACTTCTGGTTCTTTCAGTTTATCCACGTCCCATCTCCTTAAATTCCCACCTTTTTGCAGTTTCATCAGTTTTAATCTACAGTTCATAACCAATAGATTGTGATCAGAGTCCACATCTGCCCCTGGAAATGTCTTACAATTTAAAACCCGATTCCTAAATCTCTATCTTACCATTATATAATCTATCTGATACCTTTTAGTATCTCCAGGGTTCTTCCATGTATACAACCTTCTTTCATGATTCTTAAACCGAGTGTTAGCTATGATTAAGTTATGCTTTGCACAAAATTCTACCAGGCGGCTTCCTCTTTCATTTCTTAGCCCCAACCCATATTCACCTCCTATGTTTCCTTCTCTCCCTTTTCCTACTCTTGAATTCCAGTCACCCATTACTATTAAATTTTCGTCTCCCTTTACTACCTGAATAATTTCTTTTATCTCATCATACATTTCATCAATTTCTTCGTCATCTGCAGAACTAGTTGGCATATAAACTTGTACTACTGTAGTAGGCGTGGGCTTCGTGTCTATCTTGGCCACAATAATGCGTTCACTATGCTGTTTGTAGTAGCTTACCCGTACTCCTATTTTTTTATTCACTATTAAACATATTTCTGCATTACCCCGATTTGATTTTGTATTTATAACCATGTATTCACCTGACCAAAAGTCTTGTTCCTCCTGCCACCGAACTTCACTAATTCCCACTATATCTAACTTTAACCTATCCATTTCCCTTTTTTTCCCGGCGGGGTCAGGGATTTTCTCTGCCTCTTGATGACTGGGTGTTGTGTGATGTCCTTAGGTTAGTCAGGTTTAAGTAGTTCTAAGTTCTAGGGGACTGATGACCATAGATGTTACGTCCCATAGTGCTCAGAGCCATTTGAACCATTTCCCTTTTTAAATTTTCTAATATACCTGCCCGATTAAGGGATAAGACATTCCACGTTCCGATCCGTAGAACGCCAGTTTTCTTTCTCCTGATAACAACGTCCTCTTGAGTAGTCTCCGCCCGGAGATCCAAATGGGAGACTATTTTATCTCCGGAATATTTTGCCCAAGAGGATGCCATCATCATTTAATCATACAGTAAAGCTGCATGCCCTCGGGAAAAATTACGGCTGTAGTTTTCCCTTGCTTTCAGCCATCCACAAAATATCAAGTGGACAAAATTCAGCATATTATTAACATTTGACATTGCTAAAACATTTAAGAACACAAAGTACCTAGTCCAAACGGCCATGTCCCTGTACATATTACTCACAAATGGTTGTTACATGTTATAAATACGGCAGACAGTACCGCACGTGAATTGTTGTTGTTGTTGTGGTCTTTGGTCCTGAGACTGGTTTGATGCAGCTCTCCATGATACTCTATCCTGTGCAAGCTGCTCCATCTCCCAGTACGTACTGCAGCCTACATCCTTCTGAATCTGCTTAGTGTATTCATCTCTTGGTCTCCTCCTACGATTTTTACCCTCCACGCTGCCCTCCGACACTAATTTGGCGATCCCTTGATGCCTCAGAACATGTCCTACCAACCGATCCCTTCTTCTAGTCAAGTTCTGCCACAAATTTCTCTTCTCTCCAATTCTATTCAATACCTCCTCATTAGTTATGTGATCTACCGATCTAATCTTCAGCATTCTTGTGTAGCTTCTATTCTCTTCTTGTCCAAACTATTTAAGATCCATGTTTCACTTCCATACGTGGCTACACTCCATACAAATACTTTCAGAAACGACTTACTGACACTTAAATCTTTACTCGATGTTAACAAATTTCTCTTCTTCAGAAACGCTTTCCTTGGCATTGCCAGTCTACATTTTATATCCTCTCTACTTCGACCATCATCAGTTATTTTGCTCCCAAAATAGCAAAATTCCTTTACTACTTTAAGTGTCTCATTTCCTAATCTAATTCCCGCAGCATCACCCGATTTAATTCGACTACATTCCATTATCCTCGTTTTGCTTTTGTTGATGCTTCTTCCAAGACACTGTCCATTCCGTTCAACTGCTTTTACAAGTCCTTTGCTGTCTCTGACAGAATTACAATGTCATCGGCGAACCTTAAAGTTTTTATTTCTTTTCCATGGATTTTAATACCTACTCCGAATTTTTATTTAGTTTCCTTCACTGCTTGCTCAATATACAGATTGAATAACATCGGGGAGATGCTACAATCGTGTCTCAATCCCTTCCCAACCACTGCTTCCCTTTCATGTCCCTCAACTCTTATAACTGTGTATCGATATGCTGAACACATGTAATGTAACAAGCATCTGTGAGTGTTGCGTATATGAACGTGACCTTTTGGACAAGGTTCTTTGTGTTTTTTGATATTGTAGCGATGACAAACGTTTGTAATATGCTGAGTTTTATCCACTTGACGACACCTCGTTGCATCAGGTTCAGCGCAAAAATGAACGTGTTTTGCAACAAAAAATGTTTAAAACGTGAAGATGACTGCAAAGACGGTTGAAACCGGTTGTTTTGAATAAAAATATTTTGCGCGATCTTGGCTTTTGTCTGGTTTTTAACATTTGAAATTTTGGCCAGGTTGTCAGGATTCTGGCATTGAAAGGGTGAATATGTGGAGGAGAACAGGTACCACCACCAAGATTCGCGGTCGAGGACTTGCTTTCTTCTGAGGTGGCAGTTAAAACTTGACGAGTAGCCCTAGGCGTGGTGCGCAGAGCCGGCTGGACATTGCGCGGCGTGCCCACGGTGTTGCAGTACAGCGACACGATGAACCTGATGCGGTCGGAGCGCGAGCGGCGCGTCAACCTGCTGTGGGCGCGCTGCCACGGCACCGTGGCCGACTACCGCCAGCGCACCGCACCGCGCCGCAAGGAGCACGACCGCCTGCAGCGCCTCGACAGCGACACGGGCGACGAACGCCTCGCCGACCTCTACGTGAGTACACGGGGGTGGAGGTGGGGGGGGGGGGGGGGCGGCGTTCCGGCACAGAGGAACCGGGGCCGGGGAGTCTGGGAACGGGTTGTGACCAAAGAGCTCCGTCTGGCAGGATGTACACGAAAACTCATTGTATCCCTGGCATATTCTGTGACCTGTCAAAGGCGTTTGACTGTGTGAATCACAGCATTCTTTTAAGTAAATTACAATATTATGGCGTCACTGGTAGTGCTGCAAAGTGGTTTCAGTCATATCTTACTACTAGAAAACAAAGGGTGTCAGTACGTAACACTTCAGCAGTAGGCAATCAGACATAATTTGACTGGGAAGAAATTACATGTGGTGTTCTACAAGGTTCCATACTAGGCCCACTACTGTTTCTTGTGTATATTAATGACCTGTCATCTGTTACATTACCAGATGCCAAGTTTGTCTTATTTGCAGATGATACAAACATTGCAATAAATAGTAAATCAAATATAAATTTAGAAAGGGCAGCTAATCAAATTTTTACTGACATTAATGAGTAGTTCATAGCCAATTTACTGTCATTAAACTTTGAAAAGACCCACTATATGCAGTTCAGAACTTCCAAGAGATTTCCTTCTGGTGTGTGTATAAAATATAATGACATGGAAATAGGAGAAGTTGAGAGTGTAAAATTCTTGGGATTACAACTTGATAATAAATTCAGTTGGGAGCAACACACTAACGAACTGCTAAAGCGCCTAAACAAGTCTGTTTTTGCAATACGAATGATGTCAGAAATAGAAGATATAAATGTAAAAAAAAGGCAAATTTTGCTTATTTTCACTCCATTATGTCATATGGTATCATATTTTGGGGTAACTCCACAAACAGAGAAAAACGCTTTAGAGTACAGAAGCGTATAAAAAGAGTAATGAGTAGTGTAAATCCAAGAACATCATGTCGAAACCTATTCAAAGAATTGGGCATATTAACCACAGCTTCTCGGTATATTTATTCCTTAATGAAGTTGGTTGTAAATAATACATCTCTTTTTCAAACTAACTGCTTAGTACACAGTATCAATACTAGGAATAAGAAAAATATACATAAAGATTTAAAATCACATACTCTTGCCCAGAAAAGAGTCCAGTATTCAGCAACACATATTTTCAATAAGTTACCAGCAACCATTAAGAGCTTAGTTTCAGACAAGGCACAATTTAAACATAATTTAAAAGAATTTTTGGTGGCCAACTCCTTCTATTCCATCCATGAGTTTCTCAACAAGTGCAGTAGACCATTTTAATGAAAATTTATTATTCTTTAATTTTTGACAATATTTGGTTGTAACAGTCAAGTAATTACCTACTGTGTGAATGATGGATTTATGGATAGCAGATACAAGTCTTAAATCTGTAAAAAGTGGAAGTTTAATTTTAAATCTTGTACATAATCAGACTGTTCTAAATGAAGGATCATTGAAACGAATAATTTACTTTAATTTATGACAACACTTGGTTGTAATAGCCAAGAAACTAGCAGGTGCCTGAATGATGGATTTAATGAAAGCAGAAGTAAGTATTAAACCTGTAAATATTAGAAGTTTAAATTTAATTCACGTACATAATTTTACAGTTTATTGTCTGAGGATCATTAAAATTAATGAAACTCAAGTTTTTCTAATTACATTTTTGTAATGTGTTTATCTGACATGTTCCACACCCAGGAGGATTCCCTTTTTTATGGGTCTATGGAATGAGCAATTAATCTAATCTAATCTAACCCAAAACGTTTCACAGTTGGTCGAACACTCCACGGGTGTACTGCAGATCCACAGTGCCCAATGGGCACCAGAGGTCGCCGGATAATATCGGCCGACAGCTTCACCATAGTGTGTCGATCTCCTTCGTCACTTTTTGGCGGGGACAAAGACGTTACGTTAGGTCTAGTGAGGTTATAATCTATTTTATGCATGAAGTAGGTTAGATTTTGACCTCTTAGGGTGGGATGGATACCACGACGCCTTTGTGCTTGAATGCGAGTGCTGTACAGCGGCTTCTGCTATTAAAGAGACGCAGAATGCATGTGAATGAGCTTTCCTGTGTCGTAAAGAACTTGGTGAGTAGTACACTCTCTGCCCTCAGTTATCGGAGATTCTGTTACGTACTCGAGATAATTCGTGGTGTCCTTCATGACTGCTTGACAGAAAGCTTTACACCTCGCCTGGGCCCGTCAGTATCGATATTGGATTGTTGATGACTGGAAACATGTTGCCTGGTCGGACAAGTCTTGTTTCAAATTGTATCAAGCAGATGGACGTCTACTGGTATGGAAACAAACTCATGAATTCATGGACCTTGCGTGTTAGCAGGGGACTGTTCAAACTGGTGATGGCTCTGTAATGGTGTGGGGCGTGTGCAGTTGGAGTGATACGGGACCCCTGATACGCCTAGATACGGCTGTGACAGGCGACACGTACGTAAGCATCCTATCTGATCACTTGCATCCATTCTTGTCCATTATGCTTTCCGACGGACGTTGGCAATTCCAACGGGACAATGCGACACTCCACACGTCCAGAATTGTTACAGAGTGGCCCCAGGAACACTCTTCTGAATTTAAACACTTCAGCTGGCCAGTAAACACCGCAGAGACATGAACATTATTGACCATATCTCGGATGCCTTTCAACGTGCTGTGTAATAGAGATCTCCATCCGCTCGTACTCTTACGGATTTATGGACAGCTCTGCAGGATTCAGGGTGTCATTTCCCTCCAGCACTACTTCACACATCAATCGAGTCCATGCCATGTCATGTTGCAGCACTTCTGCATGCTCACAGGGGCCCTACATGGTATTAGGCAGGTGTACCAGTTTCTTTGGCGCTTCAAGATACACATAGGGTGGGGAAAAATTGTGTCACGAAATTTTAGCCTAGTAGGAACCAAAATTACTAATATTATGTAGGTCGACAACACACCATTTTTAAACTACGGGAACTTGGTACCACACACTCCAACTGGCCGCGGGATTGCCCCACTGCCAGATGCTCTTGATGACGCATGACTGCGAATGCTTTGCCTGCTGGAGATCGCGATGTATCCAAGGCGGCTTGCACACTCGATGGTAGCACACCAGGCTTCCACTCTGGAGGCCTGGGGGTAAATCCGCCAGGATCCCGACACATCCAGTTCAGTTTCATGATATGACGTACCGGGAACAAACCTGTCAACAGCTTTAATTCGCTTACAGAAAGTCTTCTACAAATTGTGTCGGCCCTGATAAGAGCTTTTGTTGTAGCTACTACATTGTTTACTTAAAGCAGATTATCGAACTGGCGACCCTCTGCCGTGACGCAAACTTGGTAATGTCGAACGGTGTTTTGCCAAACTCTCTCAAAGATTCCTAGCATGGCCCTGATGTGATTGGAGGCATGTTGAAAGCGATTCTTTAATTCCTCTTCGTTTCTAGGTGGTTCACGTCCAGGTGGGTGAACTAGAACCTTGAAGAATCCGCACATGAAAGAGTCCGGTGGCGTGACGTCTGGTGACAGCAGGGGCTATGACCTATGAGCACCTCTGCCAATTACCTGGCCATCAAAGAGTTCATTTAAATATCTGCGCACAGCACAACTGCTATGTGTGAGCACCCCATCATGTTGCAACCACATGTGTAGCCGTATGTCCAGGAGAATATCTTCCAGCACGCAGGGTAGAGTTTCTTGCAAAAAGTGAACGTAATTTGCCTTGCTAAGTCGAGGAGGTAGACACATCAGTCCAATCACATGGTCATCGACAATGCCTGCCCAAATGTTGAGCGAAAGTTGTTCCTGGTGTCCGTGGACATACGTGACTTGAGGATTTCCCTTTGCCCAGTAATGAACGTTTTGTGTGTTGTAAAGGCCATCCCAATGGAAGGTGCACTCGTCGGTTAACAACATAATGGCAGGGAAGTCGGGATCTCGTGCAACACATCGCAGAAACCACCGGCAAAACCCTAGCCTGTGTTCACAGTCCGCCACAGGATTTAGGTATTTGACAGGGTGGAAACTAAATAGATTCTGGCAATCATCCCTCAAAACCTCCCAGACTAACTGATGAGTGACCTCCATGTCGTCTCTAACCGCTCGAGTACTTGTCGTAGCTGCTCCCTCGAAACACTCGAGAACAGTCTCTTCAAATGCAGCATCCCGTCATGTTCGAGGTCTACCAGCATCACCTTGCTATCCTGCTAATGAGCCTATTTCGCCAGGTCGCCTGAGAATTGGTGTAAACGTTTGCATGTGTGGGTGGCATCTTGCTGGATACTGTTCCTCATACAATCGTCGAGCTTCATGCGGATTACCGTCGGCTAGTCCACAAACAAAAACCATACCTAGTTGTTCTCCAAATGAATACTGTGCCGCTATGCGCCACATGTGACGTGTTTGTGTGCTCCGAAGTGAAGCTTGCTTGTGAATGCCTCTGACGGGAGGTGGAGACAAACAGCAAGACCTATTCGACACGTGTGCGTATCAAAGTGGGCGTATCAAATTGAGGCAGTGATGGGTTGAGGTAAGTTTGTATGTCTGAACCGACAACTATAGCGCTGCCCGTCAACCGACGAACGGCAACAGGGCAAGCCCACGACCGGCCAATCGGAACGCGTGGCGCCAAGAATCCACCGACGTTGGAGCAGCTGTGACCGCAGCCGCAGGGCACGTAGCTGATTCAAATCCCCTCCCAGCACAGGCCGTTCCCTCGCGCTCGAGGGCGCGCATCGGCCGACGTGAAGATGCTTGCGTCGGTGTCTGTGGTAATCTCACTCAGGGGCTCAGTTCGTCAACGCACCTGACGATGGCGACATGTCTGACTTCCGGAACATTCTGCCTGTCGGACACTATGGACTTGCTGTACACCCGTGGACTGTTCTGTCGACAAATACGCCGGCAGAAACTGAAGAATGACAACATTTCACAGTTGTCCACTCAGTATCTAATCCAGTATAAGATTATTTTCATACAAAAAGATGAACATATTTCATTAATATCTGGGATGTACATTTTTAAATATTATTTAAACATAACACGTAACGAAATGATGCTATAAAGAATTGCACAGTAGATTTTTATCCTTACGTCAACTCACTAACGCGTTGATACTGGAGGAAATTCTATTTCGATATTAGCAAAAATAATTAGCGAAAAATACCAGTGTTTGATACTCCTTGAACGAGGAGAGGTCCCCAGCAGGGGGATCGACTCTTTGAATCCATCTAAACAGTATCACAGGCGATCGTTCCAGATGACACACACCAAAAACCATTCACCTCGGTGGGCCCTCGTTTGCGAGTTATCGACGAAAATAGTTTCATAATTTCGCATGACGCTCTATGACTTTAAAAATTATGCCTTTATTTTGTCGACTGGTTGCGTAACATAACGGATATGTTACAAGCCTCATATGTAAAATGTCGATCCAACTCTCATCACATACTTTGAATTTTTTTTAAAATCATTATCCAAATCCCTTTGATCATTTTTTTGGTGTCCGGTTAATGCTTTTACATGTAGTTTATATTCCTTTGTCACGTCATTTTAATCACCGTATTAAGTTTTCCCAGATTGCTCTCGTTTTTTCTTCATATAACTCTTATTCCACTTGGAATCTTTGTGCATGTGATTTTGATTATTTCCAAGCATTAACACCAATTTAATTTCTTCCAGTTTATCATCTTGTATTTTCGTGCATGTAATTGTATACATTATTTATAGTGCTCATATTGCTTGAATTTCGTTTTACTTATAATCCCTTTTATCGTTTAAATCTTCGCCTGCATAATTTTGCCAGTAGTGCAACGTGAATTTACGTTTAAAATGTTTATATGACAACTGCCATCTGAGAAAATGTATATCTTTTAACGAAAATTACATTTTTGACACCATTGCGCATATAAGTAGATTATTCCTCTTTTCTTTTCTAACCGATAGACCGGCGTTTCGAAGCGTTTAAGTACTATGTAGGTAAATATATGCTTAAATTCACATGCACAAAATTTCGAACTCGAAAAAGAATGATGAGAAGAAAAAAAGAGAGCAACTGAAAACGTTAATAGCCAATGTATTAGACTTGTAGTATAACCACTACGCGACGCAACCAGTTTGTGTAACATATCTTTTTTTTTTTTTTTTTCCCGTTGATTACTCGCAAACCCACCGCTGGGGACCTCTCCTCGCAAGTCGAGAAACAGGAAACAAATTTATACAGGGTAGTCAGAAACAGTCTCAAACGCTTATAATGGTGTTGCGCGGTAGGTTCTGCTGAGAAATAATTGTTAAGAAGAAATTCGATACATTGCGAAGTTCCGAGTTAATTTGCACTGAAGTTAGCTAGTCAGGCTGTTGGGCGCATAAATTCAAGCGGCCCGCCAGATATAATTACTGTCAGTTGTTGTAGCGTACGCTCGAGACTGCCCAGCCTGCCGCAATATCGTCCCATGTCCAAATTTTTCTGTTTTACGAAACCAAACTAAGAACACGTTTGGCAAAACCGTCTCTGGCGAGTCACTTGAAATTGCGCGTGCAGAGGCTTGGTTGGCTAACTTCGAAGCTAATTAACTCGGAAACGGTGCAACATACCGAATTTTACAGTTATTTCCCAGTATAACCTACCTCCCAACACCCTTACAGGCTTAACGGACTGTTTCTGACCACTCTGTATAAATAACGCTAATGCAACATTGTTGTCATCTTTTTGCATACGAAACTTCACATCCGAACATGCTAATGATGTTATTTTGTGATTTTTAATTTTGACTCTCATGACAAAAGTGCAGCATGGGTTCAGAAAAAACATTTTTTGGCGTTGTGTGGGTAAAATGTAACTCACAGCCAGTATTCGACAATACGAATGTGAGAAATCTTACAAAACATCTCTCAAATCGACCAGTAGGGCCAATCCACTCCTTACATCTTCAGTTTTGAACACTGTTGTGCAGTGATGTCGAATGGAATGAACATTTGGTAGAAGGACACCCGTATGTTGCACTGTGTCAAACACATTGGTGATTATAATTATTTCCTCAATGTTCTCTAAAGATGCACATTGGTCATCACTGAAAAACAGCACTGTATCGCAGTAGCGATGAGGAAATGCTATAAGTTATGGTGACTATTTTGACAAACAAAGCAACCTCAAGTTATATAGTGCTAGCTAAGGTCACAGTGTTTCCTGTTGCAATCAGCATTGGTAAATCTGGGGTTTAGTAGCATCACAGATAATAATTTGATTTCTAGGTAAGATTGAGAATCCTATAACGAATAAGGAGTCTGTGATACAAATTCCAGGAGGGTGGAACTGCCCATCCATATTTTGGACACTAATGTGTCACTATCATAGCTGCTCTGTCTCAAATAATAAAGAAAATTACAAAAATGTCTTGTTCCTTCATTTGTTCATTCATCACATTTTGTAGATCCCATGGAGAAGGAGAAACATTCACAGCTGTGGAATGAGTCAGAGAGTAAATTGACATTATAGAATGGGAAATGGGGCTGTTTTGGCCTATGGAGGAGACACAATCTTTGTATCTACATCTACATCCATACTCCGCAAGCCACCTGACGGTGTGTGGCGGAGGGTACCTTCAGTACCTCTATCAGTTCTCCCTTCTATTTCAGTCTTGTATTGTTCGTGGAAAGAAGGATTGTCGGTATGCCTCTGTGTGGGCTCTAATCTCTCTGATTTTATCCTCATGGTCTCTTCGCAAGATATACGTAGGAGGGAGCAATATACTGCTTGACTCTTTGGTGAAGGTATGTTCTCGAAACTTCAACAAAAGCCCGTACCGAGCTACTGAGTATCTCTTCTGCAGAGTCTTCCACTGGATTTTATCTATCATCTCTGTAATGCTTTCGTGATTACTAAATGATCCTGTAACGAAGCGCGCTGCTCTCTGTTGGATCTTCTCTATCTCTTCTATCAACCCTATCTGGTATGGATCCCACACTGCTGAGCAGTATTCAAGCAGTGGGCAAACAAGCATACTGTAACCTACTTCCTTTGTTTTCGGATTGCATTTCCTTAGGATTCTTCCAATGAATCTCAGTCTGGCATCTGCTTTACCGACAATCAACTTTATATGATCATTCCATTTTAAATCACTCCTAATGCGTACTCACAGGTAATTTATGGAATTAACTTCTTCCAGCTGCTGACCTGCTATATTGTAGCTAAATGATAAGGGATCTTTCTTTCTATGTATTCGCAGCACATTACACTTGTCTACATTGAGATTCAATTGCCATTCTCTGCACTATGTGTCAATTCACTGCAGATCCTCCTTCATTTCAGTACAATTTTCCATTTTTACCACCTCTCAATATACCACAGCATCATCTGCAGAAAGCCTCAGTGAACTTCCGATGTCATCCACAAGTTCATTTATGTATATTGTGAATAGCAACAGTCCTACGACACTCCCCTGTGGCACACCTGAAATCACTCTTACTTCAGAAGACTTCTCTCAATTGAGAATGACATGCTGTGTTCTGTTATCTAGGAACTCTTCAATCCAATCACACAATTGGTCTGATAGTCCATATGCTCTTACTTTGTTCATTAAACGACTGTTGGGAACTGTATCAAATGCCTTGTGGAAGTCAAGAAACACGGCATCTGCCTGGGAACCCGTGTCTATGGCCCTCTGAGTCTCATGGACGAATAGCGCGAGCTGGGTTTCACAAGATCATCTTTTTTGAAACCCATGCTGATTCCTACAGAGTAGTTTTCTAGTCTCCAGAAAAGTCATTTTACTCAAACATAATACGTGTTCCAAAATTCTACAACTGATTGATATTAGAGATATAGGTCTATAGTTCTGCACATCTGTTCGACGTCCCTTCTTGAAAACGGGGATGACCTGTGCCCTTTTCCAACTCTTTGGAAAGCTACACTCTTCTAGAGACCTATGGTACACCGCTGCAAGAAGGGGGACAAGTTCCTTGGCGTACTCTGTGTCAAGTTAGTCTATGTATTGGTCACAGGATACTTTACTAAAATTAATAACAAATATAGTGTATTCAAATACTGAATATGCACCTACATGTTGCCACTCTAATATTTAGATCTGCTGATTGCTGAAAAGCCAGAATCAGTTATTAAATTTGATAAAGTAGCCTGTGGCCATGACATTAACGTCTATAGTCTACATTGTAGAAACAGAATATGCATGTTATATTAGGAATAAATTATTACTGCTTAGTGCTATTCATTCTTGTGACAGTTAAATAAATTGAGTAAATTAAGTAGAAAGACGCAACTCTGAAGGAAGTTGCTAACTACCAAAGTAATGGCACAGAATTGCTGTTGGTAGCTTGTTATTACTTGGTCACAATGAAATTTTTCAAAGAAAATGAGCCTTATTTATAGTACATCACTACTTGCCACACAGCTGAACAATGAACAATTCTGCTGGCCATGTAGTTGACAAAACTTTTCAATTCCTAAATGTAGATATTCAGATAATTTCTAAGAGCAGCTAATGAGGTATGGTTGTAATTTTCTTTTGGTTGTGTAGGGGTTCCATATTTCTTGTTTTATGTTAGAAGAGAGTTTGTTGAATATCTTCACATGTGAGTAATGCGACTGTGTACTCCATGGTTCACCTGAAACTGATTCTCACTATGTGCAAAGAAAGCAGTTAATGAGTAAAAATATTGGGGAGTGGGCATAAGAATTCCAAGATTCTTAAAAAGGCTTCTGTAACATGTACAGTCATCTACTTTATTAATCTACTATCTACACAACATTCTTACTGCAGGTTTCTGCTGAAGAAACACATTATTTACTTTAGGTGCCCTGCCCCAGAACATAACACCATAAAACAAGTGGAAATATACAAAATTAATACAATGACAGGTACTTGTAAGAGGGTAACTATCTATGTGCTCATGCCATTATACAGCTAATTTTGTTTCATTTACTGTATGACCATTACTCTCTAGACCCTACTTCTGGTACTGATGGGTCATTACTACTTATTTGAAAAGGCATAATATGTGTCTTCATGACTGTTGGCTGTAAACTGCTTATAGGGAGATATTTGCCAATTCATTTTTGCATTATGTGGAGTAAGCTCATATGAACATTGCTCATCACTTTCTGATTTTTCATTTCACTTTTGGCTAAAAAACAAACAAGTTGATATCCTAAGGTTTGCAAAATACATTAATTAAAGTCACCACATCTCACCTACCTCTTCCTCTATACCATTACCTTCAAAGTAGTGCCTTAGCCCCATACTCTTTGACAAATTTTTTATGAAAGGTATGACCATGGTCAGACTTTTATAAAAGATATGATAAAAGTATCCCAGTACTCTGTCAATAATATTATAAAATGTCCTTTATAAAAGATATTTCACAAAATTATGTATAGTATAATACAGACCTTAGAAATGAATACATCAATCCCAAAATTTCTGCCACTTTTAAAATGCATCGTGGATGTTTTTCTGCATCGCCTTTGTGAAGTAGTGAGATGCAAACTTGTGGACAGTGGCCTGTTGGTACCTTCACCACAACAACACACTCACTTATTGTTCTCAATTAATTTAGAGTGTTTTGGCCAAATACAACACAGCTGTGGTTTGTCAACTGCCCAATTCCCCTGACCTAACACCACGTGACTTCTGGCTTTTCCCTAAACTGAAAAAGATTCTGAAGGGAACCAGATATCAGAAAATGAAGATATTATACAGAATTCAGTGTAGCAGCTGTGCACCTTACCAAAAGGAGCTTTTGAGTGAGGCTTACAACAGTGACAGCAGTGTTGGGAGAGATTTGTAGAAGGTAAAGGGGACTGCTTTGTAGGTGACTAGTGTCAAACAGTTGTATCTCAGTAAAGATTGATTTTATAAATAAAAGTCAGATACTTTTTGAACAGCCCTCATACATAAAAAGAACAAAAGTGGACTTAGTATTGATCCACATGATACATTTGTAATGATTATTCATGTTCATTCTTCAGCACCCACTGTGTAAAATGAAACACTACTAACTTTATAGAATGTATTATTTCACAACAGGAAACCAGAGGTTAGAAAATACCTCTACTCTCTGGAGAAGACTCATTAGTATAAGATAATACATTTACCTGTGAGTTATACAAAATTATAAAATATTTGGAAGATAAGTAACACCTAATCACAATATGCTTGGAGGAGTATGGCCCTCTTAAGCTGCCTACTAACAGAGACAAGGTTTTCATTTTTCAGTCTTGTACATTACTGATACTCTCAGGAGTATTCCTTTTCTTTGTTTGTTTTTTTTTTTTAAATAGGAAGAACTACACGACCTGCAGTTGCAACTGCAAGAAGTCCGCCAGTACCAGTCAGATCGGCTTGGTGTGTTACGAAAGGAAAGGGACAACTATGGAACATTGTACACAACCCTTATGAATGACAAGGAGGCGGGCACCCTAACTGACAAAAAGCAAGCTATGCACCTCGCTGTATGTTGTGCAGCCACCACCAAGGTATGCAATGTTATCGTCCATTGTCACAGTGACCTAAATTTGACAAAAAGATTAGGATACTTGCACAATGTAAATAACATCAACAGAAAGAAAGGATGTAGCAGCCCAGATTCTAAATAACTACCTACCTCAGTGTCAGTAGTAATTTTTTAAGAGATGTGTGTTTAATTGAATGCTATACATCCATCAAACATAGTAATTCTGCTAGGATCATTACAGTACAGATTGCTGTAGTTGCAATGAACATGTTCTTGTAAAAGAACAACATCTCAACTATGGGTAGTATATTTAGTATAAAATGTGGAAACAATAAGTTATGTCCATTAATAGAGCCCATTTCACGGTGTCATAGACATCTCATTAATGTGTAAAATAAATGAATCCTTTTCAGCTGTTTAATGTGCCTTTAATATTTTGACAAGTGCAATTGATGGAATTTGAAAGGAGCACTAAACAGCTAAGATGGAGTCATTGTTACTTGGGGGACAAATGCTTGTCGGATATGTGACATTCAATGAGCCACACATGCTTCCAGGAACAAACCAAATGATGGGCACCATTGGAGAATCTTTCTTTGCTACCTGAGAACAGGTCTGGCTAACTAGTGTTGCCAATCTGTGAGAGCCAGTAAGCTGCTCAGTAGGCACAAGCTATGTGTGTGCTTCGGCAACTATTGTGCAATGTGATGTTGCAACACCATGTGTTGCAGGGAGTGAGGAACTTGGTTTGACTGCCTGGAGCATGAAGTTGGTGCAAATGTCTATAAAAAATATCAACATCAAAATGTGCTACATGCTGGAGCAATTTATGGCTGTTGACGCTAAACAACTGTTAGCAAGCAGCCACTGGGGAACCTACCGCACTTCAGCTGCATAGGGCTTACCCAGCCATGTGAACTCTCTTTGTGTGGGTCACTACTTCCCTACCACCTAGCGAGACCAAAATGGTTCATGACTAACATAACCACAAATCCTCCATGGTTTGGATGGAATACTAGTTGCATCTACCACCTATCCACTGAGAGGAGCTCAACAAGTGACAGGGAAAAAGGGAGATTTGGCAAAATGTCTTCTTTTTATGTTCAGAAATCGCTGAAGTGTGTAGGTGCATCACTAAAAACGATAAAACATGTTAGAAGTGGGGCATTATTAATAGAAACAACCACAGCTACACAAGTCAGCCATCTGATTAACTGTAAGAAGCTAGGAGAATTCTCTGTCGCAGTGCTAAATCATAATTCCCCTAACTCAAGCCTTTGTTCTCCTCCCATGCTACTATGAGTTCTGATGCAAAGAAGTTGCTGAAGAAATGATCTGATGAAAAAGTAACAGAGGTCTTGAACATTATGAAGCAAATCAATCTACATCACAACCTACATACATACTCCACAAGCCATAATACAGTGCATGGCAGAGGGTACCTTGACTGCAACGAGTGATTACCTTTCCTGTTCCACTCACAGATGGAGCAAGGGAAAAATGACTATCTATAGGCCTCCATATAAGCCTTACTTTCTCTTATCTTTAATTTGTGGTCCCAATGGAAATGTACATTGATGGCAGTAGAATTGTTCTGTAATCAGCCTCAAATTCCAGTTCTCTACATTTTCTCACTAGTTTCTCAGGAAAAGAGCATTGTCTTCTCTTCAGGGATGCCCACATGAGAGCACAAAACATCTCAGTTACATTCACATGCTGATCAAACCTGCTGGTAACAAATGCAGCACCACACCTTTGAATTGCTTCAGTCTCTTCCTACAATCCAACCTTGTGGAGGATCCCTCATACTTGAGTAGTATCCAAGACAGGATCACACTAGTGTTCTATACACAATCTCCTTTATTGATACACTACACTTTCCTAAAATTCTCCTGATAAACTGAAATCGACCATACAGCTTCCCTTCTCCTGTCCTTATGTACCTGTCCCATTTCATATCACTTTGCAACATGACATTAATCGGTGTGACTGTGCCAATCAGCACACTACTAATGTTGTATTCAAACATTACATAACTTTTGCATTAAATTTTTTTATTTTTTATGTGTATAACAAATAAGAATGGTGTTATCAAACTTTCCTGGATCACTCCAGACAATACTCTTATCTCTGATGAACCTCACTGTCAGGTACTGATATCTATTGCTTAAGAACTCTTTGAGCTACTCACATATCTGGAAACCTAATCTATAGGCTTGGACCTTCATAACACTCAGTAGTTGGGTAGTTGGGTACTGTGTCAAACACTTTCTGGAAATCTAGGAATATGGAATCTACTCATTGCCCTCCACCCATGATTTACAAGATATTATGTGACTAAGGGGCAACCTGAGTTTCAGACGAGAGATGCTTTCTACATCTGTGCTGATTTGTGAACAGAAGTTTTACTGCCTCAATGAAATTTATTTCAGAATATGTTCAAAAATTCTAAGCAAACTGATGTTAAGGATATTGGTCTTTAATTATGGGGGACCATTTTTTAACCCTCTTATACATGGGACTGACCTGCAGTTTTTTTGTCTCTTGAGGGTTTGCAATGGGAGATTTGTGAAAAATGCAATCTAAGTAAGTAGTCAGTGCCACAGAGTACTCATGGTAAAGTTGAATTGGGGTTCCATATGGACTGGCAACTTATTAGTTTTCAACTGTTTCAGTTGCTTCTCTATGCCAGGGATGCCCATTACTATATTCTCCATATGAGAGTCTGTGCAGTGGTCAAAAGACAATGTGATCCTCCTGCATGAATGATTTCTTAAACATGTAATTTGACACTTCAGGTTTGCTTTTGCTGTCTTCTATACCCACATCAAAGTGATTGACAGTTGATTGGATAGAAGTCTTTGATCCGCTTAGCCGTTTCACATAGAAACAGAATTTTCTCAGGTTTCGGCAAGACCTTTCACTGAGGTATGATGGTGGAAATTGTTAAATGCTTTGCAACTAAATGATGTCCAGTTATTGTCTAAGCTGGATGGTCATCTACATCTACACTACATATATGTGGTTGCTCTGCTATTCACCATAAAGTGCCTGGCATAGGTTTCACTGAACCACCTTCAAGCTGTCTCTCTACCGCTGCACTCTCGAACAGTGCATGGGAGAAACGAGCACTTAAATTTTTCTGTGCAAACCCCTGATTTCTCTTATTTTATCATGATGATCATTTCTCCCTATGTAGGTGGGTGCCAACAGAATTTTTCTGCAATTGGAAGAGAAAACTGGTGATTGAAATTTCATGAGATGATCCCATCACAACAAAAAATGCCTTTGTTTTAATGATTGCCACTCCAATTCACATATCATGTCTGTGGCAGTATCTCCCCTATTTTGTGATAGTACACAATGAGCCACCTTTCTTTGAACTTTTTTTATGTCATCCTGATGTGGATCCCACACCACACAGCAGTACTCCAGAATAGGGTGGACAAGCATCGTGTAAGCAGTCTCTTTAGTAGACCTGTTGCTCGTTCTAAGTGTTCTGCCAATGAATCACAGTCTTTGGTTTGCTCTACCCACAACATTATCTATGTGATCATTGCAGTTTAGGTTATTTGTAATTGTAATCCCTAAGTATTTAGTTGAATTAACAGTCTCAAGATTTGTGTGGCTTACCGCATCATCAAAATTTAGTGGATTTATTTTAGTACTCATGTTAATAACTTCACACTTTTCTTTATTCAGGGCCAACTGCCACTTTTTGCACCATACAGATATCTTATCTAAATCATTTTGCGAGTCATTTTGATCATCTGATGACTTGACAAGACAGTAAATGACAGATCACCTGCAAACAATCTAATAGGGCTACTTAGATTGTCTCCTATGTCATTAATATAGACCAGGAACAATAGAGGCCCTATAACACTTCCTTGGGGAATGCCAGATATTACTTCTGTTTTACTCAATGACTTTCCATCTATTACTATGAACTGTGACCTTTCTGGCAGGAAATCATGAATCCAGTCACATAAACACTCTCCAAGCCTTCTTGATGAATTTATTAGTTTTAGTAACCATAATTGCTATGACACCATCGTGGTCACTAGTCCCTGTCTCTATACTCACACTCTTGACAAGATCTTGATAAGGTCTGGCATGTTTGTAGATATAAGGTCTAAAATACACTCCTGGAAATGGAAAAAAGAACACATTGACACCGGTGTGTCAGACCCACCATACTTGCTCTGGACACTGCGAGAGGGCTGTACAAGCAATGATCACACGCACGGCACAGCAGACACATCAGGAACCGCGGTGTTGGCCGTCGAATGGCGCTAGCTGCGCAGCATTTGTGCACCGCCGCCGTCAGTGTCAGCCAGTTTGCCGTGGCATACGGAGCTCCATCGCAGTCTTTAACACTGGTAGCATGCCGCGACAGCGTGGACGTGAACCATATGTGCAGTTGACGGACTTTGAGCGAGGGCGTATAGTGGGCATGCGGGAGGCCGGGTGGACGTACCGCCGAATTGCTCAACACGTGAGGCGTGAGGTATCCACAGTACATCAATGTAGTCACCAGTGGTCGGCGGAAGGTGCACGTGCCCGTTGACCTGGGACCGGACCGCAGCGACACACGGATGCACACCAAGACCGTAGGATCCTACGCAGTGCCGTAGGGGACCGCACCGCCACTTCCCAGCAAATTAGGGACACTGTTGCTCCTGGGGTATCGGCGAGGACGATTCGCAACCGTCTCCATGAAGCTGGGCTACGGTCCCGCACACCGTTAGGCCGTCTTCCGCTCACGCCCCAACATCGTGCAGCCCGCCTCCAGTGGTGTCGCGACAGGCGTGAATGGAGGGACGAATGGAGACGTGTCGTCTTCAGCGATGAGAGTCGCTTCTGCCTTGGTGCCAATGATGGTCGTATGCGTGTTTGGCGCCGTGCAGGTGGGCGCCACAATCAGGACTGCATACGACCGAGGCACACAGGGCCAACACCCAGCATCATGGTGTGGGGAGCGATCTCCTACACTGGCCGTACACCACTGGTGATCGTCGAGGGGACACTGAATAGTGCACGGTACATCCAAACCGTCATCGAACCCATCGTTCTACCATTCCTAGACCGGCAAGGGAACTTGCTGTTCCAACAGGACAATACACGTCCGCATGTATCCCGTGCCACCCAACGTGCTCTAGAAGGTGTAAGTCAACTACCCTGGCCAGCAAGATCTCCGGATCTGTCCCCCATTGAGCATGTTTGGGACTGGATGAAGCGTCGTCTCACGCGGCCTGCATGTCCAGCACGAACGCTGGTCCAACTGAGGCGCCAGGTGGAAATGGCATGGCAAGCCGTTCCACAGGACTACATCCAGCATCTCTACGATCGTCTCCATGGGAGAATAGCAGCCTGCATTGCTGCGAAAGGTGGATATACACTGTACTAGTGCCGACATTGTGCATGCTCTGTTGCCTGTGTCTATGTGCCTGTGGTTCTGTCAGTGTGATCATGTGATGTATCTGACCCCAGGAATGTGTCAATAAAGTTTCCCCTTCCTGGGACAATGAATTCACGGTGTTCTTATTTCAATTTCCAGGAGTGTATTTCCATTGCATGTAGGTTGTCAAACAAGGTGCTCAAGATGGTTTTCGAAACACATGTTCAAAAGTTCTTCAGAAGGCTGTTCTGTCCATACCACCTACACTTAATCAATAGACACCCCCATCTATACTCGACAGGTTGAAGTTATCTACAACCACTATTACATGACTGGGTCTGCACTACTGAACATAGACTTTCTTTGAATGATTCTACAACTGTTGTGGCACCATCGGGTGGCCACTAAAAACAACCAATAATTTACTTTCACCTAGGCCTGCTACAAATGTCCAGATAATTGGATGCAGCTGCCCTCTGTTGAGCATGCTGAAAAGTGAAAGTGGCTTGGGAGCAGAGTGCATGGCAAAACAAGTGACACTTCAGGTCCCTTGCGACAAGCCAGATTCTCTGTTGCTGCTACACTCTCAGGGAGCAGTCTGTGCAGATGGCTGACGATGGCCATAAGCATCTTCAGCTGCTTGCAGACTGTGGCCTGCACACACACACACACACACACACACACACACACACACACACACACACACACACACACACACACACCTGACTACCACTACTGACTACTACAACTACTACTACCCTGACTACTACTACTGACTACTACAACTACTACTACTAAATAATTTATTATGAAAGCAAACAGGAAAATATGAGGCTTGCTTTTCTGCGAGTGCATCGTCAGTGGAGGCTAGTGGCTGACTGCTATGATCAATGGTCACTGGCCTTTTCAAACAAGCAACAACTGCACTACAGTGTGCACAGATACCCTTTATGCAAGCACTGATAAGAGTTAAAAGTGCCAACATTATAGCCACACAACATTTCCATGCAGCGAGCAGGTAAAATGTTGCAAGGCAGGCCATGAAGCAGAAATCATTTGCTTCTTTACAGAATTCTGTGTCAATTGCTCTGCTGACAACACAGCAGAATACGTCAGGAGAAAAAGAAGGTACAAAGGATTTAAAAAAATCAAGCAAGTGTCCTACACTTGTAACGGTCAGTCCCAACTACTCTAATATGGTTAATGTTACTGTTATTCAGTTGATATTCCATCACTATTTCCAATTACAGCCTGCGTAGTTATAGGCCATGTGGAGATCTAAATGGTGAATGGTATGAATACTGTCAATTCTGTAACTGATTTGGATTCAACAGTTTGTTGATATTAGTGTTTATGTATAAGCCCACATGAGATGTCTATAATTGCTATTTTCACTGTTCCAAGGATACAAACATTTTTGCCATTCCTCAACCCATTTCCCAAGGTTTCCTACATCTCAGCTGGCCAGGGCAGAGTTTTATGGTCCCTCCTTTGTCCCCATCCCAGATGGTATGCCATTTTCTACAGAATGGTGATGGCCTTGCATTCATGACATATATCCTAGTCGAACACTCACGAAGTCAGTGGGAACAGATAATAATATAACTGTTTAGTTGTCAAAACTAATTACTGATTATAAATGTGGAAACTAAACTCCAGTCTTTCCAAATTCTGTGGATAATTAACTGTGGCAGCAGTAGTAATGCCAAAAGACAATCTCCAGATCTGAAAAAGTCTGGAACCATGAACATAAATACAAACAGATAATAATCTAGTTACTACACTAAAGAAAACGTAGAAAGTATCCCAGTGGTCAACTTATTTGAAATAGGAGCTGTGAGAGTACTTCTTTTAGTTATAGAGTCTTTCAAAACAGTAAAATAAGTTTTATTCAGATAGAAATATTTTATAGAAACTAGAATTCGAAAGATCTTAAATCAATTACAAAGTATTAACTGAATAAACTGAGTCACTAAGTATCAACTCATGGGCCACTGGTCTGGTTCTTCCCAATGTAATGGATGGTATTACTCAATGATGGCAACAGCAACTACTACGTATTATAGCCCTACAGACTACTCACCTTTCAATGTCCATTTAATTTGTATACTGGAAAGGTGTTATTCAGGTACCAGGTGGTTTTAATTAAAGGGCAGCTATTCATGGAGATCCAGTGTGGGCTTTGATTAGCGTATGGCAGCAAAGCTTGGTAGATACGCAGCTGCAATAATAGAGAATCAATTACACTGGAAAAAATTAGTTCCAATTTTGGTCATCAAGTGTGAATCTGGTGCTGTTCATCATCTCATCAACCACTCACATTGAGAAAACTGTGTAAGAAATGGTTGATAATAAAATCAACATTATGCACTTGACCTTTTCTGTCCACGTCCCATTCCTAATCCATTACATGTGAAAAAATTTTGTGTGTCTTTCTTGCATTCGCAGTGCCACCAACTGGTGGCCAAAATTGGAACTATTTATTTTTTTCGCCCAGTGTAAATCAGTTCCGCATTAACACATTAGAACATCTACCAAGTTGTGCTGCCATATGATAATTAGAGCCCACACATGTGAGTAGCTGCATGTTAATTATAAAACCTGATATATTGATAAATAAATATTAGTACATAATATTCATGGCAATTCCTTGAACTATTGTAACTTTTAAATGCATGTCTAGTTTTTAATCCAAAATAAGTTTGGAGGCAGATAATCAACTGGGATAGACACAGGCAGATCAATAATCATACAAAAATGCAGTTGATGTCTGGTTGACAACTGTATTAACTTGTTTTGGGCAGTCTGTAGAGGATACATACGTGGTCCAGTCACATTAGAGTGGCACCCCCCCACCCACCCCATGGTTGAGACATCACTGTGCAGTCACCTCTCATAGATGATGGGTGGCAGCACTAGACGTGGAGGTACATAAAGTAGTCGTCGTAATCCGGAAATGGATCAATTTATCTGACATCCAAACAGGCATTACCATTTGCTTTTGGGCCAAGGGTGGAAGCTCAAAATGGCTCTGAGCACTATGGGACTTAATATCTGAGGTCATCAGTCCCCTAGAACTTAGAACTACTTAAACCTAAGGACATCACACATATCCATGCCCGTGGCAGCATTCGTACCTGCAACCATAGCGGTCATGCGGTTCCAGACAGAAGCGCCTAGAACAGCTTAGCCACACCCACCACCCAAGAGTGGAAGCATTTCTTAAATGGTTGAGTTTGTAAACTGTTCACACACCATTGTGGTTAAAGTATACTGTGCATGGCAAATGGCACTATCCAAAACTGGTACTGAGGCAAGTGTTGTGCACCAGAGACTACAGATGACAGGAGTGAACAATGGCTGTGGATATGTGTATGGGCAAATATAATGCAAATGTTGAGTAACTGATTGCCCAGGTGAAGCAAGGGTCTACCAACAGTGTATCTTCAATGACTGTTCAGTGAACATTGCTGGGATGGGCCTCCGCAGCACATACCTGGTTTATGCAGCCATGCTGACTGCTGTTCATCAGTGACAAAGGCTGGAATTTACATACCAGTGCCACAACTGGACATCCACTGACCGACAACAGATGGCCTATCCAGATGAATCACATTTTATGATTCATTGGACAGATGGCTGTTGGCATGTATGGCATGAAATGTGTGAAAGCAAACATCCTCCAACAATCATCAAAAGAGGCCATGGCAGCATTAGGGTCCTGGGAACATTTTTTTATTTTATTTTATTTTTTTTTTAAGTCACAGAGAGATCTTATCATTCTGGAAGACATAATAGGTCAACACAAGTATGGTATGCATCTATTCTTGGCAGCTTGTTTTACTTTGGCATGATGGCATCTAACAGTAGGACAATGCAACATGTCACACAGCTCACAGTGTTCTTGCATGGTTTAAAGAGCACCAGTTTGAGTTTACTGTACTAGCCTGACCAGAAAACTCCCCAGACTTAAACCCAAACAAGAAACTGTGGAACCATCTTGATCAGGCTGTTCGCACCATGGATCCTCAACTGAGAAACAGCACAACTGGCCACAGTACTGGAGTCTAATTGGTAGTGACCAGAATGTCTTTGACTCTCTTCCTTCACATCCTGCAGTGCCTGCACTGTAAAAATGGTTATTCAGGCTTTTCACAGATGGTCACACTAATGTGACTGGACAGCGTAAGACAATACCTATTGAATGAGGTGTTGAAGCCAACCATGCATAGTTCTTACCAAGTTACTCATAGTGTTACAGACTTCATACTGTTGGCCATGAGTTAGTTCACAGTTTTATGTGGCACATGCGCACATATAAACTCAGAATCTGTTTCTGAAAGTGCAATTGTGGGTCTACACACACCCTGTAATAATGACATGTACATCATCTGTAATTGCTGAAATCATCTGCATTACAGCACAAACACCCTCATGCTCTTGAACCAATGCATCCACAATCCACCTCAGCGACCTCACATCCAGTTTTCCATTGTGAATCATTCTGCCTGCCTCCCCATGATACAAACCAACTGTGATTTGTTCCATTTATCTTCCTGGACTCTCTTCCACACATCTTCTTTTAGTGGGTATTGTTCTAGTGAATTGTATGATTTCTTACACATAGATGATTTATGTATCTTTACTGTACCTATCTAAAATACTTTTTAGCTTCCTTATTTCTGTTCCATTTTAATATCTAAGACTCTGAACACTCGAATCTGCTTTCTCACTGTCTTAACCAATCAGAAAGCTCCCTGAAACATTTGCTTCTTTGGTCATCCTACAGATGAAAAAAAAAAAAACTGCTTCACTTGTGTGCCACAACATCTCATCAGTGAAAACAACTCAGAATTTTTTTAATGAATCGTTCATAATCATTACATGCCGAGTCAAAAACATTTTACAAGTTGATGCAGCTACCAACACTCATACTCTTTGCCTCAGTAAGCAGAAATATATGCTCCTGCATGTATCATTGAAAAATAGCAACTTTCTCCACTTCAGCAACAAATATGTCATGCAAAAAGTCAAAGGCACAAGAGCCCACAACATATCAAAAAAAGGGATCACAAAGTACAAAAATCAGCATACCAAAATGGCTATCGTTACTTCATAGCCATTAAAAAACACACATCAAATAAACAAAAATAGAAATGAGAAATTTAAAAGACATCACACAAACCCACACTCATGTTGACTGATGGGTCCAAAGAAGACTCATACATAGAAATCCATTGCCCAAACAGTGGTTCCCATGCCATTATTGAACCTGAATGGATTCATGATTCATATGAAGAAAGTGAGACACTTGACGCAGGGCATATCGTTGTATATGCCTGGAACCTGAACAGTTATCTTCCAAATAATTAGCTGGATAGAATTTAATTTCTGCAATCCAGTAGATTTATTTCTTTGGCTAAACATTCAATTAAATTGTAAGGCTGTGTCCTCTTTCTAGATTTCTTATTTAAATCAAACTATGGCTTTAGGTTCTTGCAATACACACTGTATTTCCTCTTATAAAGCAATGTTGTCAACAGTGTTTGGTTACGTATATCATGTGTGAGTCAGTTAGGTTTTTAGGATATTGTTAATTATCTTCGAAAAGTAATCATTTGGTGAATCTTCAATTATTTTCATCATATTAGTGTTTAAATCTCATTACCATTCCCATGACCTTAAAATTAATATGCAACACAGTCTGTATTCAGTTACACATATCAAATAATTTCACTTTGGTAGCAATGGAAATTGGAATAATGTAGCTCAACTGCTTTTAACACTTTACACTTTGACAAATCTTATGCTTATTACTATTTTAGTTAGCAAAGCTGCAATCAAAACAGTCCAAGTGCTGTAAACTGGGTGAGATTGATCTATGTCATATCTTTAACTTCTTTTTTAAATTTTTAAGCCATTTGATTCAACAACAACAACAACACAACAACACTGATGTTTCAACCAAATTATAATATTTGCTCGATTCAATGTCCTATGTTGCACAAACTGTTTACAATCATTCTAAGATATAATGAAATAATCTTGCGTATTCAGCAGAGAAACAGCACAATCTTGTAGCAATGTTTTGAGAAGTTTACTCCTAAAGATGATGAGTAGAAAGCTTATTGAACCACTGCTTTAAGATAACAGTGTTTGTCAGATGACAGACTGAGAAGATATTTCCAGTGAATCTCATCAACGAAGTCTGTGTTCTCACATCATAAGATATATGTTCTACCTTAATTTTTGATAACAGGTAATTTCACATTTCAGTTACAGCTCAATGAAGCTCTTCTCATTATGCATCTAAAGTAATTGCACATTTTTAACAACTGAAAAGACTAGGGCTTTCATGAGAAAATGTTGTGTATTTTGTGGCAATTCCTTCACCTATAATTCAATAAATCTTAATGAGCATTGCATTTAAAAGCTCCAACATTTCTAATTTTTCAAGAAATTGCATTGAATATTCTGTCGCAATATTTATTTCTCAATTACCTGCTTAGATGGAAGAGAGAAAGGACCTGCATGAAGTTAGCTTTGTTTTCCTGAGGCACAGTATAGCCAACAGTTGCAATCATAAAAGCACAAAACCAACAATAAGCATAACTTGTTTCCACAGCACAATTTAGCAAGCTATGCAGTTAATAAAGTATGCAGATACCTGAGATCTCAAACATATTCTGGAGATAAATAAATCATATTCACAATGAAATATCTATATCCAGACATGGCAAATCACAAAAAATTATTCAAACTGTCACATATTCTCTCCCAACTACACTGAAGTGCCAACTGAACATGCATATTCAAATACAGAGATATGCAAACAGGCGCCAGCCGAAGTGGCCATGCGGTTAAAGGCGCTGCAGTCTGGAACCGCAAGACCACTACGGTCGCAGGTTCGAATCCTGCCTGGGGCATGGATGTTTGTGGTGTCCTTAGGTTAGTTAGGTTTAACTAGTTCTAAGTTCTAGGAGACTAATGGCCTCAGCAGTTGAGTCCCATAGTGGTCAGAGCCATTTGAACCATTTTTGCAAACAGGCAGAATACGACACTGTGGTCAGCAACGCATATGTAAGACAACAAGTGTCTGGCGCAGTTGCTAGATCAGTTACTGCTGCTACAATTGCAGGTAAAGAGAGGTTACCAGAGAAAAATAAACTGTAGATGGAAACCTATGTCCAAAATTGCCATCAGTGAGCAAGATGGTAGCATTGGGTGTGCAAATAAATAGCATTCCTGTGAAAAATGAAAAAAAAAAATGATGATAAAAGTAAAGTGTGTGTGAACTGTATGATCGAAATTGTGAAGTGAGCCATTAGGCAAACAAAGGTGCACTCTTTTATGCTTAAAAATTCAAACAAGTGGACTAAAATATCATATAAAAACAAAAAACTGAGCACATAAAATTGCCATAAAGGGAAAACATCAAACAACTCGTGTTTAAAAACAAATTTCAAGCTCTTTCCATGAATGAAGGGATTGAACCAAAACCAGTAAGTGGAAGTGAACATTCAAAACCACCATGTAGGGGCACCACCATTTAGGACGGGGCCAGTGACGCAGACCAAGGTGAACGGAGCGTTGTATATGGCACCTCCTGACAGGCACCCACCCACTACAACTATGTCAATAGAATGATGAAACATCATCTAAATTTATTATTAGGAAAAACACTGGCAGTGAGAAGCTGTGCATACCATTAATTGCACATAATAAGAAATGAATGTGAAGGACACTGTTAACAAACATGTACATCACGTAAATCATGCCTATACCCATGTACCAAAGAAAAATAGCAAAATACATTTTCTTGCAGACAGTAAAGGAACTGACAAAATTTTTTTACATAATGATCACCAAAGATTGATGCAACTGGCACTGTCAAACCATGAGTCCCTTTATCTGAAATTCTAAAAAACTGTAAAAGCACCTTATAGTCTGGAAGCAAGTGTATTTTGATAGGAGGCACAAATGACATCTACTGTAATGAAAGTAGGTAGGCAATAAAGGTTTTGAAAGACAAACTTCAAAATAACCCACAAATTACCTTTTCTGTTGTTGCTATTCCATGGAGACATGATTTAATAGGAAAATTGTGTGTTAATATTGAAATCATGAACACTAATAGAAAACTATGAAAAATTTGTAAATCATTTCCCAATACAACTTTCATACCAGTTGACAGCTCTAGCACTTAACAAAATGTGGTCTGCACCAAAATAGCAGGGGTGAAGATGCCATGTGTGCTGAAATAACAAAAGCTGCTCTATTAACAAGTAAAATAAACAGTATCCCAAGCCCCCTGCCAGCAGTGACAAGTGTTGGAGATCCAACCATACCTATGCAAGCAACAGATTACTCAACAGGAACACTACCACAAACTTCAAGTGAGACAACAGTGGAATCTCAAAATGTCGTCATCATTCCTGCAACTGCTGTCCCCCTGCATTCACCAATGGCAGTGGTAGAAATATCATCTACTGGTGACCTTCCATCAGTGGCTCAAGACGCTTACATCAGTCCTAGTCCCTCCACAATCTACAGCAGTGTGAGACTCTGCTCCATATGATGTGTCTCCATCATCATCAGCAGTAACAGAGGCAAGTAGAAGAAGCACAAGAACCAGGAAGTGCGCAATTCTACAGGATTTTTGGTATCCAGCCTCATTTCCAGGACTAACTTAACTCCAAAATTTTCAGATACACTGCGTATAATCTCTAATTTCAATTGACATTGGGACATCAGAACAAAGAGTTTAGGAAATGACAAACTGTATTTTTCATCAGAATACAATGGGCCTAAGAAACAAACTGGACTAGTTGTCTGTTTGCATTAATGACAATGATGCAATAAACAATGAGCATAAATGATGTTTTACTGAACATCATTTGATGGAAAGGATTGAAATGGTGTAACTATATTGTCACGTAGAAGAAGGTGTAAGCAGATGAATTATGAACACTGACTTCACTTAACAAAGGTTTATTCAGCACTTGCACAGACAAGAGTGCAGAGCGAACTGCCTCCAGCCAGAACACATACCGTATGTATACAGCTACAGAACATTCCAGTACCATGATTCTTGCCATTTGTGGATTCTTCTAGAACATACTCAAACTGAAGATAGAAATTAAAATGTTTCAGTTCAGGTGAGTTTTGAACTCATGACCCTCCATACAACAATTCAGTATCACAACCACTACAGTATGGTGACTGCGCTACTCAGTTTCTTCTGCAACATTGCTCCCTCCTTAAGAGAATGGTGTCTCGGTGTTACGTCCTCTAGTCCGGGAACAAGCCATCAGTCCTGCATACTCTGACTACTGATGGCTGATGTTCACCCTGGCAGTTATCTTCTTAGAACTTCCCTTGTCGCTACATTCTTCATTACCTTTCCGTTTGTTGCCTGTCACTGGAGCTTCAATTTTCCCTGGATTGCAGGACCCTTATAGGGCTTCATTCAAAGGATGTGGACCATATCTCTGACCTTTCGCTGTCTTGTGTTGGTGTCAAAATCTTCAACTACACAAGTAACATCAAATAATTGTCTTGCAACCTTATAATGTCCAAAGTAGTGAGTGAAGATCCAGATGAGGTCACCAGGCTGGTAAACAACAGGGTGGTGACTCGCATCATACCCTTCATCAATTGTTTTCTTCAGCCTGCAGCGTGGGGAGTTGAGCTAATTGCTGAGCTTCCTCAGCTCTGGTTAACACCTGGTCGATGTAGTCGTTGTCCATGTCATCAGGATGTAATGGAAACACAGTGTCCATCATTGTTGTTGCTTCATGCCCATGCACCAGGAAAAATGGCATAAATCCTGTGGTGCCTTGTTTGGCGGTGTTGTAGGCAAATGTCACAAAAGGTAGCACCTCATCCCAGTTGCTCTGCCCAACATTGATGAACATTGATAGCATGTTGGCCAAGGTCTTATTACGGCATTCAGTGAGCCTGTTAGTTTGCAGATGGTAGGCAGACGTCATGTGATGAGTAATGTTGCACTGACGGTTTATCTCTGTCACAAGTTTTGATTGAAAAACTTTCCTTAGATCCATAATTAATGACCTTGGGGCACCATGTTTTAATACAATTTCTTCTATGATGAATTTGGCTACCTCTAATGCTTTGGCTCTTTTCACGTCTTTTGTAATGGCATAGCACATCAGATAATCAGTGCAAACTATAATCCATCTATTGCCACTAGCAGATGTTGGAAATCACCCAAGGAGGTCAACCCCAACACACTGGAAAGGCGTTTCGACTGGCGGAATTGGTATGAGTTGGCCAGGTGGTTTCTGAGGAACTGCCTTTCTCCTCTGGCACTCTCGACAGTATGACACACAATGACGGACACTCCTAAATAAACCTGGCCAGAAAAATCTCTTGCAGATCCTATCGTATATCTTAATAAATCCTAAATGTCTGGCCTCAGTTGTGTCATGGGATTTCTGTAGAACATCTAAGCGCATGTGTTTAGGAATCAATGGTAGCCACCTCTTTCCAAACGGATCAAAGTTTTTCTTGCAAAGTAATACATAAACTACCTTAAATTGTCCTTTCACATCCTCTGACTGATTTAAGGCAAGCATAATTTGAGATATCTTGGCGTCCTTCTTCTGCTCAGCAGAGAGATCCTGGAGTGCAGTGAGACAGTCAGTATCTTCATCAAAGTCTTGATGGTCTTGCGCAGGGTTTCTTGAGAGGCAGTCAGATTCTTGGTGTTTTCTTCCACTTCTGTACACTACGGTAATGTCATACTCTTGAAGACGTAGTGCCCACCTGGAGAGTCGTCCTGTCAGATCCTAAAGACATGTCAACCAACAAAGTGAATGATGGTCTGTAACAACTGTGAATGGCCTTCCATAGAGATACTGTCGAAATTTGCATGTGGCCCAGATCACAGCAAGACATTCTCTTTCTGTAGTTGAGTAGTTTCTCTCAGCTTTTGTAAGTGTCCGAGAAGTATAGGCTATAACCTTCTCTTTTCCATCTGAAATCTGCACCAGAACAGCATTGATCCCATACCCACTGGCATCTGTGTGTAGTTCTGTAGGTGCTCTCTCATCATACAGACCAAGCACAGGGTCAGTCATCAGAGCTTTTTGCAGTACATCGAAAGAACCTTCTTGAGCACCACCCCAGATAAATATAGCATTGGCTTTTAACAACTCTGGAGTGGCCTGGCTTTGATAAAATGACAATAACAAGAACACAATCCGAGAAAGCTTCCCACATCTCTAATACTTTTAGGAATAGGAAATTCCATTATAGCAATCAGCTTTTCTGGGTCTGGCTGCACACCATCATTTCACACAAGGTTCCCAAGTATTTTGATTTCTTTTGCTCCAAAGAGACACTTTTTTGGATTAAGTTTCAGTCCAGCTTGTTGGAGACACTTAAGAATGGCCCTCAGTGTGTTCATCAAATGTCTCTGTGACACTATAATGTCATCTAAAAACAAAGACACCTGGTCCACTTCAAGTGCCTTAGAAGATTATCTATCATTTGTTCAAAAGTTGCTGGTGCATTACACAAACCAAATGGCGTTACCTAAAACTCATACAAACCCTCAGGGGTGATGAATGCAGTTTTGCAGTTTTCTCATGATCAGCCTCATCTACTTCGATCTGCCAGTATCCTGACTACATGTCTATGGTTGAGAAAAACTTAGCCCCCTTCAGACAATCTAGTGTATCGTCAATTCGTGGAATAGGGTAAACATCCTTTTTCATTATCTTATTAAGCTTCCTGTAATCAACACAGAAGTGCCAACTGCCATCTTTCTTCCTGGCAAAAACCACTGGTGATGACCATGGGCTCTGCAAAGGCTGAATGATGTCATTCTACATCATTTTCTCTACCTCGGCACAAATTATTCAATGTTATGTTGCTGACACACGGTATGCTCTTTGGCTTGATGGTTAGTGGCAGCGCTAATTTTGCCCACAGACTCAGCGTGGGAGATTTCTATGATGCTCAGCTGTTCTGCAATTAACGGCTCAGCATTTGCTATGCACATGCATCTTGGAAGTATCTGCAGTTCTCGGCGACAATTAACTATCCACAATTCATCAAATCCATTCTTAAACGAGACAACAGAGGCTGGGATGACCAAGTTCTTCTTCAGTGGTATGCTTTTCTTACATTCCACTACAAGATCCAAGGGTTGATACATGGCATGACACATGACAGCTATCTTTCTAGGGCTGACTGCAGGAATGATCACTTCATCCAGCACACATAGTCTCCACACACTCGGATGCACATCTTCCTGTCCACAGCATTTCATCTCATCTAGCATAATCTTCAAGCGACCACAATCTATAATTACTTGAGAAGCTTTCAAAAAGTCCCATCCGAGAATGACATCATGACTACACTCTTGTAAGACAATGAATTCTAAGGGATGGGTATGGCCACTTATACCCACACGAATGACACATCTTCCTGTAGGTTTTACATATTTCCCATTAGCCACCTTCAACAGAGATGTTTTGTTGTTGACGAATACGGTTTTCTGCAACTGGCGATGGTACTTCTCCGAAATAAGTGAATATGATGCTCCAGAGTCCACAAGAGCTTGGGCTGGTTGGCCATCCATGAGGGTATTAATGTAGTTTCCTATCATTTTTGTAGTGATCAATGGTGGAGGATTTTTCTCTTCAGCAGCCTCACCTCCAAGGAAGGTTGCATCCTTTAGTTTCCCAGGTTGTGGCAGCTAGGTGTCGAAACCTCCTTCAGGAGTAGGGCTCGATACATGTCCTCAGAAACACCCTTCATGAGATGTGCAACCTTATCTTCCTACTTCATTCTAGGATTCACAATTTTACACAGCTCCAAGGAATCTTGAATGTAGGATGCCGTCATTTCTCCTGGATGCTGTGCCCTGCACTTTAATTTATCTTCAGCCTTGCACTTCTGTCGTTGTGTGTCACCGAAATACTTCTGCTGTTCTGCCTGGAATTCTTCCCAGCTTGTGAATTTCTCCTCCTTGTTCTCATACCATTGCTTGGCAGTGCCCTCCAAGTAGAAAAATATGTTAACCAAACACACCGTGTCATCCAATTTGTTAAATTTGGCAGTGTGCTCATATACCATCAGCCACTTGTTTGGATCTTGGCCATTGTCACCAGAGAACCCAGAAGGATATCTCATGTTGTGGCACACAGTTGCTGTCATTGTGATGGCCTCTCCTTCTTCTGTCTCCAATAGATTGTGATCTGTTGAATATGGCTTGAACTCAGATTTCTCACCACATAAACAGCGGCTCTGTCGTGGCTCGATGGGAGCCACTGTGTTGTTGATAATGTGCAGTACCACAAGTTCCAATACCTAGCGCCTCCACCAGAATTATGTCACATACAGGAACGTGTAAGCAGATGAATGATGAACACTAACTTCACTTAACAAAGGTTTATTCTGCACTTGCACATACAAGAGCATAGAGCGAATTGCCTCTGGCCAGAAAACATACAGTATATATACAGTTACAGAACATTCCAGTACCACAATTCTTGCCATTTGTGGATACTTTTAGAATGTACTTGAACAAAAGATAGAAATTAAAATGTTTCAGTTCAGGTGAGTTTTGAACTCACGACCCTCCATGCAGCAATCTAGTATCGTAACCACTACACTACAGCAACTGTGCTACTTAGTATCTTCTGTGACAAATACAATCTAGTGGCTTATTACACTAGAAACACAATGGATAAAGGGGGAATAGTAATGTATGTTAAAAATAATGTAGTGTGCAAGTCTGTAGATGGATAAAATTGTGTTGGTTGACATTTCGAGGCTTGTAGCATTGAACTCCATATTAATACTCTGCCTGTTTATGTGATTACTGTTTACAGAGCACCCTCCAGAAAGGTTAGTATATACCTCAAGCAAATAGAAGCACTTTTAACTCACCTGTTCTCAAAATCTCAAAAAAAAAAGTAATAATGCTTGGAGATTTTAATGTAAATATCCTTACAGATTTTGAGAATGTAATGAACTCTTTTGATCTGAGGGCAGTTGTTGACTTTCTCACAAGGGTGACTAAGAACTGCACAAGTCTGATTGACTGTATTTTTGTAGACAATAACAGAACTGATACTTGTAACATTAATCTTAAATGGTCTTTCTAACTATGATGGGCAGTTGTTAAAAATGCATGATGTAAGTCTGGCTAACAAGGCCAGTTTTACCAATAGAGCTTTTAGACTAATCAATAATGAGAATCTGGAAACCATCAGCAGACATTTGCAGCAGTTGGTATGGGACACAGTATATCAGACCAAATATGTCAATGACAAATTTAACATATTCCTGAATGACTTTGTTACCATTTTTGAAGCAGTGTTTCTCAAAAGAATTTCAAAAAAACACCTATCTGAGTGATTACAGGAGGCAGTGGCTCATGAAGTGAATCAAAACATCCTGCAAAACAAAGAGAATGCTTTATGTCTCACTCAGAAATTCTAACAAACCACAAGATAGGGAGCACTACAAATTATACCATCCGAAAGAGCATCATTAAAAAGTCCAAGAGCATGTTTATTAAATTTGAAATTAACAGTTCAAATAATACAATAAAAACTATTTGGAAGCTGGTCAAAAGGGAGACAGAAAACATCAGAGGAGATACAGACAGTATTTAAGTGTGTCATAATGAATGTATGGTAGATGAGGGTGATATAGTTGTCAATATCTTCAACAATAACTTTTTGACATTAGCTGATCAAATTGGTTGTAAAGGGTCTAGAGTTGAAGCCATGAGTCTTCCACGAAAAACAGTGCAGAACTAAATTAATCAGATGCATATACCCTATATTACAAGTGAAGAGATTGAGAAGTTAATAAGGCAAATGAAAAATAAAAATCCCACTGGTGTGGATAATATACCTGTCAAAGTACTGTAGCACTGCTGCAGATTTATTCTTGAAGTTCTCTGTCACATATTTAATGAGTCCTTAAATTAAGGTACTGCCTTGAATAGACTCAAATATGCAACTGTGAAATCACTGTTCAAAAAAAGGTGATAAAGCTGATTTTTTAAACTATTGGGCAATTTCATGGTTAACAAGTCCTAGAGAAACTAATATTCAAGAGAGTCATTTATCACCTTAATAAAAATAAAATCATTAATAAGAATCAGTTTGGATTCCAAGATGGCACTTCAACTGAATACACCATTTCCTCATTTGTCAACCAACCTCTTGAATCCATAAACAATAAAATGTTACTGTTGGAATCTTCTGTAATCTGACTAAAGCATTCAACTGTGTAGATAACAACATTCAGCTTATGAAGGCTGAGCACTATGGATTAAATGGTAAAGTAAAGATGTAGCTCAAGTCATATCTAGATGACAGAAGGCAGAATGTAGTATTGAACAATTCTGCAATGGCACTTGCTTGCTCTGATTGGGGCACAGTAAAATGTGGAGTACCACAGGGCTCGGTGCTTGGTCCCTTACTTTTCCTCATTTTTATCAGTGATCTTCCAAGCTATGTGACATAAAAAGCACACATCACCCTTTTGCTGATGACACAACCAATACGATTGACAAAACACCCAGCTGCAGTCTAGAGCACACTGCAATCACTGTATTCAAAGAAGCTCAAGATTGGTGCAGTTCAAATGGTCTGTCACACAATGTTAGCAAGACTCAATTCATTCAGTTTCAAACAGCAAATTAAAAACAGGAAAATATTGAAATAAAATGTGGTGACAAAGTTATATTGAGAGTTGAGTCTTCCAAATGCCTTGGATTACACACAAACAGCAATCTAAACTGATCAGTCCACATCAATGACCTATGTAAGAGACTGAATTCAGCAGAAATCGCCATTCACAAGATTTCATCTGTTTGTGACTAGAAAACTATTAAAGCTGCATACCTAGGATATTTTCATTCATTTATGATATATGGCGTCATATTTTGGGGTAACCAGTCACGAGCAAACAAAGTCTTTATTGCACAGGAAAGAGTCATCAGAATTACAGCCAGAGTGCACCCCAGATGCTCTTGCAGGAACTTATTTAAACAGCTTGGTATCCTCACCATGCCATCTCAGTACACTTTTTCACTAATGTGCTTTGTTAACAACAATCATACAATTTACAAAACAAACAGTAAATATTACGATCATGATACAAGAAGTAAAAATGATCTTCACCAACAATTAAAAAATTTCAGTGTGGTACAGAAAGGAGTAAATTGAATATTCAAGCATAAAAGTAAACAATAAACTTCCATCTCTTGTTAAATCAGTCATTGGAGATATGACTGAATTAAAAAAACAGCTGAAACTTTATCTTTTGAATAGTTCTTTCTGTTCTTTGCAGGAATTTTTTGACAGTGTGTAACAATTAGTACAATGCATTCAATTTTAAGCGTTCCTAAAATAACTGACCATGCAGCACTGTCATATCAATTGATGACAGAATGCTTTTTGTATGTATTACAATATAAGACTTATAATTTGTTTGTGTAATCATTATTACTACCATAATCTGTTTTGTAACTGCCCACTTATCTAACATAGGATGCCTAGGAAGCTACTCCTGTCTTGGTATTGTCCTAGTCAACATACTATTGGTTGACATCATCTCACAGCCCCTCTGCTCTTCCGTTCTTGATCGTTGTGCCAGCACTTGTCATTACACCAGAACACTACTCATTCCCCCCCCCCCCCTCCCCCCTCGCAAGTGATGGAACATCACTGTCATATAGGGAGCACAACAACGATGGAGGAGGCAGGAGTATGGATGCTTTGCTGGACCAAAAGCTGTGACTGCAGGGAACGTCAAGCTTCCAGTCATACCCCACCATCCGACCTTCGCTCTGGTGGAAACGTCCCCCAGAAATCGACCAGAATGGTACGCATCTACCTCTGGGAGCCAATAACCAGATGTAGAAGGCACTGGCTGCTGCTGAGTGGGTGGGTCTAGCTCCATTGATAGGACAATAGGAGGCAGAGGAGTAAAAACCCTGTCTCCATGGGGTCGTCCCATGGTGTCATGATGACACTCTCTGGCGGCTGCTGTGGCTGAGCTGTCCTCAGGATCCATGAATCTGGGGGAAGAGAGACAGAATGATCACCATGCATGTGACAGTGGTGAAGCTGATTGTGATGTTGGTGCTGCATTCTGTCTGGAGCTGAAATGAGATACATGCAAGTGCCTACTGTCTGCTGCCACTAACCCTCTAAAACACAATATCCTGTCATGTGGTGCAAAATGATACTTTCGGCCTTCCTGCATGCTGAGGAGGGTGGAACAGATGGAGCACTTTCTGATGGCAGAGGCTGTGAAGCAATTTCGCCAGTGATGGTCCATCTCATGGGTGCAAATGAGGGAAGGTGAGAAACAGTGGCAATGCTTGATCCCTGGTGTGTGCAGAGTGAAGAGTGGCCTTCTGCTGCTTGAAGGTTCTGACAAAACGTTCTGATTTGCTGTTTTTTAATGTGGATGGAACAGTGCACTAGTTAGATGCTGTATACCATCGCATTCACAGAATGTTTCAAATCGATTTGACGTGAGCTGAGGCTGTTGTCTGACACTATGAATTCAGGTAAACCTTCGAGACAAAAAATAGAGGCAACACCTGAATTGTGCTACGTGATGTTGTTGAGTTCATTGGCACAGCAAAAAGGAAACTTCCTATAAGAGCCAACCACAATCAATCAAAGAGTGTTCCAAAAAGGTCCCGCAAAGTCTATGTGGACACGTTGCCATGGTGATTGCGACTTAGGTGAAGCAGAGCATTTTTGTGGTAGAGCGGACTGATTTTCCTCACATGCATGACTCTGTGATGTCATCCATCTGTTCTATTCAGGTACTATTACCCCACCAAGTACAGTGTCAAAGCACTAACTGTTTCATATGAACAATCCCCCAGTGTCCTTGGTGAAGTAACTGCAACACTTCCTTTTGCAAAGCTTGAGGTATCAACACACATGACTGTCCACTGTCATTTTGAACAAGAATCACATCTTTCCATATAGTAAGGCTATGCTGACATGCAAAGTATCGGTGCACTATAGAGTTCTTTATGCTACGCAAGCAACAAGACCAAGATGTGAGAATGTATGTTAGCAAAATGTTCAAATATGAATCAGCTTCCATGGCCTGTGCAATTTTCCTATAGTTCAGTGGGAAATACTGATGAAATTCAGAATCCTGAGTATTGGTGTGACTGCAAGATTCAGCAGAAGCATCAAAGTCTGCATCAGGGCCAATCAGAAGACATGAAAGTCCTGTATTGCCATGTTGGGCTGTCAGATGATACACAATCTTGTACTGGTATTGAGACAACAACAAAGCCCATCTTTGTAATTTTTGGGCAGTTCATAAAGGAACTGGACTCATTGGATGAAACAAGGACTGCAATTGCTTGTGATGCATTACTAAATAGAATTTCTTGCCATACGAATAGTGGTGGATTTTGGTGACATCATACACAATATCCAAAGCCTCTTTCTCCATTTGTGAATAGTTTCACTGGGCTTTGGACAACACTTTTGATTCAAAATCAATAGGCCTGTCTTTATCACCAATTCTGTGCAAAAGCACTGCACTGATGCTGTAAGAGGAAGCGTCCACTTATAATACAACTGGTTTGTCAGCATCAAAGTGAACCAAGCATCAATCACTGAGCAATGCATCTTTTAATTTTTTGAAATGCTACTTGGCACTCATCTGTCCAAACAAATGGGACATTCTTGTTATGCAAGTTATGCAATGGGGCTGTGATTTGTGGAGCATTTGGTATGAACTGAATATACTAGTTCATTTTCCCTAAGATTGACTGCAATTCAGGGACATTGTGAGGAATTGGCAAATCTCATACGGCTAATAAATGCAACTGAAGAAGATGTATGCCTTGACTGTTTATGACATGACGGAGATATTGAAACTCAGCTTTAACAAAATCACACTTGTCCTGCATCAGATAACACATGAAACAAAATTTGCAATATGACCTTCAAGTGTACGACTTGCTACGACAATATCCTCCAAATAGTTTTAACAATTTGGCACTTGAGCAGTCAGCTGTTCCAAATGCCATGGAATATGGCAGGTGCAGAAGCACTGTCAAAAGGCAAATGCAAATATTTAAACAAGCCCAAATGAATATTCACTGCATGCAAATTTTGAGATTCTTCATCAAGCGGTATTTGAAGATATGTGTCGAACAAATCAAGTTTTGAAAAGTAGTGACCTGCGCCTAATCTGTCCATGAAATCCTCTGGGCATGGCAATGGGCAAATATCAATCACAGTTTGAGGGTTGACCGCTGACTTAAAGTCAACACAGAGGTGAATGCAACTTGAAGGTTTGGGAGGCAAAACCAGTGGACTTGTCCACTGACTAGCTTGGATGGGTACAATAGCTCCACCATCTTGCAATTCTTTATGTTCAGCAGTGACTTTGTCCTGTAATGCAATGGGAACAGTTCTGGCCCAGCAACATTTTGGCTGGGTATTGTCTTTTAGAATAATATGTGCAACAAAATTGTTAGACTTGCCTAAACCTTCAGAAAAGAGTTCCAGGAATTCTTTCAGCAAGCTAGCTACACAGTCCTTTTTATTGAATGCAGTCACTGACAACACATTGTCAGTGTTAAAGGCAAACAAATCAAATGAATGAAGACCAAATATTTTCTCACAATCACGGGATTGTAGTACCGTAAAAGACACTGTTTGTATACGTGAGCAATACATGACAGGCAAAGTACATTTTCCGAGAACAGGAATGTTTTGTCCATTATAAGCCGTCAGATGCATGCTAATTTTAGACAGACATTGGGAGTGTAACATTTCATATATGAGATGATTCAGCAATGAACAGAGGCATCTGTGTCCAACTGAAATTTCTCACATTTCCCACAAAGAAGCACGTGAACAAAAAGTTTGTTGGACAGGCACAGCACTAAAGGAACTGCTCTCTTGCTAGTTTTGCTGATGCCTGTTGCAGACTTTGAATATATTGCATTGAGGACATGGGCCTTGTGACTAGATTTTTGTGAGTGAATCAAATTCCTATGTTTGTTTCATTGCAAACATACAGATCGTACATGTCCTTTCTTGCCATAAGCATAAAACTGTTCTTCTCAGAAGGGGCAGTCTTGGCATTTGTGCCATGATTAAGCATGACTTAATTCTGTTCACTTGTGTAGCCACCTGTTAACTGAGCTGCTTATGCTGTATGGAGAGTTGTTTACATGGCGTGGTGAGCGGTGAGCATAAGCTGCTGTTGCTGAATGGCCCGGTCACAAACAAGGGACTCAACCTGACAAATTGCTGGCTGCTCAAATTTATCAGCCGACAGGGCACCTGAATCATACTGATCTAGTATTTGTATTACTTGCTGAAATGATGGATTGGACTGTTTCAAAATCTGTTCTCTGAGCTTGACATCAGTTACCTTGTACATGATCATATCATGCAGCATAACATTTGACTATAAAGCACCACAAGCACATTTGAATTTGCATTTCTTCGTCATACCCTGAAAACCTGTTACCCACTAGCAATAAGTATGTTCTGACCATTTTTCGCAATTAAAGCAACAATATTATGAAAAGGAAAGTTGCTACTCACCACATAGCTGGATTGCAGGTAGGCACAACAAAAAGACTCTCACAATTAAAGCTTTTGCACATTAAGGCCTTCATCAACAATAGATGGCAGATGACAGACACACATACACACACACACACTCATGCAAATGCAACTTGCACACATGGTGCATATGTGAGTTGCATTCACATGAATGTGTGCGTGTGTGTGTGTGTGTGTGTGTGTGTGTGTGTGTGTGTGGTGTGTTTGTGTGTGTGTGTGTGTGTGTGTGTGTGTGTGTGTTACATTCCATCCTGGATTTTCCACTGTTTGATTTTTGCAATTGAAGAATTGATTCCTAGCTGTTGCCACATTCACTTGTTGGTCTTAAAATTAGTTATCAAATCTACAACCTTATCATACAGAAGTTCACTCAGAGTGGCATTAGGAAACAGTTTATGGGGGAGTCTAAACACTGCATTGCCTACTGTGGACAATAGATAAGGGAGTTTCACAGTACCTGATATGTTGTGAGCAATTAAATAGGCTTAAAACTGTTACAACCACTTGAAACATTCCTCCTCTTGTGTTGCTTGTGCTGCATTGGTAGTTTGGTTCACTAGGAGCTGCTGTACAGTGTTTAGCAGCAAGGATATTTGCTGGCTCTGAAACTGAAACGTCTGCATTAGCTGCCTTGCATCTAATGCTGGCATCTGTAGCACCTGAGCAGGGGGTGAGATAGGTGGGGTGGGCATGTTGAAAAAGACAAATGCAAGAAACAGACAGGGTAAACAAGAAAAATAAGTATAAAAGCAAAGCAAGTTTCTGCAGTGCCCGCCTGAAAACACTGATTAGCAAAAGCACAATAAGAGACTGTTAAAGCAAGCAAACATCCCCCCCCCCCCCCCCCAAAAAAAAAGACAAGAGAGAATTAGGGAGCCAGCAAATCACTAAAGAAAATTCCATGGCCATGAGGTGCGGGATTTTTTTCTTTGGAATCCTCATTGTCAATTTTTGTATCTGCCCACCCGTCTAATACAGGGTGTCTAGGAATCTGTTTTCTTGTATGACTAGACAACAATTCAAGCAAATCATATTAATAGAGTTGATTACAGTAAGTTAAATTAACAATGCTTAACTTTGGATATTCGCAAAGGTGTGTCGCAAGCAAATGGCAACATGGAAATAATCAATGTCCTTCAGTACATACAAATTCAATGCAGGCAAACCAATACAGTTCATAAGTCACTGCTATATCATTTGTATGATGGCCCATCTTCCACTCCAGCCATGGCTAGGTGGCATGGCACTTATATTCTCTTTCTGTAGAGACCACTCCTGTCTTAGTGTTGTCCTAGTCAGCACCTCACAGATGTTGTCTCACAGCCCTGTTCTATTCCATTCTTGATCATCATTATGCCAGAACAATCTGTGTGGTCGTTTAAACAGTTGAGCCTCATGTATCTGTTTGTACATGATTTAGTTTGTAAGCCTCATTTCCATTTAGATATGGTTATTACTATAAGAATCTGACAAATTCTACATCCTAGCAATACAAACGCATCAAAGATCTGTGGAACATGAAAATAAATAAATAACATAACATAAAATAAACCACGAAGGCACCAGAGCATCACATTCATATGAAATTAGGCCTTTTTATATAGCAGCTAGCTCCATCTTCCCCAACAGTGATCATGACAATCCGATGTAATCACTAAATAACAAACAACATTGTGAGACATTCTGCCTATGGTTTGTTAACATATAAAGCCACATTTGCTGTCAAAAGGGTGGCCTAGTGGTAAATATTGGTACCTGTAACTTTGACACACTGTGGCATTGTTGGATGACATTTTTGTACACATGTTCCTGTTCTAAACTTGTACCTTGAGACACTATATCCAACACCTCAAAGTTCGTCACAACATTTCGGGGACACCCAGTATAAAGCAGAGTGTATGGGTGTATGTGTACATGCCCAGGATCTCCTCCCAAACCCCTTGATCAATTCCAATCAAATCTGGCACAGAAACAGCAGGACTCATGGGTATCTAACCTCCTAGCTAAAATAATAACACAGATACGGGCAAAAATATGTTTATCCAGTCCCTGATGTATAGGCTGTCCTTCTTGACAGGCATGTGTAGGAACAGTATCAGCCTGCCAAATTAACCCACTTTGAAGGGCAGCCTGCACATCAGGGTTAAGAAATGGCTTTCTAGGCCCCAACGTGAAGACTGCCCAGTATGACAGGAATGTTGTGAGAGAAGTATTGGCCTGCTTTATTGAACTATGTTGTAGGGGGCTACATTCACCAATGAGCATGGCTGGGGACAAGTTGAGATGAATGGAGGACGAGACAGGCAGAGTGATGGGGAAGAGGAACTGGACGGAAAGGGGAAGATGGGGAGATGCATGAGGCAGGTGGAAGGTGTAGCAAGTAGTGGGCGGGTAAAAAAGGAAGTGAGAGGTGGAGATAGAAAGGAGGGTAGGTGGATATGGTCAGAGAGAAGAGGGAGGGATATATGATCAGAGAGCGGGGCTGGAGGAAATGGACAAATAGAGCATGAGGAGAAGATGAAGAGACAGAGAGAGTGGGGAGGAGAAGATTGACAGATAGATGGTGGGACCATGAGATGGACAAGCAGACAGAGGAAAAGGTGCGAAGAGGAATAGGGGAGGATGAGGTGGTTCAAAAAATGATTGGAATTTTTTTAATTTCGTATGCTTTATACACTTGATTTTCAATTTAAAAAAAAATAATTGGTACACACGTTCATGTTGCATTTTCAGCTGTTTTGAATATTTAGTTTATTCTTAACAGTCAAAAAGATTATCTGTGTATTAGATTGGTCAGTGCATTTTTATTTTTTATAAAGATGGATCAAATAATTTGCATTCATCATCATCATCTTGGACAGTTTCCAGCCACTGGCTGGGTCTGTCGGGAACACAAGCCTCTCCATCGTGTTCTGTCTTTCCACCATTCCCCCTCTTCCACCTTCGTCCAGTTCTCTCCTCTTCTCATCACACATTCCTTCACTTCCTTCACCCATCTATCTCTTGGTCTTCCTCTGGGCCTCTTCCCCTCCAGTTGCAGATCAAACATCCTCTTTGGAATTCTTCCCTCATCCATTCTCTTCATGTGTCCATGCCACTGCAGTCTTGATTTTTCTATCCTGTCCTGTACTGGTTCCTCCTTTAGTCTTTCCCTCACATACACATTTCGCAATCTGTCTCGTCTTGTTACACTCAACCTGCTCCTCTGGAACTTCATTTCACTAGCCTGTATTCTACTTTTGTCGCTTTTGTGCATTACCCATGTCTCACTTCCGTACGCCAATATGGGGACAAAGTAGGTTCGGTATATAATTCCCTTGCATTAATTTGCATTAAATTTTGAAAAATGGAATAAAGTGCAGCACCACATTCGAAATGTTGACTGTGGCTTTTAGAGAATCTACTACAAGTAAGACAAAAGTTTACAAGTGGTATAAATGTTTCAAAGAGGGTAGAGATGATGCTGAAGACGGTAACATACCTGGACACCCTAGCAAATCAGTAACTGAAAACAATGTGTAAAAAGTACATTGTTCTGGAAAACTGCTTGATCACCATTAGGGAGGTTGTTGGTGATGGCATGTCCTCTGCCTCACACTAAGCATTTTCTTTTTATGTTTTGAGCATGAAATGTGTAGCAGAAAAGTTTGTTCCGAAATTGTTGAATTTTGACCAAAAATGACATTGCACAGGCATCGCTCAGGAATTGCTGAATGAAGTCAACAATGATCTAGAATTTCTAAAGAAGGTTATAACAGGTGACAAAACATGGTGTTAGGCATAATGTCAAAACCAAGGCCCAGTAATCGCAATGCAAACTGCCTGAAGTGGCAAGACTGAAAAACTTTTAGTAAGTTAGACCACATGTGAAGATTGATTACAATGGGATAGAGCATCTTGAGTTCATGCCTTATGGTTGTACAGTCAATAATGAATACCACCTGGAAGTCAAGCACAGTTTGCATGAAGCAATCCAAAGCAAATGACTATAATTGTGGCAAAACTACTCATGGAAATTTCATCATGATAATGCTCCCACTTGCACCTCAATGCTTGCTTATGATTTTTTCACAAATAACAAAACTGTTATGTTGTCTCAGCCACCATATTCACCAAACGTGGCCCCCTGTGACTTTGTCCATAAGGCTAAGGAGAACCATGAAAGGATGTCATTTTATCCCACTGATGAGACAAAAACAGAATCACCAAAGGAGCTGAACATCACAACAAAAAGTGAGTTCCAGAAGTGCTTCCAAGATTGGAAAAAGGATTGGCTCAAGTGTATTATATCTGAGGGGGATTACACTGAAGGAGACAAAGTTGATGTTGACTATTAAATAAAGCTTCTTTATGAAAAACAAAAATCCCCATTACTTTTTTATCACACCTTGTATGTGTCAAATTCATTGCAAATGAATCTGCAGGGGAAGGGTTACTCCTACAATAAATTTTAATTTACCTATTTTTTCACTGCAGTCAGTTGTTGTTAAATTGTCATTGTCATAGCTGTTCATCACAGAGTAAGGTCAGGTTCATGCAGGTTCCTTAGGTTCACATACATGAATTTTGCTGAATTTTTGTAAAAAATTAGAAGATTCCATTACTTGGTTTTCTTTCTAGAAATGTGTTTTATTCACTTTCCTCACTCTGCAACTTACAGAACTAGATGAACTATCCCCACTATCCTACATTTTCAACCTTCTATTTAAAAGCCACTCCTTCTTTTCCTCCTCCTCCTCCTCCTCCTCCTCCTCCTCCTCCCCCCCCCCTTCTACCTAAAACATTCATATTACAACTTTTACAAAGAACTCTCTAAGAAAACAGCCAAGAAATTCATTGTATACACTCACACCTCAGCATCGTTGGTACCAAAAGCAAAAAAGTATACAATTCAATGTTTGGTAACAATGCTGCTTCATGACATTTACCAGATCTTAATATAAATAATTAAAACTATGTGGTTACAGGGACCTTTTCAAGTCTCAAACACATGTTACTTATATATGCAGACTGAAGCAAGGAGTGAAAATTTGCACAAAGGCCAGAATTGGAACATTGGTCTCTTGCTCACTAGGCAGATACGCAACCTCTACACCACCCTTTTGCACAGCTGCACAGGCTACCTTACCATGCCTGCCTTCTCAACCTAAATTGCCATTCACATCTCAGCCCACCTGGTATTCCTCCTAAGCTCATACAGCATTGCAGAGGCTCTCCAACTGTATTAATATAGCACATTAGTATTGAACGAGGATCCTTTCTTTTGCTTGATGCTGTGCTGACAAGAGAACTGGGTTTGGATCATTTCCCTATTACAAATTTTCATTTGTCGCTTCAGTTTGCATATATACATTGTAGATGTTTCTTGCTTGAAAAGGTCTCTGTAACCACATAGTTTCATTTGGTTGTTTATTTATTGTTTTATTGGGAGGTCATTGAGCTCAAAGATGGTTCTTCAGACCTCCAGATGGGTCTTCAGTCTTGGGTTATGGTAGTGGTAGCCCTGTGCCGTACTGCAGATAGTTCTGTTTCCCCCCACTCCCCACCTGTGCCTGGGTTTCATGAAGGATCCACCATTTCCTTCAATGCTGAGGCACTACTCCAATACAGTTGGAGAGCCTCTGCAATGCTGCACAAGTTTAAGAGGAATACCGAATAGGCTGAGATGTGAATGGGAATTTGGATTGAGCAGCGAGATACGCTAGGGTAGTCCAAGCAGCTGTACAAAGCTACTGTGCCAGGGATGTGTAGTGGCTGCACATCTGCCTAGCGAGCAAGAGACACAGGTTTGAATCCCAGCCAAGGTACAAATTTTCATCCATCTCCTCAGTCTATAAGTAATTCATACTTATTTGTCAGCATCATTCTTTACAAATTTGTACTTTTACAAACTTCTTTTGATCAACCACATACTTATGGTGACTTCTTTCATTATGTTATGCGAACGTCAGTACAATAATTATAAAATATTAAATGTGCTACACTGGTGCTACAAAATAGACTAAAACATATCCTTCAGTCGATACATAACAAAAATAAATATATTTCTGTCCAATTTCAGAATAGACCTACAGACTCATATCCACTTTATGTAAGAAGTATCTGTTTATTTTACAATTAGAATGGAACAGTTCCAATTGAAAAAAGCTGAATCATACTACAGTGGAACCTCGCATAGTAAGCATAAAGCATTCCAGAATCTTACTCATAGTGTGAAATACTCGTTAGATGAAACAATTTATTCCTTATATATTAATGTAAAATATAATAATGCATTCCATGTAGAAAAAAGTACTAATAGCTTTACGTTAATCATGCCATTTATTCAAAGAAAATTACACATACAGTATTATGTACTTTATCACATAACTAATTCTCTTTTACTATGAAGCTATCAATAGTCATTTGCTTCTGCCAATGCTTCAACACATGGTGAAAATGTGCCATAGCATTATTGTAAAATAAATTTGTAGCATGCACAGCCATTGCTTTATTGAGGTGATGATTTTCAATGTACAGTGCAACTGATTCCCATGCCTTCAGCATTTCTCTTATTGCACCAGAAGATTGTTGCTTTGCTGTTACCACCACTTCCTCCTCCTCCTCCTCCTCCCCTGAAGAAGATCTCCTCTCCACAGCTAACACACTACAACTCTACAAGCTCTTTGGTGGTCATTTTTTGGCTGTGATCTTCCACAAGCCATCAACATTATTGTTATCCACTTGTAGTCCCATGATCGTGGCCAAAGACACTATATAGTTGATCACAGGCTCTACAGGTAACTGACTCAAATGCCTCAGAGTCACGTTTGACAATGCACTTTGGCCAAAGCTTCTTCCAAGCAGATGTGAGAGTTCTTTGTTCGATAACCCCTTCCCACACCTTTTTAATCATCTTGACACAGGCAACAATGGTGAAACGATAATTCCAAAACTCTCTGAGAGTGAGATTAGCAGCTTCAATCAACTCAACAAATGCTCAAAGACTGCTCTAGTGCAGAGCTTCTTAAAGTTAGGAATAATCTGCTGGTCCATAGGCTGGAGTAATGGAGTAATGGAGGCAGAAATTGGAACTCAATGAATTTAAATTCTACAAGGAGGTGATCTTGTAGGCCTGGAGAATGGGCAGGAGCATTGTCCATAACATGCAAGACATGGAGTGGCAGATTCATCTCAAGCAAATACTTTTTTACCAAAGGACCAAACACTTCATTGATCCACTCACATAAAAGATCACGTTTTAACCAAGCCTTGTTGTTGGACCTCCACATCACATTTAATCTGCTTTTCTGGACTTCGCACTTCTTGAGGGCTTGTGGAGTTCCTGAATGGTGAAAAACAACAGTTTCATTTTCAAATCACTGCTTGCATTTACACATAATAGCAGTGTGATATGGTCTTTATTGGCTTTTGAGTGGACAATGCATTCTTTGCTGCTGTTATAAAGGTATGCTTTGGCATCTTTTTCCAGAATAGACCCATCTCATCACAATTAATAACATGTGGCACATAACCCTCAGAATCTGGAAGTTGCTGATGAAGCTCTCTGCTGTCTTTGTGTCACAACTAGCTGCTTTGCTGTGCCTCACAATGCTGTGGATGCCAGTTCTTCTCTTAAACTTCTCAAACCACCCATGACTTCCCTAAACACTTCTTCTGCTGCTAATGATCCTGGAATCTTCTTAATGAAGTTGGCAGAACTCTCTTGTCTTCTTAAAAATGCATTCTCATTAATAGTGGCACCTTGCAACTGCTTTTCATTTATCCATATAAGAAGCAACTTTTTGACATCATCCAGAATACAAAACCATTATTTTGATATTCTTGTCACTCCATTGATAAGCATCCATCTCCTTAATCTTGTCCTTGTTCTTGAGGATAGTGCCAATTGTTAATGTGGACCTATTGTATGTGTGTGTTAAATCACCAATGCTCACACCCTGCTTGTGTTTTCAGTGATTTTACATTTAATTTCTAAGGTCATTTTCTTTCTCTTGTGGTTGTCTTCTTATGGCCCTATCTTTAGGGAGATTTCTATGAAGGTTATTAAAATTTGCACATTAAAAAATGTTATGTGTTCACAAGTTTAGAAAATTGTGTGATCACAACCTGCACTAAGATGGTAGCAGAAAGAGTGCTAAACCCAAAATGTGGTATGTGTTAAAGACATTGTTCATATGTCTCTGCCTACAATGAAAGTTGTTTATACTGTTGATGTTTCCCCCATGGTGCATGAACAGCTGGTGATGTCACATTAAACCATCATCACTCATTATGCGAAACATCGCTCATTAAGCAAGTCATTTTTTTACAGTTTGTTTTGCTCATCATGCAAATTGCACATTATGAGAGGTGCTCATTAAGTGATGTTCCACTGTATAGGTCTCAATTATTGCATACAGGTCTGCATTTTCACCACATATGAGTTCCCTATTAGATTCATCAGAAAATCATTTCTTTCCAGTAGCCAGTCTGGTCCAGACTGCCACAATACAATGTCTCATCTTTGTGTTCAACTTGCAATTGGGGAAAACCATCAGAAAAGCCCAAGCAGGAAGGCCTATTCTTCATTAAATATTTCTCTGCTTGTTTGAGTTTTATGTTTAACTTGTTTACTCACCTATCATTCTGTTACAGCCAGTGAAGTCTCCTGTCACTGCTAACTATTTCGTTGCTATTTCTTTCTCTTCCAGTTTTTACCATGAATTAAGTGTGGAGGTGGAATCTAAAGTGAGACAAGTAGCTTTTGAATGAGACCACTCATTTTCCTGTGATATAATCCATAACTGCCTACTCTTTTAGATGATGATGATGATTTAGGGTGGAGGACACTTAACAGCAAGGTCATCAGCACCCTTGCATTATTGTTATGCTGAAGAAGATATTCACAATCTATGGAGGAATATAAATAAACTGGAAAACTATGTGTGACTCACCACAGGAAATGTAAAGCAAACCCAAGAAGGTGAGGCTCAGTAAAGCCTGTAATAGAACTCCAGCAAGACACAGTAGGATAACTGAATAAAATACCTGTAAAGATATTGGTAAAAAAGGGACAAATAACCATAGCTGGATGACAACTTAGAAATAATATGTGACCCAGCCACTCCATTACACATTAAGATCTCAAACCCAGGATTTTGGGAAGAATTCCGGACACCACACAAAACCTTAAGACATGAACAATACTCGCCTCGTTATCTGTTAAAATAGAGGGAAAATCCTGTGGGAGACTCAGTCCAACCTTAAGGTCATTATATAAAACACATTCAGTTAAAATATGTCATACTGACAGCTTTGTCCCACATCTCTGATATATTGAGGGCTCCTCCCAACGTAAGAGGAAGCCATGCATCAATGGACAATGTCCCATTCTGAGCCGAGTAAGGGCTTCACACCATTGTGAGTGGAAGGAGGTAATCTATGGTCACACTGAAATCTTAACCTTTTAAGTGGGCATGACAGATATATCCGTCCATGCTCTGCTATTGCACAGTGGGTTCGACAGATATATCCGTACACTGCGTTCTGTGGCTAGTAGCTAGTGGGAATGACGAGTTATCGGCCTGCCGTTGACACTTTGGTATTAGTTGAGCTTTGTCCACTAGATGGCAGCTCTTGTCACAAAACACAGCATGTTCTAGGCTAGTTATAACATTGTCCACCCAAGCGCGCATCGAGACAATGCGTCCTGTGAAGCAGCCACAAAAGCACACCTTTTTCATCTGTGTTTATCACAGCGTTAGTGAACGATCTTTTGCAATGGCGAAAAGAAGTCATTTATCAGATTCAGAGATTGAGAAGCTGCTTTTAGAAAGTGATGATAATTTCAGTGACAGTTCTGAAAGTTTTCAAGATATAGATGTTGAGGCTAGTGAAAGTGACTTTGATTCAGAAACATCTGACGCCAAGACACTACTGCAGCATATGGTACCTAGTGAATTTCTGTGTGCTAGTTCAGTTTGTATTCAATATTTGTTCAGTGGTAATGGTGGTACAGTTTTGCCTCTAAAACAAAATGATGTGATGAGTTGTTTTATGTGTTTTGTGGATGATGCTTTGTGCACAATGATAGCTGAACAAATGAACTTATATGCAGAACAGTTCATAGCTTCTCATCCCAATTTAGCAGCATGCTCCAAGGTTCACAGTTGGCAGAATACTACACGCGACAAGGTAAAAACACTTATTGGAATGCTTGTACTTCAAGGAATTCTTCACAAATCAGACCACAAAATGTACTTTTCAAAGAGGGAATCAGCTGACACACCTTTCTTCAGGAAAGCGATGACTGAAAAGTGGTTTCATCTTCTCTGGAAAGGATGGCTTGGATGGAAGCAGTATATTCCATCAAAGCATAGCAGATTTGGCATCAAATTGTATGAACTCTGTGAAAGTAGTTCTGGGTATGTACGGGACTTTATTGTTTACACTGTAAAGGACGCTAATTATGGTAGCCACTATCCAGATGAAAAAATAACCTCTCTAATTCTTTCGGAGTGCGGGCCGCAGTGGCCATGCGGTTTAGGAGCTACAGTCTGGAACCGAGCGACCGTTATGGTTGCAGGTTCAAATCCTGCCTTGGGCATGGATGTGTGTGATGTCCTTAGGTTAGTTAGGTTTAATTATTTCTATGTTCTAGGTGACTGATGACCTCAGAAGTTAAGTCGCATAGTGCCACAGCCATTTTTTTGTTTCGGAGCTTGCACATGATCTACTTGAGAAAGGGCACTGTATTTATCTTGACAACCGGTACACCAGTACAGATTTGGTGGACAAACTAACCAGCAATAACACCGATGTCGGCACAATGTGGAAAGACAGGAAGGGTTTCCCTGACTTCGTAAAAAAGGAAAGCTGAAGAAAGGGGAGTACATAACAGGGTACAAAGGCAAGCAGATGGTAATGAAATGGAAAGACAAAAGAGACGTTGTTATGGTCATCACCTTCCATGATAATGAATTTGTAACTGTAAACTCGAAGAAGGGAATTCTTCAAAAGCCACAAGTTGTCGTAGACTACAACAAGAATATAGGGGGCATGGATAGGTGCAATTCTCAGTTACAAAGCTACCAGATGGCCAGAAGCAGGCTGAAAAAATACTATCAGAAGCTTTTCCGCCACTTGTTGGACATTGCATGCTACAATGCATACATTCTGTACAAGAAGCATGGTGGCAAACAAAGTAGAATGAGCTTCCTGATTAGTCTTGGTGAACAGTTGACCATATCTTCACCACATCAAGGGACATCAGCAGGACACCCACCTCGAACACCAAAAGCAACACGCCTTACAGCCAGGCATTTTCCAGACCTTCTGCCACCCACAACAAAGAAAATACCAACAAGAATGTGTGTGGTGTGTACAAGAAAAGGCCTTTGCAAAAAGACTTCATACTGGTGTGCAGAATGCGAAGCTTCCTTGTGTGGAGCACCTTGTTTTAAAATGTTTCACACTGAAAATGATATGTAATATTGTGAAAATACAGTTTTTTTTTCAACTTCTGCAATATATTTTATTCATTTACACCCAATATCAGTTTAAATTCAACAATTAAAACGCGAAGGAAAATGTGAGAACAATGCGCAGCACCTCCGCGAATGGGCGCGCTGGCATATATTACCCACTGTGGAAGAGGCGCGCACGCGCAAACTACCCACTTAACAGGTTAATGGAACTTGGTTTATTATTCCTCACTTCCAGCCACTGAGACTCCCACAAAAATATGGGCTGCCTGGGCACAAACGAAGTGACAGCTCACAGGGGGACTGAACAGCGAGCAGGAGGAGGAAGGAAGCAAGCCTCCTTGGCGGCAGCATCAGCTAGTTCGTTTCCCTGGATGTCTACGTGTCCTGAAACCCAGCAGAAAATGATTTCCTTGTTTTGCCTGTGCAAGAGAATGTGAGTGTCCTGTACCTGTTGTGCCATCCAATCTGCTGGGTACATCTGTCCAACAGTGAGAAGGGCACTTTTGAGAATCAGAGCAGATGATAAATTTTCTGTCACAACACCGTCTCATCTTCTCCACTGCACTCAGGATAGCAAACAGTTCTGTGTAACAAAATGAAAACTGTTCTGGGAGCCCTATCCTGAGGACAATGTCAGGGAACATGACAGAACAGCTGAATAAATCTCCCTGCTCAGACTATCCTGGTAGACAGTAATAAAATCTGGATGCCTATGTAAAATCTCCTTAAATTTAAGTTTAAAGACATAGTCTGGGGTAAAATGCTTCTTGTAAGCAATCAGTTCTAAAAGCAATCTGGGCCTTCGTAGTGGTCCTGGGGATGCCCTACTCCAACCCTGGCTTTGGACCTTAATGTCCCCCCTCCCCCCACCTGTAATAATTCAAGGCTCTCCCTTGCACAGATCCCAAATGGCCATGTTGCTTGTGGTGGATGATTGAACAGCCATTCCAGTGGTGGCTGAACAATGTAACTGGATGCTGGCATTGTTGGAATGGATTGCCTTATAAGTTGGAGCAGATGTGCCCTGTCAGCTCCCCAAGACCTATGACTGACACATTTCAGGATGTTTAAGGCTTTGAGACATCTGAGTTTCAATTCTTTAAGGTGTGGCAACCATGCTAACTTCTCATCAAAGATAAGAGCCAGATACTTCACCTTTTCCTTAAAAGTGAGAATGGTGTCTGTCCTCCAGTTTTAAAATAGGCAAATTAAACAGACAGCGTGAATGATTAAAATCAACACAAACTGTTATCTCTAATGAGAATTTATAACCCGTGGTGCAAGACCATTCCTCCAACTGCCTGTTCATCAGCTGCAATGGCCGAATGACCTTGGCGAGGCTGGAGGATGCACAGAAGATGGAGAAGTTGTCCACAAACAAGGAACATAGTACTGGACATCGCACTGTGGTTGTAATACTATTGACTGCAATGGCAAAAGCTGTTACACTTAAAACACTCCTTTGAGGAACACTATTCTCATGCTTAAAATTGTCAGACAGGGCATTGCCAACCCTGTATCTAAAATATCTGTCCAAGAGAAAGGATCATATGAAGATCAGTAGACGTCCACAGAATCCCCACTGATGGATCTGCAACAAAATATTATGCCTCCAGGTAGTGTTGTAGGTCTTTTCCAAATCGAAGAAAACACTGATAAGGTGTTGCTTATGAAGGAAATCTTGTTGAATTGCAGCTTCAAGAAGGGTCATGTTATCAAGAGTGGAGCGATACCTCCTGAGCTTGGGAGCGACTGAGTAGGTACCTGGTTTCAAGAACCCACACTAGGTGCTGATTGACAATACACTCCAGTGTCTTTCCAATGCAACTTGTCAGGCTAATACTACAATAACTACCAAGGTCTGTCCGATACTTTGGTGGTTTTAAAATTGGGATTAAAATAGATTCTTTCCACGAGTTGGGAAAGTCGCCAGGTATCCAAATTTTATTGAAGAGCTGAAGGAGGTCCAACTGTTGCAACATGCTGTAGGTTATCAGGTCACTTCCAGGAGTCATATCACAAGCAACTGACAATGCAGAATCCAGCTCCGACAGAGAGAAAGGCTGGTTGTATTCTTCCATGTTGATGGAATGAAAATCAGGATCAACCTTCTCCCGACAGAAGGTGGGATCCTGGCTGGAAGCAGCTGTAATGAATTTATATGATTCAGCCATTGTCTGAGCTGGGTCCCTCATCAATCCATACAGCTGCTGTTGGCAGTCGAGAGATGTGCCTTGAGATCCTCCTGATGGCTTACCATACTTTACTTGCAGATGTGGACTAATTGATGGAGTTCAGGAACTCTTACCAAGACCTCTGCTTACTCTCCTGAATTATTCTCCTTGCCTTTGCACGTGTCATTCAAAAGTTTGCAAGATTTGCATCTGTAGGGCATCGATTGAATCCGTGCATAGTTGTCCTCCTGTGTCTGATTGCAAAATGACACAGACTTTGGGATGGATGATCAGTGGCATGGTGAATCACAGCTGTAATGTGATCCAGCCAGTCTAGATGCCATCACATTGCTCGAAAACAGCTAAAAACCTTCCTGAATAAACATCTCGGTGACTTTCTTCCAGGATCTGCACCATCAAGCAGACGGATCCAGATAGGGAAATGGTCACTACCATGAAGGTCATTGTCCACTCTGAGCAGCGCCCCCAAGAGCAGGCAAGCAGAAAGAGAGGTCTATGGCTGTAGATAAACCTGTAGCGGTGCTAAAATGTGTGGCTTGACCCATGTTCAGCGGTATAAGATCTGTTGTGTGTAGCATATCCTCAAGTACCCGACCCTTGAGGCTTGTGGTGTTAGAACCCCATAGTGCACTGTGTGCATTGAAGTCCCCCAAAAGGAGAAAGGGTTGGGGTAGTTCATCAAGAAGATGACTGGGACCCAACTATCAAGAGGCTCATGCGGTGGTAAGTACACAGAGCAAACTGTAATGTCAACATCAGCCACTATCCAAACCGCAACCGCTTGCAGTGTTGTTGTTAAGGGAATAGGTGAGGAGTGAAAACTGTCCTCTACGAACATTACAACCCCACCTTTTGCCCAGTAAGGTCATCTTTTCTAAAAAGATGGTAGTCTCCAAGTACAGGAGTGTCAGTCTCTTTAAAATGAGTCTCTTGAAGGCAGAGGCAAAAGGGTCTGTCTTGTACAAGGAATCTCAGTTCCTCCCAATGAGCCCTGTAGCCATTTATATTTCATTGGAGTATGGGAGCCATTTCATCAGTGTGGGCTTGATTTACCCCTGTCTTTGCGCCAGGGTGGTAATGTGTTTGTAGAGTGAGCCAGGGTTTTAGGACTGACTGGGTCTGGTGATGAGGCATCAAAATCCATGATGACCTCATCATCAGTCAGACATGCCAGAATGACATCTGATGGCACCTGGGTCAGCTTTTGACCTGAATGTTGGGATCCTTTCCCTGCTCCCTTTCCCAGCAAGGATGAGGGGAAATGGGGCAGTGAGAGCCACTTTTCTTTGAAGAAACTTGGCATTGAGGGGCACTCTGCTTTTGGGGTGCCTTCGGGCTGTGCACTGTGGGAGCATTACTTGTCTCTTCCAACATAACTGTATGGATCACTATGTCTTTCACTTTACTTTGGCACATACAGCTGCAAGTACAGGTGCTAGAGGTGGATAAAGGAACACTACACATTGTCTGAGTTGAAGCATCGACCTTAGTTACAGGTTTCTGCACCAATGAAGCATAAGAAGTGGCAAAGATGAGGTTTCATCACCTGATAATCCTTTTTGGCTTCTGCATAGGGGATCTGCTTGGTCACTTTGATTTCCTGAATTTTGCATTCCTCTGCAAAAACAGGGCGGGCTCAGCTCCAGACTGGGTGGCTCCCAGAGCAGTTAATGCAGACTGCTGGAGATGGAAAGTCAGTCGCAGCTTCATGGGCTGCTTTCCACACTTCCCACAATTTGCTTCACCTCTGCAACTCAGCGTTGTATGGCCAAAACTCTGGTATTTGAAGCATCACATAGGGTTAGGTACATAGGGCCGAACCCAAAGTCGGAGGAAACTGGCCATGAAGTGTTCAAGTAGTGTTGGAGGATTGAAGGTCATGATAAAAGTGGCAGTCTTCTCAATCTCTCCTTTGTTACACATCTATGATCCCCTGTGGTGCCCATTCTTGTTTGAGTTCAGCAATATCTATATCCATAATATCCTGGCAGGTTACTACACCTTTGCTGGAGTTAAGGGATTTATGCTACTCAACAATGATGTCATACTCAGCCAATTTCTGTGACTTTAAGGAGTTCCACCTGCTTAGTCCAGTTAGTCTCAACAAGTAAGGAACCAATTCTCAACTGCTTAATAGACTTTAGGGTACCAGTCAGTCCTTCTAAGCCTTTATAGATATAGAAGGGGGCCACTTTTTCAAACGTCCCCTCCTTTCTCTTGATCACTTTGAAGACATTGTGATTCATGACTCCTTGAGCCCCATTACTGACAAGAAGTTGATTATCACGAGGACTAGCCTCCCTCGTTCTTTTTGATGAATGGGCGTGAGAACTACCAGGTGGTACACCCTCCCTGCCAGGAGGAGAAGAAGAAGATTTCGAGGGGGCAGCTAGGGAAATAACCATTAAACATAGATGACCCATAGGTGGATTGCAAATAAGAAGGCTACATGTTGCAGGAGGGAGTGGGGAAGGAAGGTTCTATTTTTTGCAGTCCAGTGGAAATTTATTAATAACTTTAGCACTAAAACTTGTTTTGTAACTGCACTTATTTCCTTAGAGAGGAGTTTTCTCCTGCAAGGAGGAAAATTGCGGACAGCTGTCATGAAAGTATGTACACTCACTGTACCCTAACTTTGGTGCTGAGAGTGGATTATTTGGCTGGCAGTCTTTACACCAACCTACGGAGGCACAGCAATGTTTACTTTTGTTGTCGCAACATAGTACTTGGCTAATTATGCAGTTGGAAATGGTGTACTGACCAGTGCATCTGCTGTAATTAACGATGCCCATACACTGCTCAGCATCGGTCTGGAGCCTGCAAAAGTAGAATTACAGGCAGGACTGCTTGAGTTAGGAGTGCAATATTTCTACTGGGGGGTGACACAGGTTGGGACAGAACACATTTTTAAGCAAGTAGCCCCACATTCCTCAATGGGATGTTATTGGACATATTTTGTGTGAGGTAATGGCCACATCCTGCCACACTTTGTACTATTATGACTTAATATGGGGGCTTGAGGCATCAAGGGATCACAAATTTAGCATTGGAGGGCACCATGGAGGGTAAAAATCGTAGAGGGAGACCAAGAGATGAATACACTACGCAGATTCAGAAGGATGTAGGTTGTATTAGGTACTGGGAGATGAAGAAGCTTGCACAGGATATAGTAGCATGGAGAGCTGCATCAAACCAGTCTCAGGACTGAAGACCACAACAACAACAATGGGGGAAAAGAGAAATACGGTTGGATTTGAAATAAGCCTAGAAGCCCTAGGATTTGAGGTGGGGTGAAGGAGATCATGTGTAGAAACAACTGAAAATGGCAAATATTATTCTCGAATCCATATTTTCTGGGTTTTTCTAATTTCATCAACAATAATTGAGAGTGAAAGTGAGAAAGGAGTGGTGATGTAAAAATAATTACAATGACCTACATAACTGTCACTTTATTGAAGCTGACAGTTGACCACCACAGCATTTAAGTCCAAGTCCATGAATATTCTATGGGTGTGACCAGTCACCTGCAAAAACAATGGACTTGACACTAATGTAGCTCACTGTAAATTATTTTTACATTGCCTCTCCTTACCCAACTTATATCCCAATTATTGTTAATGAAACTACACAAACTAAAAAATATGGATTTGACAATAATATATATCATTTTCAGTTAGTTTTACATGTAAGCTCTTCCACCTCACCACCAGTCCTAGGGGCGGCACAAGGCTTATTTCAAATTCCACAATATTGCAAAAATGTCCACCCAACTGATAATGCGAGGACTTTAGAGTGACTTTAGAGTGATGGATGAGATTTCTTTGGCACTGAATGGCAGACTGAGGCCATAATAATGAGGCCACCAAGAGTGAATGATAACTCTTTACTAATGAATTAGGGTGAATCTCTAAAAGCATTCGAAATCAAAATCACTAGGAAAATAAAACTGAACAGAATGTAGTTGTCATGTACATGAAATTTTTGCATTTGATTGTTTGATTACAAATCTGGAATCAGACTGTGCCAGGTAAGGCATTTAATAACTTATCATAGGATTTTTATTGGTGTTTTAATTAACTATTACTGATTAAAACACAGTCTTTTAGATGAAACATGTTGCCTGTATTGAGATATTTTGATCTTGTACTTTGACTGCAGTACTTCAGTTGCTTCAAAATGCTTTATAGAGGAAGTGTCAAAAAGTAATTTCATCAATTGTCATGTATCGTGTGTGTTGAGATTAGTTCATGGGAGCTATCCTCCATAAAACCTATTATGTGACCACGAATAAGAGAGATTGTGATTTTCAAGAAATATTAGCAGTTTTGGGGATAATTTCTATATGGGAAACCAAACTCAAAAACTTGAATCACTTTATGAAAACTGATAAAGTGAATATGAAAAGAGAGAATAATTTCAAGTACACTACTGGCCATTAAAATTGCTACACCAAGAAGATATGCAGATGATAAACGGGTATTCATTGGACAAATATATTGTACTAGAACTGACATGTAATTACATTTTCACACAATTTGGGTCCATAGATCCTGAGAAATCAGTACCCAGAACAACCACCTCTGGCCATAATAATGTCCTTGATACGCCTGGGCATTGAGTCAAACAGAGCTTGGATGGTGTGTACAGGTACAGCTGCCCATGCAGCTTCAACACGATATCACAGTTCATCAAGAGTAGTGACTGGCATATTGTGACAAGCCAGTTGCTCCGCCACCATTAACCAGACGTTTTCAATTGATGAGAGATCTGGAGAAAGTGTTGGCCAGGGCAGCAGTCGAACATTTTCTGTATCCAGAAATGCCCATACAGGAACCTGCAACATGCAGTAGTGCATTATCCTGCTGAATGTAGGGTTTCGCAGGGATCGAATGAAGGGTAGAGCCACGGGTTGTAACACATCTCAAACGTAACATCCACTGTTCAAAGTACTGTCAATGCGAACAAGAGGTGACCAAGACATGTAACCAATGGCACCCCATACCATCACGCCGGGTGATACACCAGTATGACGATAACGAATACATGCTTCCAATGTGCGTTCACCATGATGTCACCAAACATGGATGCGACCATCATGACGCTGTAAACAGAACCTGGATTCATCCAAAAAAATGACGTTTTGCCATTCGTGCACCCAGTTTCATCGTTGAGTACACCATCGCAGGTGCTCCTGTCTGTGATGCAACATCAAGGGTAACCACAGCCATGGTCCCCGAGCTGATAGTCCATGCTGCTCAAACGTCATCGAACTGTTTGAGCAGATGGTTGTTGTCTTGCAAACGTCCCTATCTGTTGACTTAGGGATCAAGATGTGGCTGCACGATCTGTTACAGCCATGCAGATAAAATGCCTGTCATCTCGACCACTAGTGATGCAAGGCCATTGGGATCCAGGATGGCTTTTCGTATTACCCTCCTGAACCCATGGATTCCATATTCTGCTAACAGTCATTGGATCTCGACCAACGCGAGCAGCAATGTCATGATACAATAAACTGTAATCTCGATAAGCTACAATCCATCCCTTATCAAAGCTGGAAACATGATGGTACGCATTTCTCCTCCTTACACTAGGCATCACAACAATGTTTCACCAGGCAACGCCAGTCAACTGCTGTTTGTGTATGAGAAATCAGTTGGAAACTTTCCTCATGTCAGCACGCTGTAGGTGTCGTCACCGGCGCCAACCTTATGTGAATGCTCTGAAAAGCTAATCATTTGCATATCACAGCATCTTCTTCCTGTCGGTTAAATTTCATGTCTGTAGCACGTTATCTTTGTGCTGTAGCAATTTTAATGGCCAGTAGTGTAGTTTTGTGCTATAGCTGAAAGTGTCTGTTACGCTACAAATTTAATTCAGATTATGATGAACAAAGGGCATTCTGTCTGAAGCATTCAAGCAGAAATAGATGAACCACTTGCAGTCAGTGTTAAACTAATAAAAATATCAGAGAACTCAATAGAATTATAGCACAATATCTATTCAGAGTCATGCTTAGATTTCTGGAAAATGTTTCAGCAGCCACACTTTCCAAATCAGAAAGACTAAAGAAGCCCCTTTCAGCTTCTTTCTGCTCCTAACAGCAGTGTCTCACAGGTGTAAGTTATGCCAAATTTGCTGTAACCATATATTGTTAGTAATGACAGTATATACTCCTCTCCAGCATAAATTTCTTCAGTCACTGACTTGAACAGGGTAGGGGAAATACACTCATGACCTCAATGACATTACATTCACTAAGTGGGAAAGAGTAGTTCTAAATGTAATAGTAATAACAGGATTGCTGCAGTTTTGACATTACTCAGAAGATATGCAGCTCAATATGTTATCGTTTTTGATAAGTGATGAGGTCAGCAGAAGCAACATAATAACTCTGCACACAGAAAGAGCTAGTAACTCCTCCTTCATTCAGAAATAAGAACAGTGTTGACAGTTTACAAGTATATTGAAAGTTATTAACATCATTCAAACTGTGAAGATCTTCACAGCAACTGACGTGTGTGATATGTGTCAATCATCTACATTTTTGATATTTCCTCTTTGACAATCATTTACTCTTAACCTTTTCACTAGCATAGTGATATATATGTCCCACGATAGGTTATCAGAGGACCAGTGGGAATTTGCTGCATATTATTGCTATGTATCAATGTCCCATTGGTGAAGGGAAACCTGCTAATGGTTTGCAGAATTCTTATGATATTTAAAGCTTACACCTGTAGGGTGTGCTGTCTTCAGTTCATTGTTAACACTCTGCTCCACTTCATTCCATATTGTCACACAGTTAGTCTGTGCCTGCAGATAGGTAACCAAATGAACAGATTTCCGAAATGCATTGCAATTTTTGTGCAGTTGTTTTCTGAAATCTCGGAGGTACTTATGAATAACCCCATAAGTCCAACCTTTCACCTGTTGGAAAACAAACAGCAGGAAATATTTTTGTCATATTGATCCTTCTTATTATGGCATTAAATAAAATAATTTAACATTAATGTCTTTCATGCTGTAAAAAAAAAGAAAAAAAATATATAGAAAAGAAAAGAAAAGAAAAGAAAAGAGAAAGAAAAAAGACTGGTCACACAGGTGACTACAGTACATATTAAGAGACACCGGTAGCCGCTTGACTTACCAAAATTGTCTTGTATTGCATGGATTTACTTCATAATGTGTCATTTCCCTGGAGACATTTGACATGTTATGCAATAAACAATAAATAATGATGATGATGATGATGATGATAGTAAAAATAATAATACTTTATTCAACAGCAAATGATGTACTGCACACATACAAAAACAGCATAGATTACAGTTCTTGTTACATAACTGGTTTGCTGCTACTGTATTTACATACTCTTTTTTTTTAAAAAAGAACTTATTATTTGGCATGTAACAATGATCCTCTTCTATTATGTAGAAGAGGTTTTGTAGTTCGAATTTCTTAGACTGAAACTTTATCTTCACTGTTTGAAGAGTCATGAGTACATTGGGCAATGGATTGTGCAGTGGGTTTGGTAGTGACCCCTGTGGTGACAGTGAATAGGCTGATGGCAACACACTATGGAACAAGTGGTTCCCATCTCATACTCATCAGCTGGCATAGGCTTCATTGTACAGCATATCGTACACACCAGGATACTGCTGAATACAGTAAAACCCACTTTTTACATTTTCCAGCTGACTGATCCAAAAAAGTGTAAAATGCAGGAAAGGTAAAAATACAGGAAAGTATAGGAAATAGCTTTGTGCTCATTGCTGAGTGTTGCGACCCCATGAACCAAGCATCTAGATCCTGGATGGTTATCAGCTTCTCTCAGAACCTCTTGAAAAGGTAGATCCAATATCTTCTTAATCTAATCAATCCACCTGTTCACTGCTCTTCCTCTCAGTCTCTTTCCCTCAGTGTTCTTCTCCATGATTATTTTCTCTAAGTTTTCTCCATCTCTTTCCACTATATGCCAAAGAACTGGAGAACTTTTTGGTTGACACGAGGAGAAAGGTATGTGAAGATACTGAGTTGCTCACTAATGGACACATTTGTTCTTCCTTCCATCCATTTTATGCATAGGATCCTTCACCAGCATCAGAGCTCAAATTCATTGAAGCCCTGTTTGTTTCTGGCTTTAAGGGTCCATGTCTCGCAACCATAAGAAAAGACAGAAAACATGAGTGTTTCAATAAGCCAGGCCTTTGTAATGTTTGTTATTGCTCTGTTCTGCCAGATCTTGGTGAGATTCTTCAGAGCCACTCACCCTAGTGTGATCTGTGTTCTCATCTTCACAGCTTCCTGTGTCACAGATGATTGACCTAATATAGATGAAAGTTTGGATGACCTCTTGTTCCTATAATCGAACTGTGAGTTGGATCTGTAGTCCTCAGCCAATTATCATGAGTTTGGACTTGCTGAGATTGATGTCCAATCTGTATGGTAGACTTATGTTCTTTGCTTTTGTTAAGAGCTCAGCAAGTTCATCGTCAGCAAATCAGAGGCTGTTAATAGTTCTACCACCAATTGAGATACCTTTAGTCCACCCATCAAGAGCATTTCTAACGGCATGTTCTGCATAGATGTTGTACAGCTCGAGGCTAGAATACAACTCTGTCTGACACCTTTTGATACATTGAAGAAATCAGATGTGCCAGCACTTGTCTTCAGAGCTGCAGGGTTGTTATTGTATAGACTTCTGATCAGTGCTGTCAAATGTTATGAGACACCAAAGTCTGCAAGCACCTGCCACAAATTTTACCACACAACACAGTCAAAGGCTTTCTTACAGTCAAGGAAGCAGATGAAGACAGGAACACAAAAAGTGAAAATGAACAAATTACTCTTACTGTCATTCTCTTTATAATGTTCAAAATATGAAATTAAAACCATTGAAATTTTGCCTATTTAAAAAATCTGAAATAATTAATTGCTTTTGTTTCATTCTAACAGCAGTTAGCTCTACTTGTTGCTCCACAGTATACAACCATCAGTTACATATGCAGTGGCCGAGTGTTGAAAAACACGTTCTGATCATGTCTCATGGTGTGAATAAAACACAGAAGCAAAAGTATTTCATGAAACCAGATTACAAAGATATTTATGTTTCAATGTGAGACATATTATTGATAATCATTATAAAATTACAGAAAACATGACTTGAAACACAATATTGATTAAAAAACCAAAGTTGGCGGTCTTCGTAAACAGAGAACAATAGGCACAAAATCTATAGCTTGTTGCCAACTAGGAGGTCATTTGGCTCACGGATGTCCTGGGTTAGAAAGATGGCAGAAATTGTCTTCATGTTATGGAGCATCTTGAGGAGTAACGTTTATCGTTTGATCAGGTCGAACCAACCTAAGACTCTGCACCTAGCACGGACTGGCATATTTCATGCAGAATTCGTAAAAGGCCATTATAAAGATGGCCATCTTCAAAAGTGGTATTCATATGTATGAATGACTGTGAAATTAAATTACAGGTATTGTAATTCACCACAACGAGAAGAAGGCAGGTTGCTGCTAGAGTCACTATCATCAGATAGTGATTATCATTAAGGTAGTGACTCAGTGTGCTTTCTCACCCTTCCAAAAACTGCAAACCTGTAACAAAAGTGGCTGTGACCCAACATGCTGACAATGAAAATCTTGCTAACGACAGTAAATCTATCTTACAGGATCAATAACTTTACACACAGTCGGTGCTTTCTACTTTGTTCCAATGCTGGCTTTGAGCAGGAGTGTGATGCACTTTTTGCAAAAATCTGTATAAAAATCAATATTAAAGGTCGTAATAATGTCAAAGGCCTCCCAGGGGCTCTGCCTTATAGTAGGAACCTTCAGTTCTGGCCGGTTTGTGTGTTTCATTGAAGTCGAGAGCTGTGCCAGCAGTAGCATAGCTCTTGGGAGGGTAACCCAAGCAAGACTGGTCTCGACTGAGAAGCCAGACAAAGTGTGCCCCACAACATAGGCCAGGGGGAGGGCTGTAGTGGCATAGTGAAGCCAGCTTCCCTAGAGGAGTAAACCTAATACAAATCATGGTCTTTTGGGTTGGGTGTTGGGCTAATAACCCCACACTGTAGGAAAAAGAATATTATGTAAATTAGAATTTGAACCCATAAATGAAATTACGTGCGACTCAGACTAAGAGGTAAATTTAGGAATCTATCAATAGTAAATGCACATGCACCAACAGAGGAAAAAGAGGCTATAATAAAAGAACAGATCTACAAAGACTTGGAAAAAGTATGCTGAGTAGTACCTAAATATGACCTAATGCTAGTAATAGGACATTTTAATGCAAAAATAGGGAGGAATGGGTATCAATATGGGGTTCCTGGAAAATATTCACTACATGAAGAAAACAGTGAGAATGGAGACTTATTATGCCCATTCACAGAAAGGAATAATACAGTTATTAAAAGTACCTACTTTCCACACAAAAGGATCCAATTGTGTACTTGGAAGTCTGCAGTCAATGGAGTAGTCAATCAGATTGATCATATTGTAGTGACTGCATGAATTATAGATGTATGGAGCTGCAGAGGACCAAACTGTGACTCGGACTATTTGTGATAAAATCTGTTTTTTAGTCAGAAAAAGCCATTAATAAATGGCAACAGAGCATGAAAGATGAACTGGAATACTCACAAACTGAAAATTCCCAATGAAATAAAAAAATCAAGTAGTGCTAAGCAGAAAGTTGAGCAATGAAGGGACTACAGCAGGATTGAAAAAGCCAATAAAGATGCTTCAGAAGAAATAATAGGGGTAAGAAGAAACAGAAGAACCAGGACTGGTTTGATGAAGATTGAAGGTCAGCAATAGAGGAAAAGAACAGGGCAAGAATATGTGTGTTACAGAGAGAAACCTGAAATATTGTGGTACAATATAGAGAATCAAGGACAACAGCTAACATACTGTGCAAGAGAAAGAAAAGAGAGTGGACAAAGAAGAAATTTCAAGAACTAGAAGAGTTAAAGAAATAAAGTGAAATAAGAAAGTTCTTTCACACTGTAGGCAAATTAGGGAGCAGATTCCAGCCAAAAATAATGACATGCTGCAATAGAAATGGGAAAATAATAAGGGAGG